>NC_062558.1:27884783-28207766 GCF_016906955.1 Phacochoerus africanus | reverse complement strand
AAAAAAAAAAAAAAAAAGAAAGAAGTCATAGCTTTGTTCATTTACAGGGTGCTCTGTGCAACCACATAGCTGGCATATTGGTAGGAAATGGTTTTTGCTTGGGGCTTAATAAGGAGTTACTTTTTTCATATATCAAGCATTCCAGAGGTGGTTATCATCGGATGATGATCAAGCTGCTCGGTGATGTAAGGGTCAATCTCTGATTCTCTCGGCCTTCTCCTCATGGCCACAAGATGACTGCTGCAACTCCAGCCATCACGATGACATTTAAAGCAGGAAGTAGGGCTAGGTCCTGGTCAGGCACCTCTGTTCCTAGTTCTGGGAGGGGAAGGCATTCCCAGACTATCTCTAGACCTCTTACATTCCATCTCACGGGACTGAGAGCGTCTGGGAAAATGACGGTTCAGCTTTCCCATCTCTTAGAGAGTGAGGTGGGAAGGGAGAAAAAAGTTGGGAATGGGTGCTGGATTAGATAGCTAGCAGTGTTTGGAATAGTTGGCAAGTTCCTGATGGCAAAAACTAAAATTATTCTGCAATGGAGGGGAAATAGCCACAAAAAGATTTTGATTTTTCCACCCTTGTGATTCCTGCTCCTGTTTATTTGAGCCCTTTCATGGGGCCTGGCTTCATTTGAATAGCTAACATTTTACTTCGGAGGTGGAATTATATTAAAAATCAGATGCTTGTCATTATGCAAATGACTGTCTCGCTATAGCTTAGGATTTTCACTTTTCCATGAATTATTCCTTTTTTGCTGCTTTCTCCCTCCCCTTCTAGGAAGAAATAAAAACAACCACTGACTAATCAGAGGAAGTTTCCAATCATTCAGTCAACGGATATTTATTGAGTGTCTTCCATGAACCAGGAGTGGTTCTCAATGGAGAATGACATGGTTTCTGCAATGCTGGAACTTAAATTCCAGCGGAAAAGATAAGTGACTATTAAATTAATAAATCAAATAATGTGTGAGAATGATATAGGCCATGAAGAGATAAGACAAGGTGGGTAAATAGGAGTTCCCGTTGTGGCTCAGTGGGTTAAGAACCCGACTAGTATCCATGAGGATGCAGGTTCGATCCCTGGCCCCAGCCTAGGAATTTTCATATGTTGTAGATGAGGCCCCAAAAAGAAAAAAAAAAAAAAAGGAAAACCAGGGTGCATAAATAAGTTTGCAGGTGAAGAGGGTTTTTCTAGAGGGGGTAGTTGGCAAGGTATCTGAGGAACTGATATTTCAGAAGAAACTGGAAAGAGAGGAAGAGGCCAGGTGCATGATGCCCTCAAGCAGATGATATAGCAACTGCAAAGGCCCTGAGGTGAACAAGCTTGGTGAGTTTGAAGAAGAGGAGGAAGGCCAGGTGGCTACCACATAAGGAGAGAGGAAGGGAACAGCAGGGGATGAGCTTGTTTTGGAGAGGTGATTTGGCTAAAGGTTCTGCCTTTTAGGAGTTGGTTTGCCAGCCGGGGCCTTGCTGGCTAGAAAAAGTGGGCCATTGAAAACATCCAAATGACATTGTGTTCGCTCCCTTGGCCACTGCCTGTTTCTCTCATTTGAATATAAGCTCCATTTGGACAGGAACATTCTCTGTCTTGCTCGTGGCTGTGTCTCCATCACTTAAGAGGGGATTGTAGGAGTTCCCGTCGTGGCGCAGTGGTTAACGAATCCGACTAGGAACCATGAGGTTGCGGGTTCTATCCCTGCGCTTGCTCAGTGGGTTAACGATCCGGCGTTGCCGTGAGCTGTGGTGTAGGTTGCAGACGCGGCTCGGATCCCGCATTGCTGTGGCTCTGGCGTAGGCCAGTGGCCATAGCTCTGATTCGACCCCTAGCCTGGGAACCTCCATATGCCGCGGGAGCGGCCCAAGAAATAGCAAAAAGACAAAAAAAAAAAAAAAAAAAAGAGGGATCTGTAGGTACACAGTAGATACTAAAAAAAAAAATTTCTCATTAAGGTCCTCAAAATTTTTTTGTCTTTTTAAGGTTGCACCCGCAGCATATGGAAGTTCCCAGGCTAGGGGTTGAATCGGAGCTGTAGCCGACGGCCTACACCACAGTCACAGCAACAGGATCTGAGATGTGTCTGTGACCTACCTCACAGCTCAGGGCAAAGCCGGATCCTTAACCCACTGAACAAGGCCAGGGATCGAACCCACATCCTCATGGATACTAGTTGGTTTCGTTACTGCTGAGCCACAACAGGAACGCCTCAAAAGTTTCTTAATGAGTGTGTCTTAGTTTTCTCTGGCTGCATACATTACCCCAAACTTGGCAGCTTAAAACAACAGTCACAGATGAGCTCACAGTGCTGTGGGTTCAGTCCAGGCACATCTCATGAAAGCTCAGTTCACTTCCTGGAGTTCTAGGACTGAGGGTGCTCTTCCTGGCTGACTGTTTTTATTTTTTTATTGGTTTTTTTTTTAGGGCTGCACCAGTGGCATATGGAGGTTCCCAGGCTAGGGGTCGAATTGGAGCTGCAGCTGCTGGCCTACGCTACAGCCACAGCAATGCCAGTTCTGAGCCATGTCTGCGACCTACACCACAGCTCACGGCAATGCTGGATCTTTAACCTGCTGATCGAGGCCAGGGATCAAACCCACAGCCTCATGGATGCTAGTCAGATTCGTTGCCTCTGAGCCATGACTGGTACCTCCCTGGCTATCATCTGGAGCTGCTCTTCGCTTCTATTTTCCTTCTCTGACGGGCCCTCCAGCTGCAAAGCGAGCAATGGAGGATCTTTCTCACTTCAAATATCTTGATTTCAGGAAGAGCCCAGGCCGTTTTAAGGGGTCACCTAAGATAACCTCCCTTCTTTTTCTTTTCTTTCTTTCTTTTTTTTTTTGTCTTTTGAGGGGCGCACCCCTGGCATATGGAAGTTCCTGGGCTAGGGGTCAAATTGGAGCTGTTGCCGCCAGCCTACGGCACAGCCACAGCAATGCCAGATCTGAGCCACGTCTGCGACTTGTGCCACAGCTCATGGCAACGCCAGATCCTTAACCTACTGATCAAGGCCAGGGATCAAAGCTGAAACCTCATGGTTCCTAGTCGGATTTGTGTCTGCTGCACCACGACGGGAACTCCCCCTTTCTTTCAAAAGTAATCAATTAATTAATTTTGCTTGTTGCCCCATTTCTTTAAAAATTTTTTTTTGTTACAGTTTGCAACCTTGTGCCAATTTCTGCCGTATAGCACAGAGGCCCAGTCTTACATATATATATACATTCCTTTTCTTATATTATCTTCCATCAGTCTATCCCATCACTGACTGGATATAGTTCCCTGTGCTGTACAGTAGGACCTCATTGCTTATCTATTCTAAATCTGATAGTTCACATCTACTAACCCCTAATTTTTTTTTTATTTAAACTTTTTTTCCGCTGTACCCATGACATGCAGACGTTCCAGGGCCAGGGCTCGAACCCACACCTCAGCAGCAACACAAGTCACAATAGGTTGACCAATCTCACATTCTTAAAGTTAATTGGGCCATAACAAACGCCCAAATTATGGGAGTAAAATACATTGTATTCTAGTCCTAGGGATTATACAGGGTGGGAATGTTATAATCCTGCCTACCAAAGGATCCATGAATGAATCAACCCCCCACATCCCTCATTCTTCCTCCCCACCAGAAGCCACTTCCCTGCCCCTGCGAGTCCAACCATGTCTGCTTGTTGGCAGCTACAGCTTTTGTTTTCTGGTTGCTGGGAGTTATCTTTTTCTATCCATGGTGTCTGCAAAGCTCCCAATCCAGGTTATGGGTCTCCGTTTGTGCCTCCTTAATATGCACCATCTGACCGCAGGACCTTTGCACTTCCTGTGCCCACTGCTGGAAAGTCTTGCCCCTCAGCACTTGTGCAGCTCAGTCTCTCACTCTTAAATGTTTGCTCAAACTTCATCTTTGTAAGGCAGATTTTTCTGACTCCCTTTCCTCCCACCCTTAAAAATACTTACTTGTTTTATTTCTTTTCCTTGCAGTTATTTTCATCTGACCTGCTATATATTTTGCCAATTTATTTGGTTTATGGTCTCTCTCCCTGCCCTGGAATGTCAGCTTCCCCCCGAGCAGGGAATTTGGGCTGATTCTCTGTCCTGTCCCTAATGCCCACAACAGTGCCTTGTGCATAGCAGGGGCTCAATACATACTTGTCCAAAGAATGAGTGAATGAGGGTTAAGAAGGACAAGTTTAAATTTCTTCATCTGTCTTTCCTCTTTTTCTTTTCTTTTCGGGAAAAATCTGAACAGGCACAAGTTTTCCTTCCCCAGGCAGCCTCGTTATATAATCAAGACCTTCGTTCTGCAAGAAGCTGTCAGCACGGCTTCAAGCGGTTATACTTAGCATTTACAGCCTCTCCTTTCAGCTGCATGAGCTCTCCGGAGGAGCCCTGGGAATGAGGCCTTGCTTCAACAGGGAGAGAGGGCTCCTGGCACCAGGCATGGTGGCCCCGGGGGCCGATGGGGCACTTGTGGGTGGCGATGGCCAAGCAGTCCTGACCTCAAGATCAGCTGATGGCCAGTGTCATGCTCATAGCATCCACCTCTAGGGATGGAAGGTGTATTTTGTTCTGTAAATAGGGAAATAGGAGAAGCCAAGGGCGGGAGTGGAAAGAGATTGATGGAGGTCAAATCTAAGCTCTGCCACTTGTTCGCCGGGTGTCCTTGAGCGCCCCCAAGTATCCCAACATCTCTGTGGATGCAGGCAATACATACAGCATCTCCAACTCAGAGACTCACTTGCGTTGCTGAAACCTGCGGCAAACATTGGCAAGAGGCAGCACAGTGCCAATGGTCGTGGCGGGAACGCGCCTACCCAATGACAACGGAAAGCATCAGCCTCTCTGAGCCGTCCCAGCCATGGGCTGAGTCTTTAAATCCGAAGGAATCCTGTATACGAAGACTCCTTCCACGGCCAGTTGATTTGAGATCCACAAACTCAACCTCGTTTGTTTTATTTATTCCTTTTTAAATATACACTCTCTGTTTGATGCAATTAATAAAAGCTTTCCACTTCAGGTTAGTTCATTATACATTATGAATTTGTAAATGTCAAGGAGACGATTGCCATGAAATTTAGATGGTGTGGTTCCAAGGATGTTCCACTCACGGGGACGTGAACCTCTGCATTTAATAAACTCCATGGCACCCCCCACCCCAGAACAGGGGCTGGGTCTGCCGGGGCTGCAGTGGAGCTCAGTGCTGTGGCACCTTGCATGGACATGAATTTTCATGCCAGGCCCCTGCTTCCCCAGCCAATTGGTTCTTGCATGTGAGGTTCTAGTACTAGTCCTTAACAGCTCAGGTTGTTATTTCCTGTTCAAGTTCAACATGGTGGAAGAAGTTAAGCAGTTCTTAGGTTTTGCTGGGAGACCACGCCAGCAACTTCTTCTGAGAGCACCTCCCCAGGAACAGATGTGACCCCGAGGCAGTGCTTTATCCCTCTGGCAGGCAGCTCTGTGCCCTGACATCAGGAAGCACTTTCTTTCTTTCTTTCTTTTCTTTTTTTTTTTTTTGTCTTTTTGCCATTTCCTGGGCCGCTCCTGTGGCATATGGAGGTTCCCAGGCTAGGGGTCCAATCAGAGCTGTAGCTGCCGGCCTACGCCAGAGCCACAGCAACGTGGGATCCGAGCCGCGTCTGCAACCTACACCACAGCTCACGGCAACGCCGGATCGTTAACCCACTGAGCAAGGGCAGGGACCGAACCCGCAACCTCATGGTTCCTAGTCGGATTCGATAACCACTGAGCCACGACAGGAACTCCAGGAAGCACTTTCTGAAGGGATGGAGGAAGAGTCCTGTGGTGGCTAAGATAGGACTTTGGGGAGAGCGAGGTCTTAGTTCAAACCCCAGCCTTACCTTGGGAGTTTGGAGCAAACTGATGAAAGCCCTGGGCTTCAGTTTCCTTATTTATAAAATGGGAGTAAAAATGCCCCTCTGATTTTACTGGGATGGTTGAATGGTTTGTGGCATTGGAAGGTCTTAATAAACAGTAGGACAAATATAGGCACATTCAGCTGAGTGGACACCCATAGCTTAGCACCTGAGCTAATAATGGCAGGTTTCCTCCTTTGGGGCAGAGAAGTCTAATGACCAGACATGAACATGCTGAAAATTCATTCATGATGCTCTTTATGCTTTTCTCTGGGATGTTTGTATGTTTAACCATGATTCTTACTCACAGTTGTTGCTGTGAAAAAATGGGGTACTCCAGTCCTAGGGTCCCAAGTGCAGGACTTGTGTAAGGAAATGCAACCACATTAATTTTTTTTTAAACATATAAGCATTGCCTTCACCTCTGTCTTCTGCTAGTTGAATAAAAAGGGGTTTGGGGAGAGTAAGGGTGAGGCAGAAGCTCCTTCATCAGTAGAGCAGCGACCTTTCAGGTATGTTTTTCACACTGAATCCACCTGCATTGGACAGCTGTCCTTTCATCCTCTATGTACCCATCTTCCTGTCTCTCCTAGGAAACCCACCCCTTCCCATTTGCAGGGGGGTGTGGCTTGGGCGGAGCTTGTGCCCCTCCCAGCTCCAGGATTGAACACATGACTGGGTCAGACTAATTAGCATATCCCATCCCATTGGGCACAGTGATTGGTCCAGGAATAGGTATGTAACCTCAGTGTGGCCAGTGCTATCCCTTTCCTGCCATTCTGCTCACATAGACTCCTGAGACTCTCAGGCCCCTGGAACCAGCCAAGCCTGAAGCCATGGACCTTTTGATTATGTGAACCAATAAATCCCTTTTGAGTTAAGTTTTTGTCCTTATAAAATATAGCACTGTTCTGAGACCTGTGGTTCCAGACAAGGCGACATCTCTTGGCCCTTTGCAGGCTAAATTCAATGATTTGACAAGACAGTCAAGTCCACCTTGAGTTCTCCAAGAGTAGGAGTGTGTAGGGCCCCATCCACCAAGCAGGGGTCTCGTTTTTTTCCATTGACATTTCCACAGTCCCACCCGATCCTTCCCTGTGTTGAAGGACACTCATCCCGTCCTGTGTTGAATCATTTCCTGTACCTTTGCGGAGCTGCAGTGTTTTGAAAACCCTGAGGAGCTAATTAGCATTAATCCTGGTGTGGTGCTAAATACGCTCTAATTTTCCCACAGGAAGTTCCCCTAAACAAAGACAAAAGAATAAACATAATTTGTGAGAGAGACAAAAAAATTTAAAAGTGTACATAGGCATACATGGTTAGGAGAAAGAGGTACAGAGAAGGGACAAGCCTATGTATTTTCCTGACAACAGCACCAAATCACCCCATTGAGATCCTCTCCTTGATATTTAGAAATTCATAATGTATCATGCACTAATCTGAAGGGGAAATCTTTTATTCATGGCATAAACCAGAGAATGTATATTAAAAATGAATTAAATAGGAGTTCCCTGGTGGCCTAGAGATTAGGTAAGGATCTGGTGCTGTCACTGCTGAGGCTTGGGTCACTGCTGTGGTTCAGGTTTGATCCCTGGCCTGGGAACTTTGGCATGCCAAGGGCTTGGGCCAAAAAAAAAAAAAAGAATTAAGTAAAACAAGATTGACTTTTGTAGACCTGAAATCTGGAGCTGAGGAAATCGGCATTTCCATAAACTCATAGGAATTTGAATCAGTACAACCTTTCCCAGAGGCACTTGATGTGACGATTTCTCAACTGCACAGACTTCTATTTGAAAAGTTATTCTTTAGGAATACATCCTGAATGAGTTCCCATCATGGTGCAGCAGAAACAAATCTGACTAGGAACCATGAGTTTGTGGGTTCGATCCCTGGCTTCACTCAGTGGGTTAAGGATCCGGTGTTGCCATGAGCTGTGGTGTAGGTCACAGATGTGGCTCGGATCTGGTATTTCTGTGGCTGTGGCGTAGACTGGCAGCTGTAGCTCCAATTTGACCCCTAGCCTGGGAACCTCCATATGCCTTGGGTGCGGCCCTAAATAGGCAAACAAAAAACTGTTGTATAGAAAAAATATTTAAATGATGTGGAAAGGTGTTTGTAAAATATAATTAAGTGCAAAGAGCAAGTTAGAACAATGATGAGTCTATTTTAAGTAAATGAGTGAAAAAACATTAAGCTCTCAGGACTGGTTATCTCTAGTGGGTGAGAGTGATGCTTTTTCAATATTCCTAACTTCAAGTTTAGGAATTATGCCAGGAGCACATAATTTGAAAAATAATTTAATCCTCACAAAATCAGCATAAAGGAAACAGAATTTTCTGTATTTTTTCCCTTAGCCTTTTTGTTTGTTTGTTTTTTTAGGGTGGCACCCACAGCACATGAAAGTTCCCAGACTAGGGGTTGTATCAGAGCTGCAGCTGCCAGCCTACACCACAGCCACAGCAACTCGGGATCTGAGCCATGTCTGCGACCTACACCACAGCTCATGGCAACGCCAGATCCTTAACCCATTGGGGGAGGCCAGAGATGGAACCCAAGTCCTCATGGATACTAGTCGGGTTCATTACCACTGAGCCATGATGGGAACTCTCTTCCCTAGCATTTGACCTAAGTTATTTTGTTGAGTGGTAAGTATATATCACACAGTCTATTTCGATTTTTCTTGCCTTTATTAATCAGGCTGCTTTTGGATGCAAATAGTAGATATCCAAATAGTTGTTGCGTTTTTTGTTTTTTTTTGTTTTTTTTTTTTGTTTTTTTCAGCTGCACCTGGGGCATATGGAAGTTTCCAGGCTAGGGGTTGAATCAGAGCTGCAGCTGAGGTCTATGCCACAGCTTGTGGCTACACTGGATCCTTAACCCACTGAGTGAGGCCACAGATCCAACCCACATGCTCACAGAGACAACGTTAGGTCTTAACCTGCTGAGCCACAATGGAAACTCCCAAATAGTAGTTCTTAATCCAGTTTATCATCTCAATGAATGGGACATCTGGAGGCAGTACTTCTGGGGCTGACACTGTGGCTCCAGGGTTGCCAGAAGCTCTCTGTCTTTCTGCTGTCATCTGTAAGTTGGTACTAAATGCCACTGAATTGATCTCTTTAAAATGGTTCAAGTGGTACATTTTACGTGACGTGTATTTTACCACAGTTAAACAAACCATGCAAAGCACGTCGAGCAGTGCCTGTCCTGCATATGTTAAATACTATGGCCAGCCTTGTTCATGGCGAGTCTGGGTCTGCCCTAGCACCTTTAAACTTGCTCCAAAATCCCATCCTCTGATACCTTCCTGCAAGCTGCTTTGTCACACCACCTCCCGCAACTGCTCTTGGGCATCAGGGGAAATTTCTATTACTTCCAGGTCATGTTGGAAGTTAGCGGGGGTTGGGGGGGTGGGGGAGTGGGGTGGCTGTTGAGGGTGCTTTCTGCTTAAACACACCAGGACGACATGCTTCCCTGGACTCTCCCCATCCCCTAGAGCACTACCTGAAAGCTGACTCCAGCCTCTTCTCCACCATCATAGGCTCATCAGGGTTTCTGTCACTTCCCTGGGGCTCAGTCCTTAATCCATTGTCCTTTCATTCACTCACAAATTTGGTGACCCTTTATCGGACATTTCCCTTGTGCTCAGCACTACTATTTATTTATTTATTTATTTATTGCTATGCTTGCCACTCTGGAAGTTCCCGGGGCCAAGGGTCAAACCTGCACCACAGCAGCAACCTGAGCCACAGGAGTGACAACACCAGATCCTCAACCTGCCGCACCACAAGGGAATTCCTTTTTCGTTTGTTTGTTGTTTTTTGAGACTAGTCTTCTTCTTCTTCTTTTTTTTTAATCTTACTTTTTTTATTTTAGGGCCACACCTGTGACATGCAAGTCCCCAGGCTAGGGGTTGAATGGGAGCTGGCAGCTGCATCCCAGGGCACAGCCACGACAACACCAACAACACTGTATCTGAGCTGCATCTGCAACCTACAGTGCAGCTTGTGGCCATGCAGGATCCTTCACCTACTGAGGATTGAACCTGCATCCTCGTGGACACTACGTCAGGTTCTTAACCTGCTGAGCCACAACAGAAACTCCCCTGAACACTATACTTGACACCATCTATTTGGTGAAAAAGGCAGGGGCAATGAAAAAGACCAGCAATAAAGTTTCTTCCTAAACATATGATGCCAGTCGAAACTTTTATGTAGAAAAATTGAGCGGGGAAAGGGGACACAGAGAAAGGCAGGATACTTGAGGTCCTGGGTTCTCTGAAAGATTGTCAGAAAGTGGTTCCCTTCCTTCCATCACTCAAGAACGGTATCATTCCTGGTTTTCTATATAAGTGAGCTCTGCGGCTATTTATGAGAGTTTTCCCTCTCCCCCTGTTTACCGGGTTTACTGGAGAAGCGACCGAGTGGATTCTGTTCCCCGTAGAGAAAGCCAGAGACGTTTTAGCTAAGGGCTAGTATTGAAAAAGGAAGATTAGTCCTTCTTTGCAAAGAACATTTCAACCTGTGACTCGCGATGCGCGGGGGCGTGGGGGTGGTGGTGTAGGTGCCCGCATGTTGGAAATGGTGGCCCAAAGGATACAGGGGTCTTTTCAAGCCTTTGCGAGTTGTGGGAGGCGGCGAAATCGCTGTGCCAAGCGGGCCTTGCCCCCGCCCCCTTTGCAGTCTTCCTTCTGCTGCTCGGGCCCAGGCCGCAGTACCACCGACAGCCACGCGATGGCAGTGTCGCTCTATGCTTGCAGCCCGGCGCGCGCGTGGGCTGAGCTGTAGCAGAGCTGGGGGCGGGGAAGGGCGCGAGAGGTTCCGAGTCGGGGGCAGCTGCCTGGTGCCTAGGCGATGGCTGGGCCAGGGCATCCAAACCGGCGGAGAGGGCCTTGGGCTGGCTCCTAGATGGATCTACCTCCTCACACTTACGGAACGTGGGGGCAGGGCCGTTTTGGCCTCAGTTTCCCCATCTATACCCAGGGGGAGAGTTTGGACTGTGCAATTCTTTTAATCCTACCCCGAGCTCTGAGGCCAGCAGGCTGGGGGTGAGAGTCTAGGATTTACTGGGAGAGGGTTGGGGTGAGAGCTCTGGAGTCTCCCAGGTCACAGCTGCCAGTTCTTCCTGCCTCCCCCCCAGCATTTGAAGATCCAGGAAGGCCATTCCTGCTGGGGGTAACGCCCCAAATACCCTCATTAGAAAGAGACTCAGGGGCCTGCTTAATATGCCCAAATCCTCACCAACTCACTGTGGGACAGACTGAGGCAGAGCTGTAATTCTCACCTTTGCTCACATCTGAGTTCAGAGGAGGTTAGGCGCTTGTCCAAAGTCACACAGCCTGGGCAGACCAAAGCCACCTTCAAAAACAGATCCCTCTTTTCAGCCTCTGCTCATCCATCATCAGCAGGGATCAGGGAGTGGGGAGACCTTGTCTCCCTCATTCACTTAGCAGCAGTACTTAGAACAATACGTGGTGGGGGCTAAAGACAGAGTGGACTGTGGCAGGGAGTCTGAGATGGTGCGGTCTGGGCAGGACTCTCTGAGGAGGTGGCATTTGAGCTGAGATCTGACGGGAGAAGGCAGCCTTGAGAAGACACGGGAAGGGTGTACCAAGAGGAGGAGACAGTGAAAGCGCTGGTCTGGAGGTGGGAACTCGGGGTGTCCAGGAACATCCGGGAACCCACTAGGGTGCCCTGAAAGGGCGGGGTGAGGTGGCAGAGGTGGGCAGAGGTGATGGGGTCGTCCTGAGTGGGGCAGGCAGGCAACCATTGTCTGCCACCATCTGATGCCATAATGACCCTTAGCCTGGGGACTCACTGGACCCATTCACCCCCTCCTCAGGCGCCACCTGCCAGAAAATGACTTTTTGTCTTTGGTCACAGCCCCTCCTACCCTGCTGCCTGGTCAAACACATGGGGTCATCTTGGCATCCATGCCCCAGGTCACTCCTGCTTTGTGCCTCTGGCAGTGGCTGTCCCCTTGCATGGGTTTTCCCTTATTCTGAGGAACAGAACTGCCCAAGGGACAGGCACCCCCCCCATTATCACCCCACACAGGCCCGGCACACAGTAGGTGCTCAGCTCAACAAATACTTATGAATGAGCGGGATAGGAAAGAGGTGGCGGTGGCAGCTGGGCATGGAGGGTCCCAAGAAAGGCCTGGCAGCATGTCAGGGACCATCTTCTCCATCTGAGGGGACAGTCACAGAGAAGGGACAGATGGGCCTCTGTGAAAGGCCACCCCAGACCAGAGGAGACCGCCCATCATCCAGCCTGTGGTGTGGGTTCTCCCCGAATGGCAGGCTTTGAGCCCAAAGGGGGCTCACCCAGGCTGTGGGTTCCTTGCAAAGGGAGTCTATTAGCTACATCGGGAAAATCCCTTTATGTCTTGCAATTAACCTGGTCCTGAGACTGGCCACCTGCCCCCAGCTCTTTCTTCCTTCTTTTATCTCGGAAGAGCTGAGTGCTGCCTCTGCTAATGAGCTTGTCTGTACTAATGAAGCAGGTGCCCGGTCCCCCGCCATCCTCACTTGCCAGCTGGGAGGGGTGGAGGATTGTTCTTCTGATGTGAGCTCTGGGCCCACAGAGGAAAATCAGATACATAATAATAATGGCCATCACGATGAGAATGATAATGTGGACAGCGGATCCCTGTCAATGAGCTCTTCTTTCAGAGTCAGGGGCTTTATGGACATAGTTGGGGACACCAGGCAAATGCTGCGATGGCTTCCATTTCTCAGATGGGGAGACTGAGGCTGGGTGGGGAGGTTCAGTGACTCCAGGTCACACAGCTAGCTAGAGCTGAGATTCTCTGCCAAGATTCTGTGACTAGGAAGCCTTCCCCAAATTTATCTTTGCTTCACCCTACGCTGCCTTATTGACTGTTTCCAAAGAGTTTGACCCACTTTTTCAAGCAAAAGCAAGGCACTGGAGCCAGTGGCTGATATGATGGGGACTGGGGCAGAGCAAAAAGTCCAATGCCCCGGGGGCCCCCAGGACCCTGCAGTCCCCACTGTGAGAGTCAACTTTCAAGGCATCTGAGGACTTCCGGGCCGTGCCCTCTCGTGCGCCCTGTATGGTTCAACCATCTTGTTTCGCTCCTTCTGCCTGGCCCCTGTTGAGGGTGGGGGGGTCCAGGGATCTAGGCTTCGGAATAATAGATACTGTGACTTCGGCTGAGGCCCTGCCCTCTGGCTGGAAGAATCCGACCAGCCAGTCCCCATCCCCGACTCTGCTCCACCCCTGCACGGTCGCAGTCTGAACCTGCGCGCAGGGCGGGGGTGAGGGGGGGGCCTCATCCGAGGGACCGCCCTGGCTGGCGCCCCCTCCCTCCGCGCTCTTAGGGCCTGTGAGAAATGCCAAGGTGCGTCCCCCGCCTCTCACCCTCGTGGCCTAAAGCGCCCTTGATCTCTCTCAGGACCCCTGACCGCACCCAGCCAGCGCACCCAGCCCTGCATCCGGTGCTCGGTAGAAACTCCTCAGGTAGTCCCCAACTCCCGGAGGCCACTCCGGCCCTCCCCTCCCCCACAGGCACCCCCAATCTGTGCCAAATCTATCCCGGGACCTCGTAGAACCGCTTCCCTCGAGACGTTGCTGCCCCATTCCGAGGACCCTCCCCGTTGCCCTCATCT
This sequence comes from Phacochoerus africanus, assembly GCF_016906955.1. Classification (NCBI taxonomy): domain Eukaryota; kingdom Metazoa; phylum Chordata; class Mammalia; order Artiodactyla; family Suidae; genus Phacochoerus; species Phacochoerus africanus. Next base: position 28,194,272 of record NC_062558.1, on the reverse strand, counting down.
CGCGACCTTGGGAACTCCTGCCACTTCGCCCCGTAGGCGCCCGGATCTGTCCGCACTTTGCTCAGTAGGTCATCCCTCCGGCGCGGTCCTTGTCCCCGCCAACGCCCTGACCATCCCCGCGGGGCTCCCAGGGCCTCTGCGGCCAGACGCCCTCCCCCGGGGACGCCGGGGAGTGGCACGTCCCGCCGCCTATCGCTGGGCGGCCGCCTGGTGCCCCGTCTCCCGGCGGCGGGCCCCTCCCCCGGCCTCCTCGGCCCCTCCCTCCTCCCGCCTTGCCGCCCTCCTCCCCGGCGCTCGCGCTCGCTCACTCTCTCACTGGCTCGAGGGGCGGCCGGCAGCTGGCGCAGGCGGCGGCGGCGGCGGCGGTGGCGGCGGCGGCGGCAACGGCGGCGGCGCGACCAGGATGGGACGGGCGCTGAGGCGCAGGAGCCGCGGCGGCGGCGGGGGCCGCGCAACTCGGGCCAAGTGCGGGGCCGCCGGCCAGGGCGCCGGGCACTGAGCCCCCCACGGCCCCCAGCTCCCCGGCTGCGCACTATCGAGCCCGGGAGAGCGCACGGAGGCGCAGCCAGGGAAACGCCGCCAGCGCCCGCTGCCTGCGTCTGGGGAAGAGCGGCGCCCTGGGAGCGAGCCATGCCCAGCGTCCGAGCGTAGCCGCGGGGGCCGCTCCCGGGAGCCGCGGGCCGGGCCCACCGCGCGCCGAGGATCATGCCGCCCCCGGGCCGGGCGCCGCCGCTCGGGCTCCTGCTGGCGCTGACAGCGCTCCGGTGCCCAGGTAACGCGTCCCCAGACCCCATCCCCGACCCCAGCCGCGGCGCACAAAGTTGGCTCCCGCACGGGGCGGCCACCTCCTTCTCAAGTCCTCGGCAGCTTGCGTCTTTTGGACTTGGACCTGTCTGAGGAGACTCTGGGAACCCAGGGGTCCCCAGCACGTACCCCTTTGCCCAGCGCGGGAGCCCACCTGCCTTCCTTCCCAAACCCCCGGCTTCCCTGCGGATCCTTTCAGGGCGCACGGGGGCAACAGACCGAGTGCTCTCAGCCTCTCGAGGAGGGTGGGGGCGCGCCTCCAGGAATCGAGTACCCTCCCCACCTCGGCCTTGGGGCAACATCCCCCCAACAATCCGGTTCCCGCGGCGGTTTTACTGTGATGGGGAGTCAGTGGGCCCCTTCTCCCGGTTTTCTGAGCCCGCGGAGCACGGCCGTGCTTTCTCAGGACACCTGCGGGGCCCCACCTTGAGGTCGTCTCGGTCAGAGCTGTCTGCCTAGTCCGTAGCCCTTCCCCACGCCCCTCTAGATTTTACATCCCTCCGAAGGTGCCTCTTCCCCAAGTGGTCTCCTCTTGGACAAGGCGCAGCCCGCTGCTCGCGTCCTGGAAACGCGGGCTGCCTCAGCGCCCTGACCCCAAGGCGGCCAGGCGGCTCCGGGCGCGCAGGGCCGCCTGGAACGTGGTGATGCCCAGAGCCATTGCTTGGGTACCATGGAGCCGGGCTCCCCGCTGGCACCAGAGCAGCTGTCGCCAAAACCTAGTGATTGGGAAAGGCAAAATAGGTATTTTGGGTCTCTGCTGGAGTTTGGAACGCTTTCCACCACCTTGATGTGGCCACACGTTGGTCCTAGAGAACGCTTATCCCCAAAATGCTAATTCCTCCCCTCCTCCTAGCCCAGGCAGCGGTGAAAACCCTCAAGGCTCAGAGGAACCGGGAACAGTCACCAGCAATATTCATGTGCATTTGGAGAGCTCCGTTCTCCAAACCTTTTAACGTCAGGACCTGTGATTTGGGAGCAGGTAGCTCTTGCTGGAGAAAATTTCTTCACCTTTTCTTAATAAACAAACCACCACACAGACACCCAGAATGCAGCAGAAAAATACAACTCTTAACTTTTCAGCTTTAACTGTCTGGGAGGGTTGCAGTTAGGAGCAACCAAACCTTGTATGCTGACTTAATGCGTGATGTATTTTCATGGAAAAAAGTAAATACTGTCTTCCTTCGAGATGCCCTTACGCGACCCAAAATATTTAATAAAACCTTCCGCTCGGAGAAAGCCTCTGTCAGAGATACCCGTCGGCTTTCAGCTTTGGCTCATTTTGAGAGCAGTGTTGAGCTTCATGAGGATGTCTTCAATCTGCTTGGCTAATAAGCAGCTCTGATGGCTGTTTTGCTCTCTGAGTTCCCCTGTGGTACGTAAGGGGGCTGTTGCTGGGGTCCAGGTCGTTTCCCTTTAGCTGAAGCCCAGGAGCCTGCTCCTCAAAGTGCACAGCTCCTCGGACTTGAAAATTGCAGTTTTGTCTTGTTTTTGTTTCTGCACGGGGGTCGGTGTTTGGATGCGCTCATAAGTGATTATCGAAGCCTCTCAGAGAAGCTGCCTGCGGAATGCTTTGGGAAAGAATGTGGCGAACCCCGACTACTCTCCTCCCCTAGCAACTGAAGAGCTTGTGCCTGGCTCTGGGAGGCTGGTACTGGTGGGAAGGGTACGCTATCCCTGGAACCTGGTGCTGGCTGGTCTCCTGGAACTCCTGGAGGGTCTTAGCTGGGCAGCTTGTTCTGGCAGGTGCTGCTCAGGCAAAGCCCCCAGTGCAGTCTCCAGGTTCTTGAAAACACATGTAAGTCTTTCACTGGTCCCCACTAGGGACATAAAGAGACGGCGGTTTGATAACTCTATATTTAGCACCCGTTAGGAGAGCTGGAGGGGGAAAAAAAAAAAAGAAAAAAACAAGGCTGAAATTCCTGAAAGATACTTAACTGCCTACCGTTGGTAGAAGGGTTTGGAGGAATGAACTGGAGCATCCTTCAGAGCTGGTTGGATTTTCTGGCTAATTTCTGGCGAGATTTCCCGACCACATTTGGCTGAGGCTCTGGGAGAGGGGCTGGACAAGTTCAGAGGCGAGGAGAGAAAGGCTCTCTCTCCCCCATTGCACCCAGGGACTGTCTGCTGGGTACCCCCTCCCCCCCTCCTGCGTGGGTAGCTGCCATGGTAAAGCTTGTGGTGGGTGTACTTCTTTCAGCCTTGCAAAAGCTTAAACATATGGAACTGTACTTGGTAAGAGTCAGCACAAATCCCCCAGCTTAGCGACTAGGGGGCCCCCATTATTCAAGCCACTTTTGTGCCTGCTGTGCCTGTGCAAATGAGTGGCGCTGTTACAGTCCCCGCTGGGGAAAATGGACGCGCCTTGCTCCATTGACCCATTATGCTTGGGGTCTATAAAATCAGGGTGGGCGGAGAGCCCCCCAACAGAGGGTCCTTGTGAGTGGCAGAGCCTACCAGTCGGAGGCGGGGAGACTTTGGCTTCAAGGCAGAGATGCTTTTAGCCGTGCCTGGCACCTTGGTGTGGCATGTGGTACATTTCTTTCTCATTACTGGAGTGATCTGGAGCGGGAGTGGGGTTTGCCTGTGTGTGGTGCTGCTCTTCAGAGGGGTGGCATTGGGGGTGGCGGGGAGTGGTATGCCAGTGCTGTCGCCTCCCCCAAGTGATTTAATGGCTGAACAGTGGAGGTTCCCAGAGTAAATCATTTCAGGCCTCGCCCCCGTCCCCCCACCACCGGATGCAGGGAACTTGGGAGGCATGCGGCTTCTGCATGAGCTGCGATGCTTGAAGCCAACAATGAGTGTGGTGGTTGCCATGGTCCAAGGAAGCACAAGAAACCCTTGCTTGTTGGCGTGGAATCTGGGAGGGTGGTCTCTGCTCGGATGAACTGCTCCCCCCACCCCCACAGCAGTTGTATGTGGCTAGGCAGCTCCTTTCTTCTCTCCTGGGTTTAAAATTGAATGGGGGGTGGGTTCCCATTGTGACCCAGCTGTAAGGAACCCGACTAGTATCCATGAGGTTTTGTGTTCGATCCCTGGCCCCGCTCAGTGTGTTAAGGTTCTGCGGCTGCTGTGAGCTGTAGTATAGATCGCAGATGCACCTTGGATCTTGTGTTGCTGTGGCGTAGGCTGGCAGCTGCAGCTCTGATTTGACCCCTAATCTGGGAACTTCCATATGCTGCAGGTGCAGCCCTAAAAAGAAAAAAAAAAAATGGAATGGGGATGGAGAAGGGTGCATTTGCTTTCGGAGATGTGGGATGGCAAATATGTCGCCTCCCATAACCTTGGAGGAGATGGAGGAGCCCTGGCACCAGAGGCAGTATCACAGGTGCCAGCGGTACCACCAGCTCTTCCCCAGAGCAAATGAGTGGACTTGAAGAAGTGTCTTGGAACCTTTCCTCCAACAGCCCCATCTGCAGGTGGCAAAGGAGACTCAGGCACTGGAAGTGGCTCACTCAGGATCACGCAGGGAATTGATGTCAGATCAGGGCTCATGGCTCATGCAAATTCTCTGTTTTTTAAAAAAAATTCCTTGCCCAGGATTTTCTCACCCTACACAGAGGAGGAGACTTTCTGGTCAAGGAGTTTTATTGTCCGGCCCTTTAGAGGACTGTGACTCCATTTAAGGAGCCCAAGGTCATGAGAATGACAGCCACTTGGGGTGGCCGTAATAGTAAATGTCGATTCAGAAAGACAGGCAGCAAAGCATCACCATGATGATGATGATGGTGGTGATGATGATGATGATGATGGTGAAGATGGTGATGATGATGGTGATGATGATGATGGTGATGATGATGGTGAAGATGGCGATGATGATATTGTTGATGATGATGATGGTGATGATGATTGTGGTGATGATGATGATGATGGGGTGATGCTGGGATGACGATGGACCCACAAGCTCCTTCGGGTACCATCTAGGACCTTTCCTCTGGTGAACAGGGTGAAATACTCAGCACTCTGGCAAATGGACACTCTCAACTAGTCACAGTTTACAGCTGAGGATGTTGAGGTCCAGAGATGCCAAGTAACTTGCCTGAGGTCACACAGGGTCAGGATTCCAGTGCCTGGTCAGTGCCTTGCTCACCACCTCACACAGCTAATTTCCCCTCCACAGCCTGGCCTAGAACTGCGTGGACAGACTTCTGGACAAGCCAGACTTACCTTCCAAGGTGATGTGTGGTCATTGGCCCCTTTCACTTCCTTTCTGTTCTCTCCGTCTACAACAGATATACCTATTCATGCGAGCTAAGGTTTCCAGTCATAGGAATCAATCAGAATGGAGTCAGTTCTACAGGCAACTGGGAATCCTTTGAGTTCTATGCCCTCGAGGGATTAGATGGTTGGTTATGTAAAGGGCAAGACTTTGGCAGACAGACTCCCCGCGTCCCCCGTCGCTTTTCATTTGGTCTCCTGGTTCTCCCCCTTCAGTGCAGCTCAGAATCAGGAACAACACGAACGAACTGCGATCTACTGTGTGTTCTAAGCCATTCACAGATTTCACTTCAATGAGTCCTCAATGGCTCTGTTAGGGTAAGGACTTGTGTTTGCCCCATTTTGCCAATGAGGAAACTGAGGCCCAGAGAGGTGCCATGACCTGTCAAGGTCACACGGCCACCAAGGGGGTGGGCTGTGGATGTGAACTCACAGTGTACCCATCCCAGAGTTGGTGCTCTTTTATTTTTCCTTCTTTTAATGACCCTGGTGGCATATGGAAATATCCTGGCCAGGGGTGAAATTGGAGCTGCAGCTGTGGATCCACACTGGATCTGAGTGACACCTGTGAACATCAGATCCTTAACCCACTGAGCGAGGCCAAGGATTGAACCTGTATCTTCATAGAGACAACATCAAGTTCTTAACCCGTTGAGCCACAGTGGGAACTCTGTAGAGTCAGTGTTCTTAGCTGTTACCTTCTCTATCTGTAGGCACAGAGTTTTGTGGGCAATTTATTGGATTTTGAGACTAATTTGGGCCCCAGGGATTCAGTGATGTGTTTCAGGTCGAGGGCAGAGCTGGGCTTTTTTGGAGAAAGCCATTTTGGGGAACTCTGGCTGGAAGGCTGCTGGCTGCCTTTGGGCCATATCAGGTCTGCAGACTTGTCTTGCTAACTGCCAGTGTTTAAAAACTAGGAGATGTCAGTATCACTGTCCAGATTACCAGCTTCTCCCAAGAAATGGAGAGAGCTGATCTAGCTCCTTCTAGCCCCTTGACTCAGTTTCTCCATCTGCAAAATGGGCCCTGTCTTAGTCCATCCGGGCTGCTATGACAAAGGACCACAGACGGGGTGGGTTATAAATGCCAGGCATTTATTCCTCAGAGTTCTGGAGGCTGGGAAGTGCAAGATCATGGTGCCAGCATGGTTACATTCTGGTGAGAATATAACCTCTTCCGGTTCATAGATGCCGTCTGTCTTCTCTTGGTGTCCTCACTTCATGGATGGGACGGCGGGGGCTGGGGGGGAGGGGAGATGGAGCTCTGTGAGGTCTTTTTTTTTTTTTTAAATAAAGGCACTAATCCCGTCATGAGGCTCCATCCTCATGACCTAATCACATCCCAAAGCACTCACCTCCCCTTACATCATCACCAGGGACGGGGTGGGATTTAGTTTTTCAAAGATAAATTTTGGGGAGACATTCAGTCTGCAGAAGGCCCTGAACCCCCTCCTGGGGGACACCTACGGTGTGAGAAGGGGCTGTCTGCAGGGCCTGCGGTTTCTCGGGAGGGAGGAGGAGGAGGAAGGGCAGGGCTGATAGGAAGAGATGGAGGATGGTCCTATGCCCGTCTACCAAATGGTTTCTCACTCCTGGGTATCTCCGGATTCCTGGCTGGCAGGGCAGGGTCTCCTCCCCGAAGTGCCTGACTCCTGTCTCCCCCGCTCCACTTCCTTCTTGTCCTGGAGTTTTGGCCTCAGTTTTCCCACCCTCAGGCTTAGGTGCTTGTGACCTGGGGGGAGGGCAGGTTTGATGGGATGGAGTGAGTGACAAGAATTTGGCAAATACCTAAATAGGAAAGTCCCAGACAGTGATGTAGGCTCCTCATATTCACTATAAAGCAATGTGATGCAAAGGGACTGGGTGATCCAGGAAGACTTCCTGGAGGAGGTAGCATTTATCTTTATCTAAGACTGAAATGGTCAGAAAGATCCAACCCAGAGAAGGGTATCCCAGACAGGAGGAATTTGAGACCGTGCAAAGTTATTGCGCAGTGCATAGTACACAGCAAGTGATTAAGAGATGCCAGCCTCATTCATTCATTCACTCATTCAATAGCACTGGGGACACAGCAGGGAATAGAAGAGACATGCCTCCCATTCTGAGGGGCTGTCATTGTGGCAGAACTAAACAATAAGCAAATAATAGACAAACAAATATATAATTTAACATCAGGTGGTGAGAGTGCCTCCTGAAGAAATAAAAGCTGGGTCCCTTGTCATTTTTATTGTCCATTGGGGTGACTGTTTTGAATCTTTCCAGAAACTCAGGGCAGGATAGATCCCCAGAGTCCACTCTCTGCCAAGAGAAGGTGGGAAAGAAAGAAACCCAAATTCTTTGGAGTTGAATTCTGTCATCTTTTCTCGCTCCACCATCTGTAGCCACTGTCAGGGCACGTAGAACTCCCCTCCCTGACCCCCAACTCCTGAACTGATCAATACCTTCTCCTTATGTTTCGGCCCCAAAATAGTTACATATTAAAAAAAAATCAATTGCGTCCAATTGGATTTGCTATATTTTATTACTGAGGGTGATGGACAGTCTAGAATTGCCCAGTGCTTCTGAGCCAGGCTGTTTTTTGCAGTGTTAACCAAAATTAACCCGTTGGGGCACCTAACTCATCTCAGCCGTGCTTCGGAGCCCAGAATTCAGTGCCTGGGAAGGGTGACTCAGTAAATACCGCATCTCTAATGCCTGCTTTGTGCTTGGAATGCCTCCCGCCAGGGCTCTTAATGCATGGGAGCAAATGGACACATCAAAACACTGCAGTGGCTGCAGCCGGTGCTGGCAGGGCTGACTCCGTGGGTCTGCTGGAGGGTCCTGGCTTTCCTTCCAGAACGCTGGGGCAGCGGACAGGCCCTGCCTGGTCTCCCGGCTCTCGGAATCCGTGGCTCCCTTTGTTTGCCCGGTTCTCTCCTTGTGGTGTACTGTGGATGGATTTATAGCCCTGGCTTGCCGAGTCTCTCTGCTGTAATTGTGCAGTCTGCTGCTGCAGGCTCTCCTGGGGGAGCTGAGCAGCTCAGGTGAGCGGGGCTGGGGGCACCCGGGCCGAGGGATGAGGGTTCTGCGGAAAATGAGTTGGAAAGGGGTGGCCAGGTGGGAGGGGACCCTGTGCTCCAAAGAGGGGGCAGGGGACATGGAAGGGGAGGGGCATGGGTGTAAATGGCAAATGTCGCTTTGCCAAAAAAGTTGTTTCCAGGGTGGCAGTGCAGCGGAAGTTTTCCAGGCCAGTGGAGAGCCGCTGGCTGCCTTTGGGCCATATCTGGTCTGCAGGCTTCTCTTGTTAGTTGCCAGCAGTTAAAAAGTGGGAGATGTCAATAGGCAGGTTTCTGGCTTCTCTCAAGAAACTGGAAGACCTGGGAGCACTGGTCTGGCTCCTTGACCTCTCTGAGACTCAGTGTCACCATCTGTCAAGTGGACCCTTCATTCCTCGCTGCTGCTCTTCCTCTAAACAACCTCACCCCAGTCTCCTTCATTCCTTCATTCTGCTTTTGCTCGTTGGCACATTTTTTTTATTGTATCATACCTGTGCTGTGACAGGATTGTTCTCGGAGCTGGTGATACAGCAGGAACAAGACAGGCAAAGGCCCCTGTCCTGGTGGGGTTGGTATTAAGGTGAAGGGAGACAGATACTAAAAGAGATAAAATTATTAAATGGTCATAAGTGCAGCAGAGAAACAGGAGGCAGGGGAGCGGAGAGGGAGCACTGGGGAGGGATGTTTTGCAATTTTATTTTTTATTTTTATTTTGGCCACGCCCACAGCATGTGAGAGTTCCCTTGGTGAGGGATCAAACCTGAGACACAGCAGTGACAATACTGATCCTTAACCACTAGCCCACCAGGGAACTCCCTGCAATTTTAAATAGCAGAGTCAGAAAGGTGACATTTGAGCAAACATCTCAAGAGGTGAGGGAGGGAGTTCCCTTGTGGTGTAGCAGGTTAAGTGTCCGGCATTGTCACTGCAGCGGCTTGGGTCATTGCTGTGGGGCAGGTTTGATCCCTGGCCTGGGAATTTCCACATGCCTTGGGTGTAGCCAAAAATTAAAAACAAAGCAAAACAAAAGCAAAAGCAAAAACAAAAATAGGTGAGGCAGCCAGCCCAGGGGGCTATCTGAGGGAAGAGCATTCCAAGCAGAGGTAACAGCCTGTGCAAAGGCCCTGAGATGAGAATGTGCTTGGCAGGTTCAAGGACAGAAAGGAGGCCAGTGATACTGGGCCGAGTAGTAGATGAGATTACAGGGACCGGAGCCTGTTAAGGACTGGCTTTTGCTCAGAGTGACATGCATGGGAGCCATCATCAGGTCTAAGCACTGCAGACCACACTCTGACTCACGGGAGCAGAAGCAGGGAGAGCCCTGACGGGCTATTGCAGTAGTTCAGGTGAAGGATGATGGTGGCGAAGTGGTAGGATTTGGGGTTTAGTTTGAGAGTTGTGCTACGGGGTTTGCTGATTGATAGATCTATTCAATAAATATTTATTGGGAGCCAGCTATATGCCTATCCCTTGCAATGGGGGTGGAATCAGTATTTAGAGGTTAAAATTAACAAACAGAACTTAACCTGTGAATTGGGCTTTTGCTTTTTGTGTGTTTTTCCCAAGGATCCTGGGGAGAAGGTTGGGGTGGATCAGCCTGTGTTTCTGCATCTGTGAGATGAGCATAAAGACACATCATTCACAAGGGTAAAGTTAAGACGATCCAAAGAGATGCAAATACTTCTTAGCACAGTGGCCAGCACATACTATGTGCTCAGTAAATGGTGGGAATTATTAATAATGTTGGCAGGACAGTTGAGGTAACTGGAGCTCAGATGTGCTTTTTGGCCCTGGAAATACGTGCAGATTTGAGCTCGCGAACTATCAGATTTAGCTTGGGGTTCGTTTTCCCTCCTGGAACCACTAATATTCTAAGGAAGAAAAAACCTTCCTGTGTTCATGATGTGATTATGCTGGCAGTTTATTATTAAATTTAGTTTAAATTAAAGTTAGTTTGTTGGCACAGGTGTACTTGCTTTATTTAGCAAATGTGTAGGTGAAAAGTTGTGTGTCACTCAAATGCTATTTTCTCCATCCAATCCTACGACAGTTGAGAGATGTGTAAATTCCATCTGATCCTGTGCTGGCCTTGGCTCCTGACTTATTACTTGTTATTTTCTGCCCCCACTACACTGAGCATCACCAGGCTGTGGCCCATGGACCAAATCTGGCCCCTGACCTGTTCGTGTAAATAAAGTTTTATTGCAACACAGCTAAATCTGTTTGTTTACATAGTGTCTCTGGCTGCTTTCTCACAACCAGGGCAGGGTTGAGTAGTTGTGACAGAGATCACATGGACTGCAAAGCCTAAAGAAATTACTTACTTTTTAGCCCTTTTGAAAACCATTCGCCTTAAATGGCCAGGCAGGGAATGCTCTGTAAATGTGTGTTTATAGCACCTATGGTCAAAATTTTTTTTTTAATGTCAAAAAAAATTATCCAGCTCATTTGAATGAAAAGAATTGTGGGTTTGGTATCTTGGTTAGAAAAGAAAAACAGGAGTTCCCATCGTGGCGAAGTGGAAACAAATCTGACTAGGAACCATGAGGTTGTGGGTTCGATCTCTGGCCTTGCTCAGTGGGTTAAGGATCTGGTGTTGCCGTGAGCTGTGGTATAGGCTGCAGATGTGGCTCAGATCCGGCGTTGCTGTGGTTGTGGCGTAGGCCAGCAGCTATAGCTCCAGTTAGACCCCTAGCCTGGGAACCTCCATATGCTGTGGGTGTGGCCCTAAAAAAAAAGTAAAAGAAAAAGATATTGATTGAAAGTTGCCATCAATTCAGTAATCCTCTTGAAAGAGTGGGTTTTGGTAATTACAGTAGCATTTATGTAACATTTTAAAAATAGTAGCATATGTGTGTGGGAGATATTTTTCACTCTGCAGGCAAAGCTTGATCCTCACGGCTCAGAAGACCCCTTGTAGGAATGCTGCTAGAGAGAACTAGTATTAAAAGAATCCATGGGTTAGTTATTTAACATTCAGAATGACTCCAATCAATTAATCTCTTTTATGACATTGTGGGTTTTTTTTTCCTATTTGATTGTTTTAAAGACGAACATAACCTTTTCTCTTTTATCTGTGACACCCAGATTGGTGATTATTTTATTCCAATATTAAGCTTTTAGGCACCCTCATGGAGATGATGTGTCAAAGGCAAGGGTATGTCACTGTATTCATCTGGATTCTCATAGTTGCAAGGGACAAAATTAGGAATTTCCTAGTCTCTGGAGGTGGGAAGATTAAGGAGGAAACAGCTTCAGGCATGGCTGGATCTAGGGGCTTAACACTGTCCTAATAAGAGCTTCTGCTTCCACTCTGTCTCTTGGTTCTCTTTCCCCTGTGTTCACCTAATTTCTAGACAGATGTCTCCACCTGATGGCAAAGTTGGCCAGTCTTGGCTCTAGGCTTTCCTCTGACAGGCAGAAATCAAATGTCTCTTTCTTAATTGTCCTAGCAAGAATCCCAGGACTGACTTTTACTGGATGAGCGTGAGTTGTGTGCTGACCTTTCAACCAGAGACGGTGGCTGTGAGGGTGGAATCTTGTATCTGATTGGCCGCATTTAAGTGAAAGCTCATCTCTGGAGCTGGAATTGGAAGTAGCTTATCAGAGGCAGGGGATGGTTTTCCAAAGGAAAATCTGGGTGCTTCTACCAGAAGGAGGAAAAATTTATTATGACAGGCTGCCCAGTGAGATGGGGACCCTGCCCCAACCAGGTCACATGTGGATTGATGCCTCTGCTGCCCCTCCCCCAGGAGCCAACATTTACTCCCCCCCCCCCCTTTGTGGGTTCTCTCTTGGCTGCTGAGACACTTCTGGGGCTTCTGTTTTGTATGTGTGACCTGTGGAGCTGAAGTCCAGTGATCTCACATGTTTTTTTTAGTTGCTTTGGTTGGAAACATGGACTGTTTGGAAAGTGATCTGCTAATATAGATGAAAAGAGAACTTGATCTTCGACCCAGCAATCCTACTCCTGGGAAACCTATGTTTTCTGGAAATAAAAGCACCACTGGTAAGGTTGTATGTTCACGGATATTTATAGCAGCATTGTCTGTGGTGGTCAAAAAAAAAAAGTGAGAGAGAGAGAAAAAACCCTGACTATTCATCAGTAAAACAGTTCTGGACTAAATGGTGTTATTTCCGCCATTCCAGCCTGGACCACCATGTAGCTGTTAAAAGGAATGGGCTGGACCTCCATCCTGGAGGGATGGCCGCAGCTTACTGTCAAGGAGAAAAGTGGATTTCCCATTGTGGCTTAGCAGTAACGAACTTCGCTAGTATCCATGAGGACTCGAGTTTGATCCCTGGCCTCCCTCAGTGGGTTAAGGATCCAGCGTTGCCATAAGCTGTGATGTATGTCGGAGATGTGGGTCAGATCTTGAGTTGCTGTGGTGTAGGCTGGCAGCAGTAGCTCCAATTCAACCCCTAGCCTGAACTTCCATACATGGCGGGTGCAGCCCTAAAAAGCCAAAAAAAAAAAAAAGGTCTCCTGTGTGTGTAAAATAGCAACATTTGTATAGTACTTTCTCTGTGTCAGTCACAGTTCTAATATATCTACATATATCAGTTCATCTAGGGAGTTCCCGTTGTGGCTTGGTGGTTAATGAATCTGATTAGGAACCATGAGGAGGTGGGTCTGATCCCTGGCCTCGCTCAGTGGGTTAAGGATCCGGCATTGCCGTGAGCTGTGGTGTAGGTTACAGACGGGGCTCGGGATCTGGCATTGCTGTGGCTCTGGCATAGGCCAGCGGCTACAGCTCTGATTAGACCCCTTAGCCTGGGAACCTCCATATGCTGCGGGTGTGGCCCTAGAAAAGGCAAAAAGACAAAAAAAACAATTCATCTAATATTTTCAATAAGGCTGGTGTGGGGGTGTTATTATTATACCCACGTTAAAGAGGAAAAGTAGAGACACGGAGGTTAAGCAAGAGTATACAGCTAATGAATGGTGGATCTGGGGTCCTCAACCTTTCTCTTAGGGTTTTGGGGGTCCCCGTTGGGGCTGGTGAGAATGCCTTCGTGGGGACCTCTTGAATTTGCTGCTGTACTTTACTGGTGCCGGGGGTTAAGGTGCATAGAACTCAGGTGACCAGGGAAGGATGCTGCTTTGTGTTTCACCGGGGGAAAGGAAGCCTGGGTGTGGTGTGATGGGTGTATGTGTTGAAAATGAGTTCATCTGTGAATGACAGAAAATTAAAATAATGATGGCTTAAAAAGTAATTTATTTCTCTCCCAAGTCAGATTCTGGAGCCCCGTAGCCCAGGACTATAGGTTGACTCTATGCCATAAAGTCCTCATGGACCGAGGTTGAGGTCTTTGTGCTCATAGTCCAAGATGGCAGCTGCAGGTGTAGCCACCTCATCTTCATTCCAGGCACCAGACAAAGAAAAGGTCAAGGCTGTGCATTAATTGTTTTTATGGAAAAGTCCTAGAAGCGGCCTTGTGATGTTTCCACTTCTATCCCAGTGGTTATGACTAGGCCATACGGCCATATCTAGTTGCAAGAGAATCTGGTCTTCATTTGAAGTTGCTCACAATCAAGAGTTCTGTTACTGTGGTAGATGGAGAGAATGATGGATATTGGGGGGATAATTAGTAGTTGGTGATGAACACCTTAGCAGAGATAGCATGGCATTTGGAAAGAAGGTGTAAACAATCAGCATCTTTAAAAAAATCACACTGTGTGTGTGTGTGTGTGTGTGTGTGTGTGTGTGAATTTATTCTGCCTCCTAAGGTGGGGAACTGGGAAATAAAGTTTTTCGGGGTGAGAGCCCTTTCGTGAATGCATAATGTTAACACTGTCAAGGATGTGAAAGTGGTTTAAAAAATATGACAGATTGAGGAGTTCCCGTCGTGGCGCAGTGGTTAACGAATCTGACTAGGAACCATGAGGTTGCGGGTTCGATCCCTGCGCTTGCTCAGTGGGTTAACGATCCGGCGTTGCCGTGAGCTGTGGTGTAGGTTGCAGACGCGGCTCGGATCCCGCGTTGCTGTGGCTCTGGCGTAGGCCGGTGGCCACAGCTCCGATCCAACCCCTAGCCTGGGAACCTCCATATGCCGCGGGAGCGGCCCAAGAAATAGCAACAACAACAACAACAACAACAACAAAGACAAAAAGACACACAAAAAAATGACAGATTGATCTGAAGTCCCTTTTGAACAATTTCATATCCTTCTGAAAGGTAACTCTATCAGTTTGCTGTGTGTTTTCCCCTGTTATATATATTAATATATGTAACATATATGTATAGTGGGGTGTTATTTTATATTTGTTTTTAATGCATATACATCATGTCCCTTCTCCAATATCTCTGTATAGATAGAACTATCTTATTTTTTTGAATTGCTGCGTGGTATTCTATGGCATGGAAATGTCAAGGTGTATTTAGTGACTTTTCTGTGCCTCAGGAGTTCCTGCTGTGGCACAACAAGATTGGGGGTCTCTCTGCAGCTCCAGGATGCAGGTTTGATCCCTGGCCCCATGCAGTGGGTTAAAGGACCTAGCATGGCTGCAGCTCAGTGTAGGTCACAACTGTGGCTCGGATCTGAACCCTGGCCTGGGAACACCATATGCTGTGAGGTGGCCAAAAAGAAGAGAAAAAAGAAAGAAAGGGGGTTCAGAAAGATTCGAAAATGTCCATCCTACCCACCTTGGACACTGTGCAGAAATCAGCACCCAACCAGGATCTCCAGACGCTTGAGGAACACCAAGGTGTGACTTAGTGATGGAGGATGAAAGAACTGACACCTGGAGAAGTGGAGTTAACAGAGAAATGGGGATGGGGGCTGGTTCTTAGAACCCAGGCCTTCTTGCCAAGACGTGCTACTCCTTGATGGCAAGGACCTGCAGGGGCTTCCTGAGGCTCTGTACCCAGTGGTTCCAGCTGTGGACAATTCCCAAAGGACTTGGAATGCCAGCCCATGTACTTCAGGCATTTCTCCAGATTCTGGGAGCTTCAGTCTTAGAGTCTGTTCCCCAGCCTGTGTCTACATAGCACTTAAAGACAGATACATTTATTTCTAATGCAAAAGGCTCTCTAGAAAGCATTATGAATTTATGATGAAATTTTTATTTCCCTATGATATTTTTTTCTCCTTCCACTCACTACCCCCCACACCCAGCCCAGTTGAAGTGTTTTTCTCTTAAATTTATGAGCTGAGCTGTTAACAGGGTCTGAATATTTTAGGAGGAGAAGTACTGGGGGAGGAGGTGTTGGCTTTACTGTTTGCACCAGCTTCACTTACGCGTGCTCCAAAGTGGCCTCGCCTTCCTACTTGATCAATTTGCCTGTCATCTCAGATCATTTTGTAAGGGCGACTAAATTCTGCTTTTCTCTCACTGTAGTATAGAGGACAGTATGAGAAAGGAAGCTGCTGGAATTTCATTTTCAACCCCCCCCCCCCCCCCGAAAGGTTTTCCTAACCCCTAATCCCTATCTTTCTTGGTGAAAGTTTTTAATGAGTGTTGGAGTGAAGGAACGAACTTATATAGCACTTCCTGTCAGCTCTCTATCTCTCACTGCTTAATTATATACTCTTTGCTCCTATGGTGGCTCTTGCTAACTGTTTCAAGTGGGTCACCGAAATGAATGATATGGACTCAGGTGGCAGGCTGCTGGGGTTCGAATCCCTGTTCTGCCACTTGCTAGCTTTATGGCCTTGGGTGAGTTCCTTAACCTCTCTGTGCCACAGCACGCTCATCTGTGAAATGTGGAACGTAGGAGCTCCTATTCTTTGAGATGTTGTCAGGCTTAAGGGAGATGGTTGGGTGAGAACTAAACACAGGGCCTGAAATCACATGGGTCTGTAATAAATGTTGGCCCTGCTTTAATCCTCTTCTCCAGTCAGTGAGTGCTTAGCACCTACTATGTGCCTTGGTGCTTATTTTTTGTTTTTTTGTCATCTCTTCTTCCACAGTTACTTTGTACCAAATCTTGTATGATAGTGGTTGAATGCTATTTTTACCTTCTTCTAAGAATAACACCTTGACTTTATTTTGGGGAACCATTGCTCCCCTACCTTGAGGCTATGTGATCTGGGTATTGACAGCTTTCTCCCCCTCCTCTTCCTCCATAGGCAGGATCATGACTTGTGCCTGACCAATCAGAGCATCTCATCTCTTAAGCCTCAAGGATTGGCTCGGGCTTGAGCACGTGACCCAAGCTAGGACCAGCGAGGGCCAGCTCTGGCTGGGCACATGACCCAAGCTGGGCCAACAAGGGCCAACTCTGCAATGTTTATTGCAAGCACTGGGGAGGAGGGCCTTCCTTTTCTGATGTAGTTGCTAAGCTGAGAGGATGTGCGCCTTAATGTGTCCGTAATTATTTCTGAGTAACAAATTGCCAAGACGGCTTAAAACAACCCACAGGTATCATCTCAGTTTCTGTGGCTCAGAAATCTGGTACAGATTAGCTCCTGCCTCTGGATTGCTCACAAGCATGCAATAAAGGTGTTAGCCATGGCTGGGGTCTCATCTGAAGGCTTGACCAGGGAAGAGTGTGCTTCTGTGCTCACATGGTTGTTGGCAGAATTTAGTTTTTGTGAGCTCTTGGACCAAGGGCCTCAGTCCCTTGACGTATGACCCTCTCTATATGGAAGAGTGTGGCTTCATCAAAACCACTAAGTGACAATCTCTTGTGACCTAATCCTAGAATTGACCTCCCTTCTACACTGAGGTGGGATATTGATCAGAAGGAATTTACTCAAGGGAAGGGGACCATGCAAAACCATGAATGCCACCCCATTGAGAATACTGGAGATCATTTTAGAGATGACCATCCTGGAGCTAGGTGAAAACAAAGCAAGAGAGGGAGAATTTCATGGTGACCATGTTGGAGTCTCCCCCAAACAGCTCTTTATTTATTTCTTTTTTATGACTGCATCCACGGCATATGGAATTTTTTGGGCCAGGGATTGAATCCGAGCCACTGCTGTGACCTATGCCACAGCTGCAGCAGTACCAGATCCTTTAACCCACCATGCTGGGCTGGGGATCTAACCTGCACCTCTGCAGTGAGCTGAGCGGCTGCACATGGATCCTTAACCCATTGCACCACAGTGGGAACTCCTCCAAAGTAGCAGTTCCTTCCTTCCTTCCTCCTTCCCTCCCTCCCTCCCTCCCTCCCTCCCTCCCTCCCTCCCTCCCTCCCTCCCTCCTTCCTTCCTTCCTTTCTTTCTTTCTTTCTTTCTTTCTTCTTTCTTTCTTTCTTTCTTTCTTTCTTTCTTTCTTTCTTTCTTTCTTTCTTTGTGTTTTTAGGGCTGTACTCGTGGCATATTGATGTTCCCAGGCTAGGGATCCAATCAGAGCAGTAGTTGCTGGCCTACACCACAGCCACAGCAATGCAGGATCTGAGCCCGCATCTGCGACCTACACCACAGCTCACAGCAACGCCAGATCCTTAACCCACTGAGCAAGGCCAGGGATCGAACCAGCGTCTTCATGGATGCTAGTTGGGATTGTTAACTGCTGAGCCATGACCTGAGCTCCCAAAGTAGCAATTTCTGATAAGAGCTTGATCTTGAACTTCCCCAGTACAAGATCCAATGTTTTTTTTCCTTAAGCTACTTTGAGTTGTCACTTGCAACCTCAAGAGTCCCGATGAAGTCCAGTGAGGGCTTCTCAGATTCCCTTGTCTGCTCCCCCTGGAAAGCCTTTGGTGCTCTGTGTGCTTGGCTAAAATCTAGCTCCCCCTCTGGGCCGAACTCTTGGAGGGCTGAGTTGAGTGAATTTTTTTTTACCCCCAGCCCCACCCCTTGCTTGATTGCAGAGCCTAGAATTCTATCAGACCCATGGATGCCTGCTGCCAGTAATTACCAGTAATTACCAGTATGTGAGGCTCTTCCTCATCCCTCCCCCTCCCCCTGCCAATCAAAAATGTCTCGAAAATTATCTGAGTCTCCTGCACCTGGCTTAGGGCTGGGACACTGGATGTGAAAGGCAAAAACATCTTTGATGCTACCCTTCAGAGGCGGCACACATCTGCACAGAAAAATGGCAGTGAAAGTGTGACTTTCACAGCATTGGTTGGGTCATCCTAAAGGAAATGACAAGTCACAAGCCACAGAACAAATCAGAGATGGCACTTGGCTAATTCCCTTAACATTTTGGATTTTAAACTGACGACTTCTGTGACAACCTTGCTCTGTACAAACATGTACTGATACTAACAAATTGCTTTTTAGTGATAGGATTGTATTTTTTTCTAGGGTTAGTAGAATTTTCTTGCATGTCTACAGTGCATGATCTTCTCTTGGATGCCTATATATATATATATATATATATATATATATATGCTTTTTCCACAAAGTCATTTTAATGTGCTTTTTATTGGGAGTTGCCCCTGTGACACAGTGGGTTAAGAGTCAAACTGCAGTGGCGTGGGTCGCTGTGGAGGTATGGGTTCAATCCCCGCCCCAGTGCAGTGGGTTAAAGGATCTGGCATTGCCACAGCTGTGGCATAGGTTACTGCTGCAAGTTAGATTCAATCCCTGGCCTGGGACCTTCCATATGCTGTGGGTGTGGCTATAATAATAATAATAATAATAATAATAATAATAATAATAAGCTTTTCATTAATGCGTTCAGTCCATTGCAATGGCCTAGTCTCAGAAGTCACTCAGGGTCCCAAGTGCATTTTATTCACTGGAGGCCAGCCTATCATCAAGGGAAGGGGAACTTGACTCTGCCTCTTGATTGGAAGTGTGTCAAAGAATTTGCAGACGTGTTTTAAAGCAAGTTCTTTGAGGAATGATGACTGCAGGCAAGGACCCTCAGCAAGGATTAATCAGTGAATCCTCTAAAAGACTAGTGGTGGATCTGACGAATGAGGGCGTGATGGGAGTGGGAGAGAGGAGCATTTTGGCTCCTGGACTCGTCAGAAAGGCTATGCTGTGAGTGGTGGGATGGAGGGTGGGAGCTTGGAGGCAGTGGTCCTGAGGACCTGGTCTACTTTGCTCTTAGTTTTTCTTGCTGCGATAATGTGCTGCTGGTCTTCCTCAGAGGCATCAGATGCATCAGATGTCCTGGGCCCGTTTCTGATGAGGTGCCTTGGGGGGCTTATGATTTCAATGTGGCCTCTAGTCTCTGGCCTGACTCCTGGTCAGCAGGCTGGGTGTGGGGTCCTCCACCATGGGGCCACTAGCCACAGCCATGGTGGCCTTGCATCTTATCCTGGTGGTGGCTTTAGTACCCAGATATTTCTTCACTTGAGCTACCTGCCTCCTTCTCCCTCTTTTTTTTTTTTTTGGGCGGAGAAGTGGCATGTGGAAGTTCTCAGGCCAGGGATCAAACCTGAGCCACAGCAGTGATGATGCCTGATCTTAGCCTTCAGTGCCACCAAGGAACTTTCCTCTCCCTCTTCATTTGCTCCTTCATGCCTTTAAAAGGGGTTCATGCAGTTCCCGTGTGGCTCAGTGGTTAACGAATCTGACTAGGAACCATGAGGTTTCTGGTTTGATCCCTGGTGTCTTGCTCAGTGGGTTAAGGATCTGGCGTTGTGTGAGCTGTGGTGTAGGTTGCAGATGCGGCTTGCATCCTGCATTGCTGTGGCTGTGGTGTAGGCCAGCTGCTACAGCTCCAATTGGACCCCTAGCCTGGGAACCTCCATATGCCGTGGGAGCGGCCCAAGAAATGGCAAAAAAGAAAAAAAAAAAAAGGGATTCAATGTAAGTTCTTCGCATGCCAGGACGGAAGGTGGCAGCGGGGCAGCTATCCCCTTCAGTTTGAGAAGGCTGAATTGGAATGTTAATTTCACTGGGCTCCACACCTCAGCACTTCCTTTCTGCCCTGTGCACACATTTAAAAGGGGAAAAAATCTAATTGGCTTCTTCCTCCTGTGCCTCTTCCAGGATCCCCTGGGGGAGTAAATGGGAATATCTTCCTTCAGGGCCCTGGAGTGCTGGATTCTGATGCACATGTGAAGGAATCTTTGCCACTTCTTGATCCCGCGGTTGTAAACCAGCATCTCATGGCCACATACAGCCCAGGGGCATATCTGTTTGGCCAGCCCAGTGCTTCAGTAATTTTTGAGCCAATATCCAAGAGCTGGAAGCTTTAGCATTCACATCTGGGTTTTTGGCTTCTCTTTAGAGAGCAGTGGGGCTGGTTGCACTGCATTCACATTCTCAGAGAGTAACAAGTGGCTGCAGTGAGTCTCCGGTTCATTCATCAGATAGTTGAGCACCTTCTGTGTGCCAGGCACTGTTGTAGGTGCTGGAGATGCTCAAGGACCTTCCATTCTTCCTTGTAGAAGGCATCACTCATTTATGTCACCTGTCTGAACCCTCCAGACCAGCCCCGTTCGACAGAACTTTCTGTGGTGATGGGAATTTTCTGTGTTGTCCAGTATGGTAGCCACTAGCTACATGTCACTGTGGAGCCTTTGAAATGTGGCCAGCTGAGAAACCAAACTTATGATTACGTTTTGTTGTAATTCATATATACTTCAACTTAAGTTTATTTACATATTTAAAAATTTTTTTTTGTCTTTTTAAGGCTGCACCCGCGGCATATGGAGATTCCCAGGCTAGGGGTCCAATCGGAGCTGTAGCCACCAGCCTATGCCACAGCCACAGTGACAAGGGATCCGAGCTTCCTCTGTGACCTACACCACAGCTCACGGCAACGCCGGATGCTTAACCTACTGAGCAAGGCCAGGGATCCAACCGGTGTCCTCATGGATCCTAGTCAGGTTTGCTAACTGCTTAAGTTAACTGAAGTTTAGACAGTCATACGTGGCTAAAGCATTGGTCACTGTGGCTCTAGAGAACTGAATATGCATCTCCCACTCGTCACCTAACCCAACACCTTCATTTAAACAGCTGGGGGAACAGAGGTATGCGGACTGTGCCAATCCAGGATTAGAACTCACGTCTCCTTGATGGCTTACCTGGGATGTCTGGTCTTACGGGTATTGCCGAAACTCAACCTACGTCCACTGGTGTGGAATAGAAACACCGAGACAGCGTTTTGGGTAAAGGAGAAAAAAATAGCTTTATTGGTTTGCCAGGCAAAGGAGGATCACAGCAGCCTAAAGCCCTAAAGACTCTGCCCCCCTTTGGGAGAGAATAGGACGTAGTTTTATAGTTTAGGAGCGGGAAATAGGGCCACAGATAAGGATCGGGGTAGGTGCAAGCTTGCATTGTTTTTCAAAGCTGGTGTTAAGTGGTCCCAGGACTGGTTCTGGTGGTCCTTCTTTCTGAATAAAGAATGCTTCATTAACATCTTCCATTTGTTGGGGGTTTTAATACTGTAGAAGAACTCAAAGATATTCTTATCTATATTCCTTGAGGAGGGACCAAGACCGTGCCCCAAGGCTGCACCACGGTCTCTTGACGGCTCCTCCCTGGTCTCTGCATCCCTTCCCTTCTCTGATTAGCAGCTGTTTGAACTCTGGGAAGGTCAAGGAGGCTGAAAGAGGCCTGCTTCCTAAAAAGCAATGGGGGACAAAGGCTTTTGTGCCCTGGAGTCACCCAGGGCCCTGCTTGGCTTCACAGTACCAGTTAGGCAGTGAATGGGTGGGGCTGACATTAGATGTAGTGGGAGGTGAAGGGAGTGGGGTCAGGCAGTGCCCAGGGAAAGGATTTTGATTAAAAATACTAATAATTTATGGAGGTGAGAGTCCCATACCAATTGACCATTTTAACATGTGCAGTTCAGCGGCATTTAGTACATTCACAGTGTTGCTCAGCCATCACCTGGCTAGTTCCAAATTGTCTTCATCACCGCAAGGGAAACCCCATTCCCGTTAAGCAGCCCATCCCCCTCCCCAGCCCCTGCCCATCACCAGTCTAGTTTCTATCCCTATGGATTTTCCTATTCTGGATATTTCTTATAAATGGAACCATACAATGTGTGATCTTTTGTGTCTAGTTTCTTTTCCTTAGCGTCGTGTTTCCAAGATTCATCCACGTTGTGACAGGCAACGGGGCTTTGTTCCTTTTTACCGCTGAATCATATTCCACTGAGTGCATAAGGTCCCATCCTGGGTGTGTTGGAGCCAGTTTTCAGCTTTGCACCTGGTGCGCAAGGTGAAGGCAGGGCTGTCCCATAACTGCTTCTTACATACTCCTCACCCTGTCTCCATGAGAACCCTCCTAGGACCTCCCCCCCCCCCACCCCCGCTCTGGGAGCTGGGGGGGTGGGGGTATGTCCCTTTCCACGCGCCTCCTGCCACTTGGATGCCCGCCAAGGCTCAGGTCAGTGATTTACACGAGACAAATTATGTTTGGAAAATCGATTTGACTTGGGAAGGGAGCTTCCACATTGAGATGAGTTTGTGCTCCAAGTGGCTCTTCCTGAAAAGAGGGGGCCGGCGGGTGGGACTGAGAGGCTCAGGGATTAAAAAGAGGAAAAAAAAAATGAGATCATCTCTCCAGTGCAGGCTGAATAAGTGTGAGTGGCGTCTGTCTCCATAAAGGCTCTTCTTTGTCCCACGAGCTTTTTTTTTCCTCTTTCATGCTGTGCAGTGTGACAGCTATCGATTTTATTTCAAAAGTGTAATGATACACATTGTACATGTATATTTCCTCTTAGTAGAAAATGAAGGAGCTCCTGCTGTGGCGCAGTGGGATCAGCACTGGGAGTGCTGGGACCCGGTTCAATCTGTGACCCAGCACAGTGCGTTAAGGATCCCGTGTTGCCGTGGCTGTGGCTTAGTTTGCAGCTCAGCTCAGATCTGATCCCTGGCTGGAGCTCTATATGCCACGTGGCAGCCAAACAAGAGAATGAAAATGCTTCTCAATCTTGAATTCACTCCTCTTTCCCTGGATGGAACTGCTCCTTGAATGGAGTGTCTTTCCAGACGATTTTCTGTGCGTTTCTTCTGGATCTGCTCTTTTGTGTGGTCATTGATTCATTCGTTCAGCACATACTGAATTAATGAGTATTGACTGTGTGTCAGGTGCTATTCCAGATTCTGGGGATGTAGCAATGAACAAGGTAGACAAAAATCCCAGCTAGGAGTGGAAATTCCAGTGGGGGAAGTGCATGCAATGGAGAAGGAAAAGCAGGGAGGAGTTGAGGAGTCTTGAATGGGGGTGGAGTGGGTTGGAGGATGCTGTTGAGAGGGCGGTCAAGGTCAGAGGAGGGCTGGCTGAGAAGCTAATGCTTGAGCAGAGGGAGAATGAAGGAGCAAACCACATGACTGTCTAGGAGCAGCAAGTGCAAAGGCCCTGAGGTAGGAGATACCAGGTGTGTTAATGGATGGCCAGAGGATCAGAGCAGAGGAGATCAGAGTAGCCATGAGGCCAGATCACAAAGTGCTTATCAGGCCATTGCAGGGGGTTTGAATGTTAAGTTACCCTGAGTAGAATAGGACCTGCTGGAGGGTTTGAACAGCCAAGTGACCTGGACTGGAATTCCTGCTGTGGCCCAGTCGGTTAAGAATCTGACTGCAGCGGCTTGGGTGTCTATGGAGCTGTGGGTTCGATCCCTGGCCCAGGTGCAGTGGGTCAAGGATCCAGCATAAGTTGTAGCTGTGGCTTGGATTCCATTCTTGGCCCAGGAACTTCCATATGCCTTGGGGGTGGCCATTAAAAAAAAGTGCCCTGGGCCAACTCCAATTTTATTTTATTTTATTAAAAATTTTTTAAAAAATTAAAGTATAGTTGGCCTACAATGCTGTGCCAGTCTCTGCTGCACAGCAAAGTGATCCATTCACACACACACATACATTCTTTTTCTGATATTATCTCCCCCAATTCCAACTTTCAAAGGTGTCATCCACTGTGGTGCAGGAGACACATGTGATGTGGGTTGGGGTAGGGTGCGGGGAGGGCGGGGGTCAGGCCCAAAGGTGGGAGGCCAGGGCGGCGGCTGCAGCAGTGATGGGGGCTGGGACCACGGGCTGGCAGCAGAGGTGGGGAGCCGGGAGTCAGGGTCAGGGATGTCCTCGGGGTTCTGGCCTGAGCTCCTCTAGGATCTGATTTGCACCAGCTCAGCTGGGGGCGGTCTGAGCTTGACAGTGGTTCAGGGCCCTGTGTGATTTAAGATGCCTGTTTTTTTGGAGTTCTCGTTGTGGCTCAGCAGTAACAAACGACCAGTATCCACCAGGACTCAGGTTTGATCCCTGGACTCGCTCAGTGGGTTAAGGATCTGGCGTTGCATTGAGCTGTTGAAGACGCGGCTTGCATCCCTAATTGCTGTGTCTGTGGCATAGGCCAGCAGCTGCTGCTATGATTCTACCCCTAGCCCGGGAACTTCCATATGCTGCAGGTGCAGCCCTAAAAATACAAAAAAAAAAAAAAAGATGCCTGTTCCAAGTGGAGGTGTCCTGTGTCTATCAGGATGTACAAGTCTGGCATTGAGGAGTTTCACTGCCTCCTGCTCCAGAGATTTGTTCCCCAACCCGCTCTCCATTGCGCTGTCTTCCTCTCCCCTGCCATCCTTGCCCCCAACCCTAGTCTCAACCTCTGCAGACCTTGCTCAGCACGGCTTCCCCTCCCTGCAGACCACTTCCCTTTTGCCGGGGCCTCTGACTGTGTCCAAGGCGAAGCTCACTGGGGTGGCGGCCTGGGGGCTGAGTCCTGGTGGAAGAACTCAGAGTGGGACAGTGCTGGCAATCCCAGCAAATACATTATTATTGTTATTATTATTATGGTTATTGATATTATTTCTTGGCTGCCCTAAGACACATGGAGTTCCTGGGCTAGGGATCACATCCAAGCTGCAGCTGTGACCTATGCCACAGCTGTGGCAACACCAGATCCTTTAACACATGGTGCCAGGCCAGGGATCGAACCTGTGTCCTGGAGCAGCAGAGATGCCGCCAGTCCTGTTGCACCACAGCAGGAACTCCCCAACAAATAAATTAAAACACCAAAAGCAGGCAGCCTGCAGGTTCTGGTGGCCTCCACCCTGATTTCCCCCTCCCTCCCTGCCACCCCACCCCTTTTTTGCACTCAGCCTGGCGTCTTCTGTCACCAAACAGAATGAAAGTCTTGATTTCCTACCTCCTAGTGGGCCCAGGTGAGTGAGGGATGCCCTGCTTTTCTGCTGTGTTGGCCGCCCCCTCATTTAACCATCTCCTCTGGGAACCTGAGCAAGCTGGACTCCTGCCGACAAAGTGAGCCTAGGGGTAGGAGTGGGGGGCAAGGGCAGGGTTCGGGGGTAAGCACCACTGGGAAGTGCCCGCGACTTCTCTCACTGATGGACACTAACCATCTGTAGTGAAGACCCCAGAGAATCTGCAACTCACTTGTTTGTTTCAAGAGGAAACACAGTTTGTGGATTGGGTTATCTTTCCTTTCTCTTTGGGAACCTTAGCAACCCCCCCTTTCACCTCCCCTAGAGACTCTTCAATCTGGCCCCCCTCAACCAAGGGGGTGACTGCTCTAGCTCTGGTCCCCATGTTTGGTAGGCTTTGTTTTGTTCCAGATGGCCAGGGTCCATCCTAACCCAGGGCTTTGCTGCTCTGCTGCCTTTAGAATCACCTGCAGGGAAGGATGCGGGAAGCGGGCTTGGGGGTGTCAGTGGGTGGGGTTGGGGGGGTCGGCGCTTCCACTTCCAGGGGCCCCAGTACCTGCTGAATCTTGCTGGATGTAGCCTGGGTCCTTTTTCTGTCTTAAAAATTCTGTTTAATGCTTCAGTATTTGTGTGTGTGAGAGAGAGCTAAAGTATCGGTATAAAATTAAGGTTTATGGAACTTACTGGCAACAGGTTCTGAGTAGCTGGGGTCCCCTATTTTTCTGAAAATGGAGGTGAAATTAATGTGACATAAAACTAATAATTCTAAAATGTTCAGTGGTTTTTTTTCTTTCTTTTTTTTTTAGTACATACAATGTTGTGCAACCACTGCGTTTCATCAGTCTAGTTTCAAAACCTTTTTAACACCCCGAAGGGAAACCCTGTACCCATTAGCACTGACTCCCCATGCCCCTGGTGACCACCAGTCCACTTTCTGTCTCTGTGAATTTGCCTATTCTTGGTCTTATAAATAGGATCATGCACTAGGTGGCCTTTTGTGTCTGGCTTCTTTCACTCAGCATCATGTTTTTGAGGTTCATCCATGTTGTAGCCTGTGTCAGTGCTTCATTCCTTTTTAACAGCTGAATCATAGTCCACTCTGTGGATGGATCACATTTTATTTGTTCACCCACCTGTTGATGGACATTCAGGTTGTTTCCATCTTTGGGCTACTGTGAACAGTGCTGCTGTAAACATTTGTGTTCAAGTGTTTGTTGGAGCACCTGTGTTCAATTCTTTTGGGTCTACCTGGGTACTTTTAAAAAAAATCCGTGTGTGATTCTAATGAGCAACTCATGTAAGAACCATTGGAACCATTTTTGATCCTGCCTTGGAGAGTGGGCCTGAGTGGACCAGTATGGGGGAGGGGGGGAGCTGGAATTCTGATCCTGCCAACAGACTCTTTTATTGTTAGACAAATGTCTTCTCACTGGTCACTCTGTGGCTTCTTGTCCAGTGGTGCCTTCTCCAGCCCAGCTCTCTACATAAATAACCATCCTGTTTGATTTTTCTGCTTCGTGCTTATCACCATCTGAATGAATCTCCCTTTGTTGCCTGGATGGATGGCTTACTTGTACATAATCTCATTTCTTTCCCTCTAGGCTAGGGTGTGTGATCACCATGGGAATGGACAAGGACTACTTAGTTTTACCTCTGTCTTCCCAGCACCTAGAGGGGTTCTTGGTGAACAGTGTCAGGTTAGGAACCTACCTTTTGAAAATGTCAGAGGCTGGACTGCTGCCAAATCTGCCTTTAAAATAACTCATGTATTCATCAACCCATTCATCTATCCATTTAGTCATTTGACAAATATTTATTGATGCTTATTCTGTGCCTGGCAGTGTTCTTCAGTGCTGGGGATAGAAAGATAATACCCCTTCCATCAATGAGCTCTCAGTCTATTTGGAAGACAGAAGGTAGATAGTCTCAATATAGTACAGGGAGTTCATGCTGTGGAGGTGCAGTTGGGCAGTAGGAATCATTAGGGTTAGCTTCAAGAAGAGGTGTGTTAGGATTAACTTGGTTGCAAGCTAATTTGAAGTGGTATAACTAAAAGAGAAATTAAAAAAAAAAAACTATATAACTGGAATGTCCTGGACAGGCTTCAGGTATGGCTTGATCCAGGGCATCAGCTGATACAAGCAGGACTCAGTCTCTGTCTCTCAGCACTGGTTTCTTCTTTGGTGGCTCTGTTCTCAGGCAGGGTCTTTTCAAGGATGAACACTAAATGAGGCTCTCATCTTATGAGCTTAGTAACCACAGCAGGGAAGTAACCAACTCTTATCTATGGTTCCAGCAAAAACCCCAGATCTGGTGCTTATTGGCTAGGATTGGGTCATGTGACAATCCTTGAGCCAATTGCTGTGACTCTGATTGGCCAGGCCTGGGTCGTGTGGCTTCTCCTGGCTCCAGGGAGGGGGTAGGGTTACTCTACCTGTACCATTTAGACAAGGAGTGGAGAGGGTCCTGGAAAGAAAAACATGGGCATGGCCACCAGCGGAAGGGCCAAAGCCATAGGTGCCCACTCTGAGAATCAGCCTTAAAAGAGCTAAAAGCTTATGTGTTTAAAAGTAGATGTGCTGGACTCTTCTTGGTTCCCTCCTCTCAAATCTATTTTGCACCCTCTTTGTCATTCCCTGTGCCTGGGTGGCTGGCTCCTAGGGCTGCGTCATATGGTCCTCTTTGTCCTTCATCTTCCAGTTGGACGTGGCCAATGGGAGACCAGGCTGGAGACCCAAGGGTGGGCAGGAGAAGGGGGAGGCATCTGTTCCCAGCTCCTCTTGCTCTGTCACCAAGTTTCTGCCAGGAGCTTCTCTTCTTCCTGTCCCAGTGAGGAAGCCTCACCTCCTGGATGTGGCTGTCACGGGTGCCACCATGATGCTGTGCTCTGCCCTTGTCCCTTGAGGTCCCGTGAAGTAATGGTTCTCCACCTCTGCCAGTATCTTGGGTGCCTCGCCACTTTTGCCTATCCACTTGTGTCCTTTCATTGAAATCTCCCCATTCAGGAGTTCCCGTTGTGGCTCAGTGGTGATGACTAATATCTGTGAGGATGAGGGTTCAATCCCTGGCCTCATTCAGACAGTTAAGAATCTGGCGTTGCCATAAGTTGTGGTGTAGGTCGCAGATGTGGCTTGGATCCCAAATTGCTGTGGCTGTGGTGTAGGCCTGCAGCTGCAGCTGCGATTTGACCCCTAGTCTGGGAACTTCCATACTGAACCAATATGGGACCGCACACCTGGGTGTGGCCCTAAAAAAAAAAAAGACCAATAAAAGAAAAAGAAATCTCTTTATTCGGAGTTCCTGTCGTGGGTCAGTGGTTAACGAATCCAACTGGGAACCATGAGGTTGCGGGTTCGATCCCTGGCTTCGCTTAGTGTGCTAAGGATCCAGCATTGCCGTGAGCTGTGGTGTAGGTTGCAGACGTGGCTTGGATCCTGAGTTGCTGTGTCTGTGGCATAGGCTGGCAGCTACAGCTCCGACTGGACCCCTAGCCTGGGAACCTCCATATGCCGTGGGAGCGGCCCCAAAAAAGGCAAAGGCAAAAAAAAAAAAAAAGAAAAAAAAGAAAAAGAAGTCTCTCCATTCAAACCAACCTGGAAGGCGAATTCTCTTTCCTGCCAGGACCCTTATGAACATTTGCCAGCGTGTTAGTTTCCTGTTGCTGCTATAACAAGTTTGCACAAATGTGGTGGCTTAGAACGACTCATTTATTTATTATTTGTATTTACATTTCCTTTTTTTGGCTGCACCTGCAGCATATGGAAATTCTCCGGGCCAGAGATTGAATCTGAACCTCATCTGCCACCTACGCCGCAGTCGTGTCAACACTGGACCCTTAACCCACTGTGCTGGGCTAGGGAGCCGGCTGGGGATTGAACTGGCAACACCACAGAGACAAGCGGGATCATTAACCCACTGTGCCACAGATTTACTCTCTTACAGTTCTGGAGGTCCAAAGTCCAAAATGGGTCACTCTGGGCTAAGGTCAAGGGGTGGGCAGTGCCGCCTTTCCTCAGGGGCTCTAGGGAGATTCCCCAGGGGGGTTCCCCTGCTTCCTGGCCCTTTCTCTCTTCTAGCAATGGCTGCCTCCCATGGCTCCGGGCTCTTTTCTTCATCTGCGAAGTCAGTCCTGGAGTATATTGTTTTTTCTCCTACCTCTGCATCCATCCTCTCTTCTCCTCTCTCTGACCGTGACACTCCTGCCTCCCTCTTAAAAGGACCCTTGAGTTCACACTGGGCCACCTGCACAATGCAGGATAGTCTCACTATCTCAAGATCCTAAACTTCATCGCAGCTGCAGAGTCTCTTTTGCCCACTCAGGTCACATCCACAGGTGGTGCTGGGGATCAGGACGTGCATATCTCTGGGGAGAGGCCATTATTTTGCCTCCCACAGCTACCTTTGTCTCTTCTTTTTTTGGCTGAGCCAAAAAAGAAGTTCCCAGGCCAGGGCTAGAACCTGCATCACAACAGTAATCTGAGCCACTTGACAGCACCAAGTCTTTAACCCCTAGGCCACCATGAAACTCCTGCTGGTTTCTTCTTGAAAACCTCTCTTTGACCTCTGACCTCTTTGACCTCGGACCTTGGGCTTCCCTGGCTGCCTTGATGCCATCTGCTTGCTGTCTTAGTTTGTTCGGGCTGCCATAACAAGGTACCACAGATGGGAGGTTTAAACTGCAGGCATTTATTTTCTCAGAGTTCCTGAGGCTGGAAGTCTGAGATCAAGATTTGGTTTGTGGTGAGAACTCTCTTCCTGGCTTGCAGATGGCCACCCTCCCTGTTTCTCACGGAAAGGGAGAGAGAGAGAGAGAGAGACAGCAGGTGAGTAAGAGAGCTCTCGGGTTCTTATAAGGACACCAGCCCTCTTGTGTCTGGTCCCCACTCTTATGACCCCCATTGAACCTTAATTCCTACCATAAGGCTCTATTTTCTTTTTTTTTTTGTCTTTTTGCTATTTCTTGGGCCGCTCCCGCGGCACATGGAGGTTCCCAGGCTAGGGGTTGGATGGGAGCTGTAGCCACTGGCCTACGCCAGAGCCACAGCAACGTGGGATCCAAGCTGCGTCTGCAACCTACACCACAGCTCACGGCAACACCGGATCCTTAACCCACTGAGCAAGGGCAGGGACCGAACCCGCAACCTCATGGTTCCTAGTCGGATTCGTTCACCACTGCGCCACGAGGGGAACTCCAAGGCTCTATTTTCAAATACGATCACAATGGGGACTGGTGCTTCAACATATGAATTTGGGGGGGGGCACACACAGAATTCAGTTTTTAACACGTCCCTCCCAAGGTTCCTTCTCTAACTCCCAGCTTCAGAGGCCCTCTCTGTGTCTCTGTGGAGCTGAGGATCCCTTTTCAGTCTTGCATCACCTCTGAAATTACTCTCTTATCACAGCCGGCTTCTCCGTGCTCTGTGAGTGTGGGCAAATTGACAGGATGTTAAAGGATGTTCCAGAAAAGGTCACTGATAACAGGCCTTTGATTAGTTCCTGAGAAAAGGAGTCGGTGATTCCTTTCCTGGGCTGGAAAGGGGGTGCGGTCCGAGGCTGCAGAGATGTGTGGACGGAAGGGGCTTGGCTGGGTGGGCTCTGGGCTGTGAGGTTGCGGGAAGCATCACGCCTCTTTCATCACCGGAGCTGGCTCTGTGTGAAGGATGCCGTGGCCGCTGGCTGTGATTTTGGCGTTTTGCAAGCTGGAGCCGTCGGCCCCCTGAGCCGCTAGGCTGTGCAGATGCCTTCCATGTACGCTCTGGTTTGTAATTAAAACGCGACTTGCCACTCTGATTAGATGGAGCGGTTAAGTTCATCTGGAAGAGTTTTTCATCCGCATTGTGTAATTAACAACATATGATGCTTGTATTAGCTCAATTAAAAGTTATGGTGATTAATACGGGTATCAAGGCAGAACCATCAATCAACAGATTCCGGGCACTTGGAGTTCATGGGTTGGAAGGCACAGAGCCAAGCACAGCCCGGCCTGGGGGAGCATGACTTCGATGAGGCCTGGGTGGGCACTGTGTGGGGAATAAGCAGAGGCTGGAGTCTGGTACCCAGCTGGGTTACCACTGACATCTCTGCATCTCAGCTTCCCCAGCTTGAAAACAAGGGTACCAACGTTTACCTCTCAGATTGATCTGAGTTTCAGAGCCTGGGACGTGTTTTTTCCAGCATTTTTTGCCTTTCTTTACCCCTGATTCTGAAAGGTGCTGCCAGACATTATCTATCAAAATTAAAAACCGTCCCCACCTTTGACCCAGCCATCCCAGGCTGAGATATTTGTCATTCAGATACATTTCCACATGTGCAGAATGTGGAAATTGTGGTAACAGTGACTGCAGTGATTGTTTGTAATAGGAAAGATTTGGGACAAGCCTAAACTGATTAAATAAATTATGATATATACCCAAGGAAACTTTTTGCAGCTGTTAAAAAAAAGAATGAGGCAGGTCCATTTATAGTGATACAGAACTGACTCTTAGTGCTGTTAGTGGATAAAGCAGGATGAAGAACTGTGTCTGTGTGTATGTGTGTGTGTACACAAAAGAAAATACAAATATAAATGTTTGCAAATGTTGATTCCAGTGAAATTGGCAGCTCCTCCTGGGAGGGAAAAGTGTTGTTGGACAGGCTGGAAGGTGATTTAATTCTTACTAGGTAGTCATGTGTACCTTTTCGACCTTCTGTCATTGTATATTTATTATTTATTAAAAAAAATTTGGGGGTCTTTTTAGGGCTGCACTTGTAGCATATGGAAGCTCCCAGGCTAGGGGTTGAATCTGAGCTGCAGCTGCTGGCCTTCACCACAGCTCACAGCAATGCCAGATCCTTTTAACCCACTGAGCGAGGCCAGGGGTTGAACCTGCATTCTCATGGATACTAGTGGGGTTTGTCACTGCTGAACCACGATGGGAACTCCTATTTAAATTTAAAAAAATTTTTGGCTGCACCCATAGCATGCAAAATTTCCTGGGCCAGGGATCTAACCCACACCACAGAGATAACTTGAGCCACAGCAGTGACAATGCTGGATCCTTTAACTGCTAGGCCACCAGGGGACTCCTAGTTTAAAAATATTTTAAAAGAACAATGAAAGGAGTTCCTGTTGTGGCTTGGTGTTTAACGAATCCGACTAGGAACCATGAGGTTGCGGGTTCAATCCCTGGCCTTGCTCAGTGGGTTAAGGATACAGCGTTGCTGTGAGCTGTGGTGTAGGTCACAGACGTGGTTTGGATCCAGCGTTGCTATGGCTCTGGCGTAGGCTGGCGGCTACAGCTCCGATTGGACCCCTAGCCTGGGAACCTCCATATGCTGTGGGTGCAGCCCTAGAAAAGACAAAGAAAAAAAAAAGAAAAATTAAAAGGCAACCACCCAACCGAGCTCCCCCGCTCCTCACGAAAGTGAGATAAAAGAGCCTAGTCTAGTACTTTGCACAAATTTTCTTGTTTAGTCCCCGTAAAGAGAGCTTTCAGAGCGATGTTTCTTTGCAGTGGAATCACAACGTTTTGTATGTGGCTTCTGGACTTTTAGTACAGAAGTGAAATCTAAAAATCTCACATGCCCACACCATGGCATTCTAGGGTGGGAGAGAAAAAAACCTTTGCCTTGACCGGATTCCTCCTTGTTGGCTGTGACCCAGATTTGGGTGTGGACCAAGATTGTGATTACAGAAATGTCATGTGATGGGAGCTTTTCCCATCAGCCCCTCCGGATGGGCTGCCAAGGACCCCACAATGAAGCTTGATGGCCCCATATGTTCCCTAATCTATTAGAGAGATGCTTAGGTTGGGTAGGAAAAAAGAGAAGCATATAATTCTTTAAAAAAATTAAAAAAAAAATTGAAGTACAGTTGATTTACAGTGTTCTGTTAATTTCTGCTGTACAGCAAAGCGATTCAGCTATGTGTACACACACACACACAATGGGAACTCCCTACAGTCTTTGCTTTCTGACATATTACATAGAGGTGCTTGTTTCTCGTGTATCTTTCTAGAGTTTCTTAGTGTGCATCCAAGAAATTACCAATATGTTTTATTTTTTTAACTTTTCTTATGGGAAGAGTGGGATACTTTTGCACTGCTCTGTGGTATGCTTAGCAATACATATTGTTACATGGAGGTTATCTTACATCAAGGTTTGGAAGGGGCCATGCCTTCCTTCCTCCAAGCAACTTTTTCTGAAACTGAGACCACTCTTGCCCTAACCTGCGTCTGTGTGAGAACCAGGTGGGGGCGGGGGGTGGTGGGATGCGGCTGGACGGCCTCACGGCCTGGAGAGCCCCGAGGAAGTCTATGGGGTCTTGTTTGGCTGCATACCTTTAATAAGCCTTACAAGATGATGCTGTTTCATGGAGGCCCAGCTAGTGCTTAAACAAGTGCAGATTAAATCTCTGTGTATTCAGTATCGATTTTGATCTGGGCGTCCTGCCAGTCTTTGAGGAAGCCAAGATAGTGATGCAGGCCCTCCTCTCTCAGCATCCCCAAGAGGTCTGGGTGACAGTGCTGACCGGGCTTGTGTTTTCTGACAGTGGGTGGGGGCCCCACCGGGCTCCTGGCTTTGATGTTTTCTTGGCCAGGCAGGCAATCAGCAGGTCCCAGAGGCTGTAGTTGCCTCCTCATGGGTCTCCCTTTTTTTTTTTTTTTCCCCTCTTATTCTTCTGTTTCTGTTTTTCTTTTTTCTTTTGGCTTTTTAAGGCTGCACCCATGGCATACGGATGTTTCCAGGCTAGGGGTCAAATTGGAGCTGTAGCTGCCGGCCTACACCACAGCCACAGCAATGCCAGATCTGAGCCGAGTCTGTGACCTACACCGAAGTTCACGGCAATGCCAGATCCTTAACCCACTGAGCGAGGCCAGGGATCACACCTGCATCCTCATGGATACTAGTTGGATCCATTACTTCTGAGCCACGATGGGAATTCCCTGTGTCTGTTTTTCAGATCATAGCCAGAATAAGCCTTTTAAGATAGTCTATGTCCCTCCTCTGCTTCAAGCTCTCCCAGCTCAGTCAGTGTTTTTAGATAAAAAGCCAAAGTCCTGAGCACGGCTCACAAGTTCCTTCCCCATACTTGTTCCTTCCCAGCCACTGGCCTCGTTACCAGCTCTAAGAGTCCAAGCACGCACTGACCCCAGGGCCTTTGCATGCACCGTTCCACCCATCTGGAGTTCTCTTCCCTGGTATTTGCATGGCTCACTTGCTCAGTTCAACATTTTTTAGTCACATGTCAGCATATCAAAGGGGCATTTTTTTGACCATCCTGCCTACAATGGCACCCAACACTCTTCCTCCTTTTCTTTGCTCTTTTTTTCCTCAGCATTTGTAGTTGCCTGACATGGAATATAATGATCAGCTTATCTGTGTTTTGCACTAGAATGGCAGTTTCATGAGAGCAGTGACCTCCTTTGTCTAGTTCTTGGATGTACTCCCCTTCCCCAGACCCAGAACAGTGTCTGGCACATAGTAGGTGCTCATTAAATATTAGTTGGAGGCATGTTTAATGAGCACTTACTTTGTCGTGTACTTGGCACATGGGGATTTAGTGAGACTAAGACAGGGCTTTTCTCTTCAAGAAACTTAATGTCTAGTTTGAGAGATGAATGGGGTCCTTTTATCTGTTGGGTTTTATAGGCACTGTCTCTCAGGCTCCTGACGATATCTGGGATTAGACCTCAGGAAAGCCGGAAAAAAAAATTTACAGAATAGTTCCAATAATCAAGTGTGTATTTAAATCTTATGCTTGGTACACATACACTTCGTAATGATGTCCTCATTCATTTCCTTTTTTTTTCTTTCCTTCTTTCTTTTTTTTTTTTTTTTTTTGGCTTTTGTCTTTTTTAGGGCTGCACCCACAGCATATGGATGTTCCCAGGCTAGGGGTCCAATTGGAGCTACAGCTGCCGGCCTACGCCACAGCCACAGCAGTGCCAGATCTGAGCCGCGCCTGCGACCTATGCCACAGCTCACAGCAACGCCAGATTCTCAACCTGCTGAGCAAGGCCAGGGATCGAACCCTCAACCTCACGGTTCCTAGTCAGATTCGTTTCCACTGCACCATGATGGGAACTCCCCTCATTTATTTTCTTAAATTTATGTTTTTAATTAAAGGATAATTGATTTACATTGTTGGGCTAATTTCTTTTGTACAGAAAAGTGGCTTAGTTATACATATACATATTCTTTTAAAAAATTATTCCTTTCCATCATGTTCTATCACAGGAGATTGGCTATAGTCCCCTGTTCTATGCAGTAGGACCTTGTTTTCTCTCCATTCTAAGTGTAATAGTTTGCATCTACTAACCCTAAACTCCCAGTCCATCCCTCTCCCTCTCTCCTCCCCCTGGCAACCACAAGTCTGTTCTGCTAGTCTATAAGTCTGTTTCTGTTTTGTAGACAGGTACATTTGTGTCATATTTTAGATTCCAGATATAAGTGATATCACATAGTACTTGGCCTTCTTTTCCTGACTTACTTCACTTAGTATGAGAATCTCTAGCTGCATCCATGTTGCTGCAAATGGCATTATTTTGTTCTTTTTTATGGCTGAGTAGTATTCCATTGTGTCTATGTACCACATCTTTTTAATCCATTCTTCTGTCATTGGACATTTAGGTTGTTTCCATGTCTTGTCTGCCCTCATTAGTTTTAATGAATTGGTGGACATTAAAGTTGTTTCTAACTTTTTGCTATTTTGTACACAGAGTTAGAGATAATTGGAAATAAATGAGAAGAAAAAAACAAAAAACTTGAGGCCCCCAAAAATTATTAGTTCCAAAATATGTAAATATGTAAAGAAAATGGCAACACCAAGACTAGTATTCAAACAGCCATAAAACATAAAGTTGACCAACTGATCAATCAACCTTTTAATCTGCCTCACTTCTTATAAAATGGTTTTATATAACTTGGGTTGCAGGAGCATTTCAATATGTTCAGTACAGTAGAAGCCTTGAAAAGGAAGAAGCCTGGAAGGGCCTTAAAATTGCCTGGGAGATAACTGGCCTGCCTGAAATAAAGTGATTTAAGGGAATGTAATTAACCCCTGAGGGACAGAGAAGAAGGGAGGGCCAGGGGCAGTTTTGGGAAGGTCTCCTGGAGGAGGCATGACTTGAGTTGGGACTTAAAGTTGTGGTAGAATTTAGGTAACTTGTGGGAGGGGGAGACTGGGAGGAGGAGTAAGTTTCCTAGACCAGTGTCTGGACCAGTCCAGTGCGCTCAGGACAATGGCGCCCCCTGGTGGAGGGGTTTCACTGCCAAGGGCTGCCACTCAGACCTCTGGGCCCCTGCAGTCTTTTGACGTGACTGCAGCTGCCTTGGTGTGGACCCTTGTACGATCTTCCCTCTGAACATCTGCATGAGAAAAATTGGATGGCTGCCCAGGTCTCCTGCTGCTGTTCTGTAATTAGGCACATGCTATTGCAGAAGAAGGGGAGAAAACAACCCCACCTAACCTTTACTGGGATGGGGGGAGAAGGAAGCAATGGGTATTTGTGGTTCCAAGGGCAACATATGTCTGTGTCCCATTTGGCATTATAGGTAGAGCTGCGTGTTTTGTTGTTGCTTATTTATCCCTGCTTTCCTCCTTCATGGACTCAGGGCGGTATACAGAAACGAATCAGTGTACTATGATTAAAATAACTGGGGGGCAAAAGGAAAATACAAGAGAGTTGAATAATTAGGATAATGGTGGGGTGGGTCCACAACAAAAGACTGAGTGTAAATTTGGCCTGGGCATCCTGGCAGCCAGAGAGACTAAGGAAAATTTTGCAGGAACCTGGCTTTCCATAAACACAGGGACCCAATATAGCAAAGTGGATTCCTCCCCCTGGGAGGGCGAACAATGAATGTCAATTCATTATTGACATTATTGCAGTTATGAGGTTGCCTGGGGATTCAAAAATGTCATAACATGAAGTACTTTCCAAAGAACTATTTATTTATTTATTTATTTATTTATTTTCGGGGGGTCTTTTTTAGGGCCACACCCTAAAAAGGAATGAGGAATCAAACCCATGTCCTAATGGATACTAGTTGGGTTCGTTACCACTGAGCCACAACAGGAACTCCATGAACTGACCATTTATAAATTTAGTTTCCGGGTGTTTCCATTGTGGCTTAGCGGGTTAAGGACTGGGTGTTGTCTTTGTGAGGATGTGGGTTTGATCCCTGGCCTCAATCCATGGGTTAAAGATCCAGGGTCGCTGCAAACTGCAGCGTAGGTCACAGATGTGGCTTGGATCCTGAGTTAATGTGGCTGTGGTGTCAGACGGCCACTGCAGCTCCAATTTGACCCCTAGCCTGGGAACTTCCATATACTGCAGGTGCGGTCCCAAAAAGGAAAAAAAGTTAAGTTTCAAGACAACATCCTTCTAGGGCAGGGTTTCTCGGCTTGGGCACTGTTGACATTTTGGGCTGGATGATTCTTTGTTGTGGGG
Source organism: Phacochoerus africanus (assembly GCF_016906955.1). Classification (NCBI taxonomy): domain Eukaryota; kingdom Metazoa; phylum Chordata; class Mammalia; order Artiodactyla; family Suidae; genus Phacochoerus; species Phacochoerus africanus. The sequence continues at coordinate 28,156,825 of NC_062558.1, read as the reverse complement.
TCTGTTCTGTGCATTGTAGGATGTTTAGCAGCATCCCTGGCCTTGCCTCACTAGAGGCCAATAGCAGCCCCAAAATGTCTCCAGACATTGTCAGATGTCCCATGGGAGGCAAAACTGTCCCCACTTGAGAACTACTGCTCTATGGTGAAGGGTGATGTTTACCCCCACCCATCCCCTAATGTCCATATCTTTGCTGAAGGATTGGGCAGGAACTGTAGACTCAATAAATTATAATGAACTGTGAATTCAGTGCCGATCATAAAGTGAAATTGCAAGTCTAAGAAAATGTTGGATTTCAGGAAGTCGATGAAAGTGATCCTGGCAAATTGCCGGAACCACAGCAAAACCATGGACCAATGAGGAACTCTCACAGTTAGAGCAGTTAGTGCGTGAAGAAAAGAATATCGACCAAACTTCTCATTTAATTGATGCTTCCAAAATAGAAGGATTTGAATATCAAAGCATTAAGAGATGACCTTGGGGGAAATTGATGATGCCCTGAAATATTTCAGCAAAACCATGCATCTTTAACATTGGGTTACAGAAGTCAAGTGAGAAGGGGAGGACATCACATCCTGCTCTTAAAGATTTTGTTGGATGAATTAGATGATTACTTTCAATGTTTCATTCATCTTTAGTCTAAGGACTGGCCTATAGCTGCATTTATAATTTACATTTTGTAAAACATAAGAAAACAGTCTTATTTGCAAAATTCTTATTTCATTTTTTTAAAGTCCTAGTCATGCCCTTTGATGGTAAAGTTCACATAATATAAAATTCACCATATATTTTATTTTATTCTATTATTGTATTTAAAATTTTTTTCTTTTTTTATGCATTTTTCTTCTTAACTCTGCTTTATTATTATTATTATTATTATTATTATTTTGTCTTTTTGCCTTTTCTAGGGCTGCTCCTGCGGCATATGGAGGTTCCCAGGCTAGGGGTCTAATTGAGGCTGTAGCTGCCTATAGCTGCAGACCTCCACCAGAGCCACAGCAACGTGGGATCTGAGCCGTGTCTGCGAGCTACACCACAGTTCACGGCAACGCTGGATCCTTAACCCACTGAGCAAGGCCAGGGATTGAAGCTGCAACCTCATAGTTCCTAGTCAGATTCATTAGGTAACTCCAAATTTTTTTTCTTTTTATGGCTGCACCTGGGGCATATGGAAGTTCCCAGGCTAGGTGTTGAATTGGAGCTGCAGCTGCAGGCCTATGCCACAGCCACAGCAAATTGGGATCCTAGCCTTGTCTGTGACCTACTCTGTAGCTTGTGGCAACTCAGGATCCTTAACCCACTGACCGAGGCCAGGGATTGAACCTGAATCCTCATTAAGACTATATCAGGTTCTTAACCTGCTGAGCCAAAATGGGAACTCCAAAATTCACCATGAACATACTTTAAAAAAATTGTTTTTAAATTTTTTTTGCCGCGTCCAAAGCATATGGAAGTTCCTGGGCAAGGGATCAAACTTGAGCCACAGCAGTGACAATGTGGGGTCCTCAACCTTTAGACCACCAGGGAACTCCTAAACCACTTAAAGTGTACAATTCAGTGGCATTTAGTGCACTTAGAATGTTGTTACCACCATTACCTCTATCTAGCTCCAGAACATTTTCATCACTTCAAAATAAATCCACATCCGTTAATAGTCACTCCCCATTTCCCCTCCCCCCAGCCCCTGGCAACCACTAATCTACTTTCTGTCTCTGGATTTGCCTATTCTGAAATTTTATGTAGTTGGAATGATATGATATGTGGTCTTTTGTGTCTGGCTTCTTTCAGTTGGTATAATGTCTTTAAAAGGCTTTGTCCATGTTATAGCCTGTGTTAGTACTTCGTTTCTTTTTACGGTTGAATAATACTCTATTTTATGGGTTTAGCACAATTTGTTTATCCATTCCTCCATTGATGGGCATTTGGGTTGCTTCCACTTTTTCACTGATGTGATTAATGCTGCTATGAAGATTTGTATGCAAGGTTTTGTTCAAACACCTATTTTCATTTCTCTTGGGTAGATACCTAGGAGTAAATCCCCGGGTCATATGGTAATTTTATGTTAATCATGCTCTATGCCAGTTCTATGTTAATTATGACATGGTAAATTTATGGTAATTCCAACTCACACTTTTTTTTTAGATTTAAAAAAAATTAAAGTATATTTATTTACAGTATTGTGCCAGTTTCTTCTGTATAGCAAAGTGACCCAGTCACATTATTCTTTTTCTCACATTATCTTCCATCATGGTCTATCACAAGAATTGGATATAGTTCCCTGTGCTGTACAGAGGACCTCATTGCTTATCCATTCTAAATGTAATAGTTTGTATCTACTAACCCCAAACTCCCAGTCCACACCTCTTCTTCCTCCTCTGATGTTTTTTTTTTTTTTTTCAATTGTGAAATTTCTGCTTTTAGCCTGCTATATGTCCAAAAATCCTATTTTACCATGTAATGGACATTTGGGCTGTTTCCAGTCTTTGCCTTCTATGAAAAAAATGTAGAGTGAGCGTCTTGTCTGTACATCTTTGTATGTAAGTTCAAATATACTTGTTTGATATTTATTTATTTATTTATTTATTTATTTATTTATTTATTTATTGCTTTTTAGGGCTGCTCCTGCAGCATGTGGGGGTTCCCAGGCTAGGGGTCTAATCGGAGCTATAGCTGCTGACCTACGCCACAGCCACAGCAACAGTAATGCCAGAGCCAAGCTGCGCCTGCAACCTACACCACAGCTCATTAACCCACTGAGTGAGGCCAGGGGTTGAACCCGAAACCTTATGGTTCCTAGTTGGATTCATTTCTTATGCGCCAAGACGGGAACTCCATTTGATTTTTATTTTAATGCAGCAGGAACAACTTCCTATCAGTTTCATACTTGCTACCAGCTATAGTGTCAAAGTGGCATGTGACTAGGGTCCCCCAGAGATGTGTCTCATCAAATTAAGGGGCCTGAGCCTGGGAGTTAGCACTCTGGCTTCCAGACTCAGCACCTCCTTGGACTTAACCTCTTCAGCTTTAAAGATTGATAATAATAACATCAGCTTTAAAGATTGATAATGATATTAGCTGACGTTTCTTGAGTACTTGCCATGTGCCAGGCACTGTTTTAAGCTCTTTATACATATTGATACATTTAATCTTTGCCACAACCTTCTGCAAAAGGTACTGCGGTCTGTCCCATTTTGCAGATGAGAAAAACTGAGGCACAGAAAAGATCAGCTAATTGCTCAAGATTACATAGTTAATACATGTACTCAGCCTACCTGGCAGGGTCATTGGGAGGGTCCAGTAGGAAGGCTCTATGGGTGTGGTGGAAAGTGGGTAGCCTTAGAATCAGGTCTGCCCTTCCCTGAGCCGCAGTTTTCTCATCTGTAAAATGGAAATAAGATTTACCTATCAGGATTGATTGGATTGGTCATCCCTCCATTTATTCATTCAGCCAGCACTATGCCCGCACTGGAGGGTGATGGAGAATTGTTATGCAAGGTCCCGGCTCTCACAGAGCCCATAGTCTGGAGGGAAGATTCTCTAGGATTAAAGTGAATGCACCCAGTGCTTGGTAAGCCCTTGGGGACTGGTAGTTATAATAATGGATAATCACATGCATTGTGAACTGTTAAGTTCTGTACCTGTGTTGGGAATGTTATTGAAAATTCTGTTGTCTCTTAGAGTGGTGGTTGCATGGAGCAGTGATGAGAAAGTTATTGGGGACACCCATGTTCCTTTGGACCTAAGTGAGTTACGTTTATTGAGCGCTGATTTTTGTGTCGGATATGGAAGTACTTTCTATGTGTAAATTGAAGGACAGAGAGTACCTTACTCAAGACCACACAGCTCAGCAGGTTAGGGCCCAATGTTGTCTCTGTGAGGACAAGGGTTCGATCCCTGGCCTTGCTCAGTGGGTTAAGGATCCGATGTTGGATTTGACCCCTTGCCTGAGAACTTCCATATGCTACAGGTGTGGCCATAAAAAGAAAGAAAAAAGTTACACAAGTACTAAGTGGCAGAGCTGGGGTTCAGACTCAATCTGGCTCTAGAGCCCATGATTTTATTTTTTTTTTAAATTTTATTGGTCTACAGTTGAATCACCATATTGTATTAATTTCAGTTATATAGCAAAGTGAACCAGTTATTCATGTACATATATCCATTCTTTATTCCCTATATAGGATTATAATATTAATAATAATAACCTGTATGGTTATTACAGATTATTGAGATTTACCTTGCTATACAGTAGGACCTTGATAATTATCTATTTTATTTATTTATTTATTTATTGGACTTTTTGCTATTTCTTGGGCCGCTCCCGTGGCATATGGAGGTTCCCAGGCTGGGGGTCTAATCGGAGCTGTAGCCACCGGCCTACACCAGAGCCACAGCAACTCGGGATCCGAGCCGAGTCTGCAACCTACACCACAGCTCATGGCAACGCCGGATCGTTAACCCACTGAGCAAGGGCAGGGACCGAACCCACAACCTCATGGTTCCTAGTCGGATTCGTTAACCACTGCGCCACGATGGGAACTCCGATAATTATCTATTTTATATACAATAGTATGTATATTTAATTCCCATCCTCTTAATTGATCTCCCCCCAACCATGGTTTCCCCTATGGTAACCAGAAGTTTGATTTCAAAATTTTTGAGTTTGTTTTTGTTTTATAAATAAGTTCTGTTGTATCATTTTTATTGGATTTCACATATAAGTGACATCATATGATATCTGTCTTTCTTTGCTCTGATTTAGTGTGATAATTAGAACCTGAGATTTTAATCACTTTGCTTTGTGGGGCTCCAGTCTGGAGTCCTGAGGTAGGGTAGGGGTGCCTGCCATTGCCACAGGGGCAGACTCCCTCCAGGTCAGGAGGAGTGGTGTTATGGATGCTGTGGGACCAACTGGGGAAGTTGGTCTCCACCTGATCTTGGGGCTGCCCCTCTCACAGGATCATGTAGAATCAGCAGCTCAGAGGTCAAGGGAAATTTGGCAAGTCTAGAGTGTTCTCACTGTGGCACAGCAAAAACGAATCAGTATCCATGAGGATGCAGGTCCAATCCCTGGCTTGGGGGGTCAGGGATGGGGCGTTGCTGTGAGCCGTGGTGTAGGTCGCAGACAAGGCTCTGATCCTGTGTTGTGTGGCTGTGGTGCAGGCCAGCAGCTGTGGCTCTGATTCAATCCCTAGCTTCGGAACTTCCATATGCTGCTGGTGTGGTCCTAAAAAGACAAAAAAAAAAAAAAAAAGGCAAGTCTAAGAGATGCTCTTGGTCCCTGCCCTCACCATGTTGGTCCAACATCCCACGCTTGATGCCTGTGGGTTTGCTCTGGGCATCAGAGCCATTCTGCTTGAGTGCACGGCTGGTCAAAGAGCCAGAAAGTTATGAGATCCAGGAGTCTGGCTCCTTGGGGATGGGATAACTCCAACTTTTTCTTGCACTGTGTCCCAGGGCTGCCCAGCAGGTTGGAGCCCAGTTGACCACAGTGCTCTGTGCTGTTTCAAGAGTGTTCTGTTCTAGTTTGATAACATCGCCTCTCAGCTCTGGCTCACTTCTGACTCCCCACCCAATGTATTCTGAGTCACTCCCACCTGCCCTCTAATTCTTGTCTCAGATTTGCTTCTGGGTTTCCCCAAAGTTGCTGGGATCAGCCCTTTCATCATCTGGAGCCAGTGATGTGAGAAGTCCACCTCCCCCTGCCCTAGGTCTCTGAGCCTCCTGCCACGGACCAGTGAGGCTTGGTTAAGGTTGGACTGGCCAGAATTTGCATGGTCTCTTGTTCCCTGGCCAGCTGCCTTCATTAGCACCTCTGGGGCTCTGGACACTAGAACACATGTGTGTGAACAACTGCAGATGGTTGGCGTGTGAAGAGGGATTTGTCACTGGATCTTGATTAATGGAGAGTTGCAGAGGTTGGCACCTCTGGGGTGGGAAGGCAACAGCAACCCTCTCGGTTGCTGATCCTAAAAAGATTTTGGGGAAAAGTTGAACCTTTTGGGCCTCGATACTCTCTAGACCTTAGCATTTCTGACTTGCTCTTGTGTCCACCACGATTCACTGGAAATCACAGGGAGCAGGGAACTCATACCTTTGCAACAGCGTGAGTGCTCAAGGTTGGACCTTCTCAAGCTCAGAGAGCTCCTTTCTGTGGTTGGAAATCTGTGGAGAGGGGAATAGGTGGTACCCAGGGATGGCTAGAATGTTCTCTACCGCAGACATCACCAGGGTCTACCCACAAGCCGGTCCCCTCTCTTCAGCTACAATAATATTCGTTCCCCGAGATGATGGGTCACCGTGAGTCCTGATTGGTCTAAGCCTATGTGTCAGTCAGCTCCTTCTTTGCCAGTGATTGGTGTAGAGATGGCCATGTGACCAGGTTCTAGCCAATGAACTAGAGGAGCAAGTGTGCCTCAGACTCTGAAAAATGCACTTTTTGGTGACAGAGGTGTATGGGAGGAGAAAATGCTTCTTTGCTACTGGTTCTGGATGCAGTCGCGTGAGGACGTGATGACTAGTTGCGAAGCCACAGTGCACCCGCGAGGGAGAGCTTGCCAGCACGCTGAGGAAGGCAGAGCAAAAAGCTGGAAACACGCCTGGATGGCTAATGAAGCCACCCAGACTCTGAAGCAGTCCCGCGGCCGCCTACCCCTGGTTTCTCTCCTTAAGTAAATAACACATGTCCTTATGGCTGAAGCCACTTTTGAATTTTCTCTTATTTCAGCCAAATGCGTCGTGATGGAAAGGTCACCATTTTTGAGAAGTCTTTTTTGGGAATTCTTTAATATTTCGGCACTTGATCCAGGACTTTTATATGAACTCTCAGCACTTTGCAAAATCAGAACTTAGATTTTGTTTCTGTGACATAAGAGTGGAATGAATCCTAGCCCCAAAAGGTCTTTGATGTCACTTGGTTCATCCTTCCTCAATTCCTCAGGTTCCTACCTCTTAAAAGACTGTATTGAGGTGTGTATTGGTCAGGAATATTGGGGTTGCCATGAAGAGAAACCCAACTCAAACTGGCTAGATAAATGATCTATTTATTTATCTTACCTGTTTTTCTATCTATTGAAAGAATTTATCGGCTCTACAATGGAAAAAATCAAAGAACAAATTTTCTAGTATGCAGCTTCAGGTACAGCCGTATCCAGGGGTTCCAAGAGTTATCATTGGGAATATCCTTTCCTGCTTCTGGCTTGACTTTTCTCTGTTGGCTATATTCCTGGGCAGGTTTTCCTCAAGAGGTGTCAGACAGCTGCTGATGTTTCCAGATTTGTATGCTCCCATCCTCCTTGTTTTGCAATCCCAGTGGAAAGAGAACTACCCTTTCTCAATAGTGTCACCATTTCTCCCAGAATTTCATCCAAGGGGCCCAGCTAGTGTCCATCCTGGAACCAATCACTCTGCTTAGGAGGATGGAGAATACCAGTTGGCCTGGGTCACGTGCTAGCTGGCATCAGTCTCCTTGAACCCCAGGAGCTAGGAATGGGGAAAGGAGGGGCCTCCCAAGGAAAGCTGGGGGAGATGAACAGAGGAAGGGGACCGGAGCCCAGGCAGGCAAAAACAACAGATGTCTCCTGCACAGTCAAAGGTATTTTGGGAGGAGAGGAGACACTGCAGATTTCCTCTAGTTTCTTTTTTTAATTGCTAGTTGTAGAAACTTTGGTTGAAAAAAAAAAAATCTTACACGTGAGGCCAACATATAAAGGAGAAGGAAGTGGTGTTTTCAGCTTTCAGTTTCGGGAAGGGGGTGTGGCAGCTTCTCATCCCTTTGAATCAGTGCTTCTTCTTCTTTTTTTTTTTTTTTATTTTCCCACTGTACAGCAAGGGGATCAGGTTATCCTTACATGTATACATTACAATTACATTTTTCCCCCAGCCTTTCTTCTGTTGCAACATGAGTATCTAGACAAAGTTCTCAATGCTATTCAGCAGGATCTCCTTGTAAATCTATTCTAAGTTGTGTCTGATAAGCCCAACCTCCCGATCCCTCCCACTCCCTCCCCCTCCCATCAGGCAGCCACAAGTCTCTTCTCCAAGTCCATGATTTTCTTTTCTGAGGAGATGTTCATTTGTGCTGGATATTAGATTCCAGTTATAAGTGATATCATATGGTATTTGTCTTTGTCTTTCTGGCTCATTTCACTCAGTATGAGATTCTCTAGTTCCATCCATGTTGCTGCAAATGGCATAATGTCATTCTTTTTGATGGCTGAGTAGTATTCCATTGTGTATATATACCACATCTTCCAAATCCAGTCATCTGTCGATGGACATTTAGGTTGTTTCCATGTCCTGGCTATTGTGAATAGTGCTGCAATGAACATGCGAGTGCACGTGTCTCTTTTAAGTAGAGTTTTGTCCGGATAGATGCCCAAGAGTGGGATTGTGGGGTCATATGGAAGTTCTATGGATAGATTTCTAAGGTATCTCCAAACTGTTCTCCATAGTGGCTGTACCAGTTTACATTTTCACCAACAGGGCAGGAGGGTTCCCTTTTCTCCACAGCCCCTCCAGCACTTGTTATTTGTGGATTTATTAATGATGGCCATTCTGACTGGTGTGAGGTGATATCTCATGGTAGTTTTGATTTGCATTTCTCTTATAACCAGCAATGTTGAGCATTTTTTCATGTATTTGTTGGCCATCTGAATCAGTGCTTCTTAAAGTGTGATCCCTGGACTTGCAGCTTAAGCATCTGGAAACCTGTTAGACATGCAGGTTCACAGGCCCCTGCCCTGAACCCTGGCAACCAGAAATTTTGCAGATGGGGCTCAGGAGTCTGTTTTTTTTTGTTTTTGTTTTTCTTCTTCTTTGTTTTGTTTTCTCAGGAATCTGTGTTTTAACAAGCTCTTCAGGTGACTCCAAGTACACGAAAGCTTGAGAACTTCTCAGTAGAGAATATGAAGGTGGAAAGCTCTTTTGGTTTGGTTGTTGGTTGGTGGCCTTTCCACACCACTGTTCTACCCTCTCTCTTCCTTTTGTGAGTTGTGTTAGTTTCCTGGGGCCACCACTACAAACCTGATGGCTTTTTTTGTGCGTTTGTCTTTTTAAGGCCACACCCGCGGCATATGGAGGTTCCCAGGCTAGGGGTCCAATCGGAGCTGCATCCACTAGTTATAGCAACTCAGTTGCATCCACAGTTATAGCAACTCAGGATCTGAGCCCTGTCTGTGACCTACACAACAGCTCATGGCAGCGCTGGATCCTTAACCCACTGAGCGAGGCCAGGAATGGAACTCCAATCCTCATGGATGCTAGTCAGGTTCTTTAACTGCTGAGCCACAATGGGAACTCCCAAACCTGATGGCTTTAAAGTGATAGTTCTTATTTATTTATTTATTTATTTATTTATTGGACTTTTTGCTATTTCTTGGGCCGCTCCCGCGGCATATGGAGGTTCCCAGGCTAGGGGTCTAATCAGAGCCGTAGCCACCAGCCTACACCAGAGCCACAGCAACGCGTGATCCGAGCCGCGTCTGCAACCTGCACCACAGCTCACAGCAACGCCGGATCGTCAACCCACTAAGCAAGGGCAGGGACCGAACCCGCAACCTCATGGTTCCTAGTCGGATTCGTTAACCACTGTGCCACGACGGGAACTCCATAAAGTGATACTTCTTGAGGATAGAAATCTGAAATCAAGGGGGTTGGTTGGGCCATGATCCCTCCAAAGGCTCTAGGAGAGAGTCCTTCCTGACCTCTTGCAACTTTTGGTGGCTCCAGGCATCCTTGACTTGTGGCTGCATCACTTCCATCGCTATCTCTGTTGTCACGGGCCGTCTCCCTGTGTGTGTCTCTGTCTTCTCCTCTTATAAAGACATCAGTTATTGGACTCAGGGTCCACCCTAATTCAGTATGACCTCATCTTAACTAATTACATCTGCGAAGACCCTATATCCAAAAAAGGTCTCACTCTGAGGCTCTAGGTGGACATGCATTTAAAGAAAAAAATATGGCCACACTCATGTCATATGGAGGGTCCCAGGTCAGGGATTGAATATGAGCAGCAGCTGTGACCTACTCAGCATCTGCAGCAAGGCCAGCTCCTTTAACACACTGTGCTGGGCTGGGGATCAAACCTGTGTCCTGCCGGCAGCAACTCACACCACTGCCGTTGGATTCTTTTTTTTTTTTTTTGCTTTTTAGGGCCTCACCCATGGCATATGGAGGTTTCCAGGCTAGGGGTGTAACTGGAGCTATAACTGCCGGCCTATGCCATAGCCACAGCAATGCCAGATCCGAGCTGCACCTGCGACCTACACTACAGCTCATGGCAAGGCCGGATCCTTAACCCACTCACTGAGTGAGGCCAGGGATCGAACCTGCAACCTCATGGTTCCTAGTCGGATTTGTTTCCATTGCACCACAACGGGAACTCCTGCCTTTGGATTCTTGACCCATTGTGCCACAATAGGAGCTCCTTGGACATGTATTTTGGAGAGGAATACTATTCAACCACATGGATTACTCTGTGACCCCAGAGATGTGAAGTTTTAGACCACATCAATCCCTGAGAGCAGAGTAAACAGAGCCTTACTCTAAGTCTGAGCAGGGGAGTTCCCGTCGTGGCGCAGTGGTTAACGAATCCGACTAGGAACCATGAGGTTGCGGGTTCGGTCCCTGCCCTTGCTCAGTGGGTTAACGATCCGGCGTTGCTGTGAGCTGTGGTGTAGGTTGCAGACTCGGCTCGGATCCCGCGTTGCTGTGGCTCTGGCGTAGGCTGGTGGCTACAGCTCCGATACAACCCCTAGCCTGGGAACCTCCATATGCCATGGGAGCGGCCCAAGAAATAGCAACAACAACAACAACAAGAACAAAAAGACCAAAAAAAAAAAAAAAAGTCTGAGCAGGAAACCCTAGGCACATTTTTCTTAATAAAAGCAATATAAATAACCTTGCACATTTACATTGCCCTTGTCCCAGTGGTTTTTTAAAGTATATTTTTTAGTGGTGGAACTTTTTTTTTTTTTTTTAATGGCTGTGCCTGTGGCAAAGGGAAGTTCCTGGGCCAGGGATCGAATCTGAGCTGCAGCTGTGACCTACACCATGGCTGTGGCAACACGAGATCCTTTAACTCACTGCAGCAGGCCAGGGATCAAACCTGTGCCTCTACAGCCACCAGAGCTGCTGCAGTCAGATTTTTAATGCACTGCACCACAGCGGGAACTCCAGTGGTGGAACTCTTTGATCCCGACAAAAAAATACTGTGCAGGAACATAGGCCATAAAGCACGGAAGCTCTGACTCCAGCCAGGTTAGAAGCTCCGCTCACTCTTTGTTTTTGCCCAGACATATTTTTTTAAATTCTAGGATTCCAGCAAACAGAGTTTGAAAGCGATTGCTTATACATTTTTTCCTCAAAACAAGTTAAAAAAAAAAAAGCAGCCTTATAACTCTCATACCAATCCCTTAAAAATACACATTACTTAAAAATATACATTACTTGGTAAAAACAGTTTAAATAGTACATCAAATTATAAAATGAAGCTTCTTTTGTGTTCCCTACACCCAAACTCAGTCTTTAAAGATACCACCAATCTATCATTCTAGAAAAGTCTTTCATGTACATACTAGTCTGAGTGTGTATGTGCGCTTTTTTTCTTTTTTTGCTTTTTAGGGCTGCACCTGTGGCATATGGAGGTTCCCAGGCTAGGCGTTGGATCAGAGGTACAGCTGCCGGCCTATACCACAGCCACAGCAATGCAGGATCCAAGCCGCATCTGCAACCTACAACACAGCCCATGGCAATGCCAGATCCTTAACCCACTGAGCGAGGCCAGGGATCGAACCTGCAACCTCATGGTTCCTAGTAGGATTCGTTTCCTCTGCGCCATGACGGGAACTCATATGCACTTTTTTATTGATGTTAAGGAAGGCTTAGTGCACACACTCTTTGTACTATGATTAAAAAAAAATCATTTATAGGAGCTCCCGTTTGGCTCAGAGGATTAAGGATCCAGTGTTGTCACTACAGTGGCTTGGGTTGCTGCTGTGGTGTGGGTTTGATCCTTGGGCCTAGGAACTTCTACATGTCTCGGATGTGGCCCCCCCCCCAAAAAAAAAAAAATCACTTCTATTCTAGAGCTTTCCCCTCAAAAGTGCAATAGCTCTGCCATATTCTTGTAATAGCTACATAATATCCCACTGTCTGTATATGGTATAGTTTATTTTAAAAACCTCCTTGCTGATGAATATTTATGTTGTTTCCAGTTTTTTCCCCCATTACACACAATGCTGTTGTGAATGTCTTTGCCTTTCTCTTGCATGACCACTGTCACACAGTTTGCTAGAATTAAGATCAGGTCTTAAGGCCCCCCCCCCTTTTTTTCCGAGCCCACAGCATGTAGAAATTCCTGGGCCAGGGATCCAACCTGTGCCACAACAGTGACAATGCCAGATCCTTAACCACTAGACCACCAGAGAACACCCTGTCTTAATTATTTTTCGAGCTTCTCCTCTAGAGTACTTCCTATTTGAAGGAGATGGAAATTTGAAAGTGAGGTGGTAGCCCCACATTATAGCCTCATATCACAGGCATGTAATTGAGTTCTTAAATTTTTCTCTTTCAAGAATTTCTTCTTGGAAAAAAAAATCAACTTCTTGCTTTTCAAAAAAGTTTTATGGGAGTTCCCGTCATGGCGCAGTGGTTAACGAATCCGACTAGGAACCATGAGGTTGCGGGTTCGGTCCCTGCCCTTGCTCAGTGGGTTAACGATCCGGCGTTGCTGTGAGCTGTGGTGCAGGTTGCAGACGCGGCTCGGATCCCCCATTGCTGTGGCTCTGGTGTAGGCCGGTGGCTACAGCTCCGATTCAACCCCTAGCCTGGGAACCTCCATATGCCGCGGGAGTGGCCCAAGAAATAGCAACAACAACAACAACAACAACAAAAAGTTTTATGGAGGTATAGTTGATTTACAATGTTGTGATAATTTCTGCTATACAACTAAGTAATTCAGTTATACATATACACAAATCCATTCTTTTTCAGGTTCTTTTCCCATATAGGTTATCACAGAATATTGAGTCGAGTTCCCTGTGCTCTACAGCAGGTCCCCATTGACCATCCATTCCACATGCAATAATGTGCATATGCCAATCCCCAAACCTCAATCCTTCCCTGCCCCACACCTTTCCCCTTTGGTAACCATAATCTTGTTTTCAAGATCTGTGAGTCTTTTCCTATTTTGTAAATAAGTTCATTTATATAATTTTTTTAAGATTCCACGTATAAGTGGTATCATATGGTATTTGTCTTTCTCTGATTTACTTCACTTAGTATGATAATCTCTATGTCTATCCATGTTGCTATGAATGGAATTATTTCATTCTTTTTAATGCTGAGTAATATTCCATTGTTTATACACACTACATCTTTATCCATTCCTCTGTCAGTGGAAATTTAGGTTGCGTCCATGTCTTGGCTATTGTAAATAGTGCTGCAGTGAACGTTAGGGTGTATGTTATCTTTTTGAATTATCAACTTCTTGCTTTTCTAGCTTTTAGCCTACTTCTTTTTTCCAGGCAAATGCTCACAATAGACAACCCCTGGTCATGGAATTTTCCTAATGAATTCCCAGCCAATAAACATCTCCTGATTAGTTGAATTATAAATTGGCTTTAGGAGAAAGTTTTAGGCCCAAATATAGAATTGACACCTGCTTGCCAAGACAGGAAGGGATTGCTGTAAATATTGGGACAGGGTTAAATGTGCAAAGTCACATTATGCATTTTTCCCCCTTCTCATAAATATATAAATAGCTCCCATGTTTTTCCTCAGGACCCAAGCCTGACTTCTTTGGGCAATTAATTAATTGAGGTGTTCAGTGAATTGTTTTGTTGTTCTTTTCTGTTTTTAGAGCTAGCAAAAGTATCATTATGGACTCCTCTAGTTAATGAGCAGATCTTTCTTTTTTTAATAATTCAATTTTTTTTTTTTGGCTAAGCTCTCATCATATCAGGTTTCCCAGGCTAGGGATTGAACCCGTGCCACAGCAGTGACCCAAGCTGCTGCAGTTACAATGCTTGACCCTTAACCTGCTGCACCAGAAGAGAACTCTAATAATTAGATTGTTCTGATGCAAGTTTATTTTAGTATTAAAAAGTCCTGGCCTGGACAAGTGGGCAAATCTCTTTTCTTCTGAGGATCTCAACTTCCTCATCTATCAAATGGGTTGGTTGGATCAGAGAGCTGACAAAACTTTTCCAGTTCAACTGTTCCATAGCTCTTTGAGGGTTGTACTGGCTTGAATATATCTCTCATATCACTGACTTTAGCTGTTTTTTTGCCTTAGGTGGATCAGTGTATTAACTTTGGGAAAGGAGACTTATCTAAATGAGGAATAGGATTCTTAACTAACCTGGTTACCAGACCTTTAGTCATCTAGGATTAGGTCTGACTGTCTAGAGCAGAGGAAATCAAAATAATAAGGGCTTAAACATGGGATAAATGACTTTTCATCTCTCACCACTGGTGTGGTAACTCCATGTATCAAAAAATCACGGGCTCCTTCTCCTTTTTGCTTTGCCATCCTCAGCTTGTGACTTCTAGTCTCATGGTTACCTCATGGTCCAAGATGGCTCCCAGAGCTCCGGCTATCACCTCCATCTTCCGGGCAGCAGGCAGAGGAAGCACATGCCTCTGCTAGCTGTGTCAGCTCTCTTTGAGCAGTCTTCTTAGAAGTCCCACACGGAGCTGATGAGGTTTTTTGCTAAGGACCCTTTTCATGGAGCCATAAGCTTGTGTCTCCAAGTCAGGGACCTGTCTTCCACAATGACCTCCCTAGGAATCTGTCACAGTTCTGGACAAGAGTAGCCATTGAGTAAGCACTTGGGGTTTGATAATTTAATTTTTTGCTAATTTAATAGTACACAGGAATGTCTCTTATGGACATTCCGTATGAATGTAGTAAGTGTGTATAAGGGTCTAACTCTCCCACTAGAGACCAAGGATCTTTGTAGTCAAGGGTATGGATACTTCCCCTGGGAATCCCTTCTACAGTTTCTGGATTTATTGGACACAGTCAGCAGGCTGTTTTTCAACCAGTGCTTATTCTGTAGGTCCAGGGTAGTAAGAACTTTCATTGTTCTGTAACATCTGTGATCAGGTGATAATATTTCTTCCTTTTTGGTTCAGAGCTGGAATTATTTTCATCTTTCCCATATTAAGTATGGAGGTTGATAAGATTTTGGTCTTGCCTTACCTGATGATGCTGGACATTGGGGAGGATCCACGTGATCCAAGCCTTGGTTCTCAAGCTTTGCTGTGTAACAGCATCTCTTAGGTATTTGTTAAAAAATGCAGATTCTGGGGTCTAACCAATCAAATTCAAGAGGGTTAGGCTAGACCCCAGGAATCTGTATTTTCAGCAAGCAGCGCAGGTGATTCTGACGCTTGTGGTTCAGGGCATGCAATCTGAGGGACACCTATTCAAGTGCTGTCCTTGGTCCTGACATGGAAGCCTGTAGATCCCTGCAGTGTTCAAAATCTTGGGTATGTCACCTGATGTCAGGATGCACCAAAAAGATGAGACCTCCCCCCCGCCCCAGATGGACTTCTCTGCTCTGTGGGGGAGAAGGTTCTTGCTCCAACATATTCTAACTTTGGTTTCCCAAACTCCAGAGAGGCTGCTACTACTTGTTGATGGTGGTGGGCAGTGAATGTGGGGCCCTTGGCAGATGGTACACTGTATATTCACCTTGACAGTAAAGGGTTCATAGGAAGTTCAATTCAGTACAGACGGCAAACAGAGAACTCACTAACTCTCACTTTGTGCTCTGGCCAAGTCCAAGGCCAGCCTGGCAGTGCTAGTTGTGATTTGGGACCCCCCAAATACATCTCAAGTGGTCCACATCTCTCTATCTCCCTGATACCCCCCTCATCCAAGCTACTGCCATCTCTCGCCTGGAGGATTGCTGTGTCTTCTGGCTCCTCTCCCTGTTTCCCCTCTCCCACCCAATCTGTTCTCCACTGATGAGCCAGTGGAGTCATCTCCTCCTCCTCCAAAGTTCACATAACATAAACTTAAACATAGAAAATTAAACCATTCAGTGGCATTTGGTACATTCATGATGTTGTGCAACCACCACCTCTGTCTCATTCCAAAACATTTCCATCACCCCCCCAAAAAATCTTATACCTGTTAACAGTCACTCCCTGTTCCCTGTCATCCCAGCCCCTGGCAGCCACCCATCTGCTCTCTGTCTCTATGGATTTGCCTGTTCTAGACCATTCATATAAATGGAATCCTACAAACATGTGACCCTTTGTTTCCAGCTTCTTTCATATGATATCATTTTTTTGGAGTTGTGACATGAATTGACACTTCCTTTTCATGATTGAATAATATTCCATTGTATGGATGGACCATATTTTCCTTAGCCATTCATTCATTAATGCACACTTAGGGCCAGTGGAAAAAAATTTTAGAGGTGGTTGGGTCATGTCTCTCCCTTGCTTATGACTCTAATTCAGTGCCTCTCACTTCCTGGCTCCCTCCTGCTGCCTGTTGACCCAGCCTAATATCTGCTTAAACCTCACCTCATGCCATCTGCCTGCTCTCTCCCCATCCGCCTCCTTGGCCTTTCTGTCCTTTGAAAAGCCAAGCTCTCTACCCTTGCTTTCAGATAGGGTGTTCCCTTTCCCATAATCTCTTCATGGCTGCCTGAGTTTGTCTTCCCAAAAGCAGATCTGGAGGCAAAGATTTGGGTGCAGGTAGATCCTTGGAGGGGTGATCACAGGCAGTGGGGAGTGGAGACAGGGAAGAGAGGACAGGAAATCACAGGTGTGCTAGTGGGTTGATCACAGGACACCTGGGGCTCAGTCCCCCTAGCGACAGGGTAGAACACACCTCCAAGTGGTCCAACGCAAGCACAGAGAAGTGATTCTTGGCTGGCACTGCCCACCTCAGGCTGAAAGTGCTTCAGTGGCCAGAGAGAGCCTCGGGTAGAAAGGAAAAAGTAGGTGCTCCGGGTGGAAGTCGTCATTGTCTGGGAGCCGCCCGTCAATACCTCAGGTGAACTCCAGGGGGCGCTCAAGAGATGTGGCTTTGCTTGGATGTCCCTACATCAGAGAAGCTTTCTCTGGACCGCCCCAAAGTTCTCTGTCCTGGGACTCTGTTCATCTACGTCACAGACAAGATCTCAACTTGTTGTTAGTTGACATGCTTCTATAAAGTCGAGTTCTCTTCCTGGACGGCAGCAGCACTCACCATGGCTGGTTGCTGTATTCCCTGTGCTTAGCACAGTGATGCTCAGCATATATGGTCCAGTGAATGAATCAGCAGCTCCAACACTAGGTGATGTCCCACCTCAGTTGTTCAGAAGGTCTGTGGCTCCCGGAGCATGTTTTGATGTCCCAAGGACCTAATCTTTTGAGCTTTCCACCCGAGAAGGCACAAAAGCCTGAGATGCAGGAAGCATAGAGCAACTGCTCATATTTATTTTTCAAAACCAGACTTGATTGTATTTGGACTTTGTGCTCCTCCTTATTCTTCTTTTCCTAAAGGGATTGGCTTCTTAGAGTAAAGACGTTGGGGGGTTTCTTAAAGGTTATTACATATTTTCTCTCACGTGGCCGCCTCTGTTTGTCAAAACAATCTCAAATTCGAGCTTTGCTTCCTCTGCTTTATGCAATTTGGTTTTTTCTCCCTGTTCTTTCTCCTTCAGGCTTTGGGCTGTTCTGCTGAAGTTAATTCCCAGGAGCGTTAGGTGTTGATTTTGTATTTGTTCATATCTTACAGTGCATTCAAATAGCGATTTTTATAAGTCTAGTGGTTCCATTTTCTGGGCTTGATTTTTGAGAAAGATTTTGTTTGGAAAGCACTGAAAGCCAGAGTGATGTATAGAAGGAAAAGATGAGAAAAGATGATTGAGATGGCTAAGATAAGGAGGGCTCATATGGGAATGTTATAATTTTGCAGACCAATTTTGATCTGGTTCCTCTCAAATTTCTGGCTATTTTTTTGCATTTAAAAGTGTTGAGAATAATTAGAAGGGAATCAAGGAGTTGATAAGAAAAAGAGGAAGTAAAGCAGATGGTAGACCTGAAGGAGATGTGATCGTTTCTTTGTTAAGAAAATATCAGGAGTTCCCACTGTGGTGCAGTGGGATCAGCCGTGTCTCTGCAGTTTTGGGATGAAGGTTCAATCCCCAGCCCGGCACAGTGGGTTAAGGTTCTGGCATAAGCCCTAGTGGCTGCCTGGATCTGATTCCTCACCCAGGAATTCTGTTTGCTTCGGAGCAGCCCAAAAAAGCAAAAAAAGAGTATCAGTAGAATCCCACGCAATCCCAGTCTCTGATTTAGTGCTGGAAATAGGAGATGAAAGATATAAACCTACTTCCTTAAGAGACTTACATTCTTTAGAGGGAGACTGAGTTTTAGTCCAGTGTGGTATGGTAGCATGTGCCCAGAAAGAGCGTGAGAGGACAGAACTGGGATGTGTAGCATGGGAAGGTCCGGGAAGGCTTCCTGGAGGTGGCAATGAATGGACAATTCAGGAGAGAGATAGAGACGGGGGAAGATGAGATGAAGTCTCAGGCTTAGAAACTGAGGGAAGAGGAGGGTGCCATTTAAAAGTGTTGATGATCATACTAGGCCAGCGTGTTTTCTCTCACTTGCATCCCCAAGGATAGACCTAAGGCTCTCTGGCCTTGGGGGTTGAACTGGAGTCACATAGTCAGGGTTCTTTTGGTTGAGGAAATAGAAACTCAAGTCAGACTGCTTAAAGGAAAAAAAGATTAAGAAAAAGAAAAAATTGGAGTTCCTATTGAGGCTCTGTGGTTACAAACCTGACAAGTGTCCATGAGGATGCAGGTTAAGGATCTGGCATTGCTGTGGCTGTGGTGTAGGCTGGCAGCTGTAACTCCAAGTCAACCCCTAGCCTGAGAACTTTCATATGCTGCAGGTGCTGCCCTAAAAAGCAAAAAATAAAATAAAAGAAAAAAAAAGAAAAAAATGTGTATATCTTTTTTCTTCTCATTTGGGTATATATGTGTGTGTAAAGAAAACATTTAGAATCTCGCTTCAGGCATAGTAGGATCCAGGAACTCAGGATGTTCCATTAGAGCTTGGTCTCTTTCTTTTAGTCTCTTGGCTCTGCTTTTTCCTGTGTCCCTCTCACGGTGCCAGGATGGCTGTAGTTTCAGCCTACATCCTTACCTTTCCCCAGGCCCAGCAGAACATCATGCCTTTTTCCTCCATGGTGCCAAAGTCCCAGAGTTGAGTGTGAGTTGATTGAGGTGCATACACTCAAGATTTGGAAGCTGGAGGTGAGATAGAGCCACCCTCTTCCATTTCTCCACCCAGGTGCCATTGTGGAGGTGTCTGGCTTTTCTGGGGCAGAGCCAGCAGATGGCCCACTGCCTGCTCACGGAGGTGGAGAGGCAGATGTGGGGACCAGTTTGATGGGGTGGGTTGTAGCATGCATGGTGCCACAATGGCAGCCTGTAGATTGTGGCTTTTTCTGGACAGTAGTGGCTTCCTAGTGGTGCCAGCTTCCAGATGCTGGCAGAGGTGGTCTGATTCTGGAGGTGGCAGTTGTGTTGGTGATTTCCCAGATCAGCTGGTGGCTTCCTCACCATCCAGGAGACGACAACTTTTCAGTGCTCTGAGGCCTCCAGGTGGCTTGGAGGGTCCTTTCTTAAATATTAACCCATAGAGCCCATTTCTTAGGGATCTGTAAGCCTTTTGCTTCCCTCTAAGACATCCCTCTCTGCTTCATCTAACAGGAGTGGATTCTGTCATCTGCAACAAAGCCCTGACCCACGCGGCCATCATGCTGGTGCTAAGGGAATGCCCTCCAAGTTGATTTGGGAATAAGTCCCTGTCATTTCTATAGTGTCAGTGGCAGCACAAGCTTCCCAGAACTGCTATTCCCATATCTCAGCCACCTGCTCCTTTTGGCTTTTTTTTGGCCGCCCCACAGCATATGGAGTTACTGGGCCAGGGATTGGATCCACAGCTGCGGCAACATGGGGTCCTTAACCCATTGTGCCGGGCTGGGGATTGAACCTGTGTCCCAGTACTCCCAAGATGCCGCGGCCCATTGTGTCACAAGAGGAGCTCTCGTCTGCTCCCTTTGATGGGACCTGTTATTAGAGCTGACTTTGTCCCAGGGCTCACCAGTGCAGTTCCCTGGCCCTGCTGAACTACCTTGCAAGTGAGGCCTTATGCTTGGACCTTTACAAAAATAATCCAGAGTTCCCGCTGTGGCTCAATGGTAATGAACCTGACTGGTATCCAAGAGGATGCGGGTTTGATCCCTGGCCTTGCTCAGTGGGTTAAGGATCCGGCATTGCTGTGAGCTGTGGTGTAGGTCGAAGACTCGACTCGGATCACACATTGCTGTGGCTGTGGCATAGGCCAGACGCTGCAGCTCCAATTCAGTCCCTAGCCTGGGAACCTCCATATGCTGTAGGTAAAGCTGTAAAAAGAGAAAGAAAAAAAAAATCCCAGATGAACAAAATTTCTAGAGCCAAAGGGTAGGCTTGAGTCCTTGATATATTTGCTGGCCTTCCTCGGTCCAGGAGATCATTTTATCTTATATTTATTTATTTATTTTTACAGCCACTTCCTGCTGCGTATGGAAGTTCCTGGGCCAGGGGTAGAATCGGAGCTGTAGCTGCAGGCCTATGCCACAGTCACAGTAACACCAGATCCTTACTCACTGAGAGAGGTCAGGGATCGAACCCACATCCTCCCAGAGACAGCGCTAGGTCCTTAACCTGCTGAGCCACGATGGGAACTCCCAGGAGATCATTTTAAAATGTACCTTCACCCTATTTCCATAAAGGCACTTTCCTGGGAAATTGAATGTAGATCTTTTCAGTTCCAATGCCACCTCCTGGACCTCCCATCCCTCTTCCAGACCAGGTTCAATTTCCATTTTGCATCTTCCCTTGCCTGCTGTGCTTTGTTTCCATGTGCTCAGCTCATTGTAGTTTGTAATTGGGACTGTGTGGTGTGATTACATCTTCCTGCTGGGCTGGCAGCTCTGAATGGCCAGGACCTTGCTACTGACTTGCTGTAGCATGTGGGCCTGATGCACATTGGCTGAATGAGTGATCACGTGAGTGCGTGGTTGGGAATAAACGTCTCCAGAGCTCCCAAAGTAGGCAAGTGGTGGTGGGCTGGGATAGAGCATCTTCTGAAAGCAGGGATTCTTAACCCATCTTTGGTAGTTAGGCAAAGCTGTCTCAGGAAAGCGTCTTTAAATGCATAAAATAAAAATTGGGGAGTTTCCGTCGTGGCGCAGTGATTAACGGATCCGACTAGGAACCACAGGTTGCAGATTCGGTCGCTGGCCTTGCTCAGTGGGTTAAGGATCCGGTATTGCCATGAGCTGTGGTGTAGGTTGCAGACGCGGCTCGGATCCCGTGTTGCTGTGGCTCTGGTGTAGGCCAGCGGCTACAGCTCCGATTAGACCCCTAGCCTGGGAAACTCCATATGCCGCAGGAGTGGCCCAAGAAATGGCAAAAAGACAAAAAAAAAAAAAAATTGGATCAGTTTTCCCTGGTGGCTCAGTGGGTCAAGGACCTGGCATTGTCACTGCTGTGGCTCTGGTTATGACTATGGCATGGGTTTGATCCTTGGCCTGAGAACTTCCATATGTCTTGGGCATGGCCAAAAAAATTGGATCACAAAGGAAACCAATTTTATTGAAATCCAGATATCAAACTACAAGGAAAAAGAAATCTGTGACATGGCAATTTGCCTGTCTAACATGCTAAATAAATAACAAGCTGTATGGAGTTCCCACTGTGGCTCATCTCTGCAGCTCCAGGATGCAGGCTCAATCCCTGGGTTGGCACAGTGGTTTCAAGGATCCAGCGTTGCCGCAGCTGGGTCATAGATCATAACTGTGGCTCGGATCCGATCCCTGGCCCTGGAACTCCATATGCCATGGGGCAGCCCAAAAAGAAAAAAAATAAGTAACAGGCTACAGTTGTGCGTATAATAACTACCATGATTCTGAAGTCAGTATGAACACACGAAAATCTGAGACCTGCAGACGAGAATGTGATACAGAAATACTGTGATTCTCTCAGTGGAGGGACTGCAAGTCTGGCTAACACACATGGGGTCTGGGACTCGGGTGTGTGGGCGAGGGCAGAGTTCTACTTCAGTTGGGGCTTTCGATGTCGGTTTTCCTTCCATGTTCGTGGCTCTGAACTCTGTCCCTTCACCCTAGTCCCTGCCCTTCCTGTTTGCAGGACTGTTATCGGAAGCCATCTGGATGTGACAAGTGACTTGTGGGTTCTCTCTCACTGTCCCTTAGGTGGAGTCGTGTGTTTGAATGGAGCTTCCCAGTATTTCCCTGGGGGCTGTCCCAGGGGCTGCTGGGGAGGCACAGGTGTTTTGTGTGTGTGTTCTCAGAACCCCTCTTTCCATTACTTCTACCTTGATCTATTTTATAAATCGGGGATCCTAAGGGTTAACTTGATGGAAGTCTCCCATTGCTGAAATAAAACCTTTTTTGGGCCACAGCCTGCAGTGGCTTAATGTGGGATCTCAATTCCCAGACCAAGGACTGAACCTGGGCTGTAGCAATGAAAGCGCCAAATCTTAACCACTAGCCCACCAGGGAACCTCCTGAAAAAATTCTTTGAAAGCTGCCACTCTGGACCAAGACAGGACTCCCAGAAGTTACTGGCCCAGCACTGACACCTGTTTCCTGAGCAAGTTTGCCCCTCTAGGTCTCAGCCTTTCCCACCTATTGACCTGAGGAGCTGATGGTCTCTGTCTGATGGGATTGAATGGTCTCCCTCTAGAATTCATGTCTATCTGGAACCTGTGAATGTGGCCTTCTTTGGACACATGGTCTTGGCAGATGTGATTAAGTTAGACTTAGCTTAACTTAACTTAGATTAAGTTAAGACTTTAGCCAAGATCATCCTACAGTAGAGTGGGCCGTAAATCCAATGACAAGTGTCCTTCTACAAGGGAAATTTGAACATGGAGGCACACACAGGGAAGAAGATGTGAAGACACAGCGAGAAGTCCGTGTGATGATGGGAGGCAGAGGCTGGAGAGATGCGCCTACAAGCTAAGGAACCCTGCACCAGCAACCACTGGAAGCTGGGTGAGGCCAGGAAGGGCCTTCTTGTGGGGCCTTTGGCTTTGAATTTCTGCCCTCCAGAGCTGTGAGGAAACCAATTTGTGTTGTCACAAGTCCCCCAGTTTGTGGTCATTTGTTATGGATGCCCTGGGAGACATTGATGAACAGTTTGATGACTGATGAGTATGGGTTTTCTTAAAGTTGGTTGCACTTGGGTGTATCTGTGGCCTCCCTGAAACTCTTTTCTGTGCAGGAGGTTGGACTAGATGGGTGCCTTAGCTGGGAGTTGGTGCTGGTTGACTCAGCCAGACTTAGAGAAACAGCATCCATTCCCCAACCAAGAACCAACGTCAGATGTGGCCAGTTTGAGCTGTCAAGCTCCTTTTTTTTTTTTTTCTTCTTCTTAGGGCCGCACCCACGGCCTATGCAAGTTCACAGGGGTTGAATCAGAGCTACAGCTGCTGGCCTACACTACAGCCACAGCAACACCAGATCTGAGCCATGTCTGTGACTTACTCTGTAACTCATGGCAACTCCAGATCCTTAACCCACTGACTGAGGCCAGGGGTTGAGCTTGCATCCTCATAGACACTGTGTTGGGTTCTTAACATGCTGAGCCACAAAGGAAACTCCAGGCTGTGAAGTTCTTGATGAGTGTAAGCATCCTGACTCCCTGCTCACCCAGAATGTGGGAGGGGAGATGCTGCCCTGGGCTCAGGCCTCAGTGATGTGGCTCCTTCTGCCAGGTTTGCAGCCCGCCCAGGCGGTGGGGGTGTGGGGACAGCTGTGCAGGTGCCACAGACCTGCTCAGCCTCTGGCTTACAGGTGCCATGCCCCCATCCCACTGCCCTGCTCCCCAGCTGCACCTCAAGGTCCAGGCTCTGGGGTTACCACCTCTTGCACCAGTGGTTGCTGGTGCAGGGTTCCTTAGCTTGTAGGCGCATCTCTCCAGCCTCTGCCTCCCATCATCACACGGACTTCTCGCTGCCTCTTGGTGCCTGAGTTGACTCACCCAGACATCTTTGCGGCCTGGTGCAGACTAGGGGAGCCATGAAAGCAAGGATCAAGGTGATAACACCAAGATGTTTATGTGCTGTTCCCACAAGGCAGGAAAGGCATAGCCCTTCCACTGACTGCAAGCAAGGGCATTTTGACTGTGGGGACTCTGGCCCTGGCAATGGCCAGTGGCATCTCCCCTGTGATCTTATTGGCTTTCTGCTTGGTGACAAGTACTAGCTCAGTGTCAGCTGGAAGTTGCTCTGTGCTGAATGGCATGTTAATCTCTTTGGCTCATACCCCCACCGTGCCCTGGCTGTCAGTGTGAGCTTGGTCAGCACCCCACCTCTCCCCCACTTTTCCCGCCACTGGGAATGAGAGCCTGTTTGGGGTTAGGGAGCAAGCTGATCCGTGTAAATAATGCATAGGATTATGAATATGAATAGAGCACTCTAAGCTTAAATTTAAGCACTCAAAGCTTAAATCCACGAGGAAGTCAGCTTCCTGGGCTGCATCTCCAGCCCCGTTTATTAACATGCCATCCCAACTCCAATGCCGTGTTTCGAAACAGAGTGCCAGTGTTATGATTGTGATTACTATTATTATTTGTGCGGCGGCATTTGGAAGCCCTTATTAAGTGATTCCCATTTGCTTCGGCATGAATGCACAGTACGTGAGACTTGGGGACAATTTCAGTGTCTCTAGCACACACAGTGCCATTGAAGGAGGGAGCCCCAGATTCCAGGGTTGGCCTCCGTGTACAAACAAATACTGATTTTTCCATTTCGAGCTTTTTTTGTGAAGTGTTAAAGTGCTTTGATTCTTAAAGCAGAGCCGGCTCTCAGGCGTGTTGCATCTTGCCCTTTGTTCCTGTGGATGGAAGTGATGGATTTTGCCGTCTGGAGGAATCTGTCATTTTGGCTCCGTCTCTTGTTAGTCATCTCCAGTGTCTCTGATGTGACACTGGTTGGGGTTTTAGCATTTTCATCATATCTCCCATTGGAAAAGCCCGGAAGGATGGTGGAGGGGGCAGGGGACAGTATTTTCCACTTGTGTTAAGTTATTACCGCCCAGCCTGGGATGGATATTTTTAGGAGATACTAAGTCAAGTGAAAGGAATCTGAGAAGTTCCCTGCCCCTATGCAGGGATGTGCCTTCTATGTGCTGCTTGATTGCTGCCAGTGATGAGGCATTCACTACCCAGAAAGGTAACCCATTCCATCAAAGCTTAGATCTGATTGTCATGGCTTGTTTTTCTTCCTTTTTTCTTTCTTCCATCCTTCCTTCCTTTCTTTTCTTTTCTTTCTCTGTCTCTTTCTTTCTTTCTTTTTTGGTTTTTTATGGCTGCACCCATGGCATATGGAGGTTCCTGGGCTAGGAGTCAAATTGGAGCTAGAGCTGCTCGCCTACACCACAGCCACAGCAACGCGGGATTTGAGCTGCCTCTGCAACCTACACCACAGCTCATGGCAACGCTGGATCCTTAACCCACTGAGCGAGGCCAGGGATCAAACCCCCAACCTCATGGTTTCTAGTCGGATTTGTTTCCACTGCACCAGGACGGGAACTCCATCTTCTTCTTTCTTTGTGCTCATAATCACCCACCCCTTTGAGCTTCTGGTGTTGTTTTGAACAAGCCTAGCCATACTCACCTGTTTAAGGAACATTCTGTGTTCCTGCTGCTTTTAGTTTGATGACAGCTTGCCTGGGAGAGTTTCACACAAAAGGCTCTGTCTAGTCCAGAACCTCCCAGGAGATAGGTTCTGTGGGAACCTTGGGGTTCCCCCAAGATTCTGCTTGTTCACAGAAGGTGGGATATGAGCTAGTCTCCCATGCCTCAGCCACCCCCCCCGTCACGTTCTGTTAGAAGACGTTCCTTGAATATTTTTGCTGCGTGTCTGGTTCCCAGCCCTGCTATTCTTGCCCCCTCTCCAATGATCATTTTTGGTTTGGGGGCCGCTGATAGACTTTTAACCCCAAGAAGGCACGTGACCAATCAGAGATCACATCCTGGCTAATCAGAGCAGAGCTTTCCCCTGACCAATCAGACTGTAGCATCTCCCCCAGCCTGCTATCATTGGTTCTGGGATGGACCCTTATTGTTGGACCAAATCTCAAAACTTTTGTTTGGACAAGTGCCGGGAAATATGGTCCCCCACCGCCAGAGGGCATGAGGTAGGACCTACCACTTGCGTTTTCATTTCCTTCAGCCAATAAAGTCCATTTTTCCCTTAAGCCAGCTTGAGTCGGTTTTCTGTTATTTGAGGCTAAGGACTGTTCTGAGACACTTTAGTGCTTCAGGGCACATCCTTCAGCATTGCTTTGGATTTGCACATCGATTCTGTGCAGCCAGGATGCACAGCAGAAGACTTTAAAGAAAAATCCCAGCCAGCATAATTTTTATTCCCAGAAGCAAATCTTGGAGATGATGGCCAGGAAGGAGGGGCTGAAAGGAGGGAATGTAACTGCCACCCACAGGCAGGTTGATACCCACCACTAGTAGTTTAGCAACAGTTCTCTGGGGCCTCTGATCTTGTCTTCCTTCAGGAAGAAAAATTGGAACGGGTAGGAGACAAATGTAAGAAAACAACCTCAGAAACACCTGAAGAAGCAGCTTTATGAGTGTAAACCAAATTAATTCAATCTGGCTTTATTTAAATATTGTAGAGCTCAAAACAGGTTTATCTCAAAGGAGAAAAAGAAGGAAATCTCTGGCTGGAGACTGGAGTTATTGTAATATTTTAAGTAGGTTACCAGGGGGCATCAATTATTATGTTGCCACTGGCCCTTTACTACACTAACTTTATTACCTTTATCTGGATTTATATAACATTTGATAGAGTTTATATTACTACATGCATAACAAAAAGGATTTCAATGTGCTCATGGCTTTGTATCTGAGTGTGCCCCTTGGAAGGGCTAATAAATTATAAAGCAATCTATCTATTCCACTTAAAGGTATAAACACAGTTGATTAAGGCTGTTTTATTTATATTTTGGGTTATGTTTCAAGCTGGCATTTTTTTGCGGGAAAGAGCCTCGTGGGTGGAAGGCCAGTTGAAGTGGGGAGTGTTTGCCCTGAAGTTATCATAGTCAGTGTTCAGCTTGTACCATGATTTCCCTTCCCACTCTGCCCATTCCTGTTGCCCTTTCTTCCCTTCCACAGGCGCTGTCCCAATACTTCACACCAATAACCATCCTTCGCTCTTACTTCCATCTCAGTCTTCTTCCTGGGAAACCTAACCTGTGACATCTCCCTCTTATTAACCACCTACCTAGGCCCCAGACTTCCTCCTTTGCCCCCACCTCCAGATCACATAGCTCATAGAGAACTTAGTGGTGCTTAAACCTCATCTTTGCAGTAAACCAGTGGTCACCAGTCTGGTTGTGGGGGCCAGGCAGGTAGTTAATAAGAAGGAGGTGTCAAAACAAAACAAAACAAAAACACCCCAAAACCCAAAAAGGAGTTCCCGTCATGGCACAGCGGAAACGAATCCAACTAGGAACCATGAGGTTGTGAGTTCGATCCTTGGCCTCGCTCAGTGGGTCAAGGATCCGGCGTTGCCATGAGCTGTGGTGTAGGTCACAGGTGTGGCTCGGATTTGTGTTGCTGTGGCTGTGGTGTAGGCTGGCAGTTGTAGCTTTAGTTAGACCCCTAGCCTGGGAACCTCCATATGCCACAGGTGCGGCCCTAAAAAGACAAAAAAAAAAAAAAAAAAAGAGAGAGAAAGAAAGAGGTATCTACCAACATCAAATGCTATCCCTTACAGGTAGAATCTAAAAAAAGGACACATGGGGAGTTCCTATCTTGGTGCAGCAAAAATGAATCTGACTAGGAACCATGAGGTTGTGGGTTTGATCCCTGACCTCGCTCAGCGGGTTAAGGATCTGGCATTGCTATGAGCTGTGGTGTAGGTCGCAGATGCGGCTTGGATCCTGTGTTGCTATGGCTGTGGCGTAGGCCAGTGGCTACAGCTCCGATTTGACCCCTAGCCTGGGAACCTCCATATGCCGTGAGTTCAGCCCTAAAAAAGATAAAATAATAAAATAAAAAAATAAAGAAAGAACACAATGAACTTTGTGGAACAGATACCGACTCACAGACTTTGAAACACTTCACAGTTTCCAGATGAGACAGTTTGGAGGGTGGGGGAATGCACTGAGGGTTTGGGATGGAAATGCTATAAAATTTGGTTGTATAGATTGTTGTACACCTATAAATGTAATAAAATTCATTGAGTAATTAAAAAAAGAAGGAGGTATCTAAGTCAGTTTTGGCTGCTATTACAGAATAGCTGAATGCTGAATACCATTGACTGGGCAACTTAAACAACATATATATGTCACAGATCTGGAGGTTGGATGTCTGAGATCAGGGTGCCAGCATGGTTCTTGGTGAGGGCTCATTTCCTGGCTTGCAGACAGCCACCTTCTTGTTGTATCCTTAAATGACAGAGAGTAGAGCAAGCTCTTCTTAGAAGGGCACTAATCTAACCCACGGGGGCTCTACTGTCATGACCTAATCACCTCCCAAGGCCCCACCTCTTAATATTATCATATCAAAGGCTAGGATTTCAGCATATGAAATTCAGGGGATCACAAACATTCAGTTCATGATAGGAGGTGCTACAGATTGGGTTCCTGGAAAAAAGGCTTTGAGACAGAGGTTAGAATGAAGTGTGTCCAATGGGGATTGTCCCCACTAGGCTGATATGGCTGAACTTTCACACCCCTGGCTTCCATCAGTCATTAGCTGTGGGTCATCCTGGGAATGGTTATGACCTTGGGCCCTGTGGTCTAAGGCTGTGTGCAGCCCATACTTAAAGCAGTGGGGCAACAAACCCCTCATAGTGGTGGCATCTGGACCATGTGTCCCTGCGCCTATTACAGGAAGGGGGGGGGGTGGAACATGAGAGCCACAGATGAGATCCCCAATAAGCTAGTCTGGATATTTCAGGAGCCCGTGGAAAACTGGCTCATTTACCTGCGATAAGTCCCCATTGCATAAATAAAATGTCAAGTCATTTTGCTTTCTGCAGAAATAGTTACCTCGATGTTCTATCTTGTGCTTATTAGACCTTCTCTGGCTCCTTAGATGTCCCGGGCCTGGGCCCCGCTGACCTCAACCCTCCTTGTGTCCCCTTCCTCTCTCCTTCCACCTCATCTGGGGAATTCACTTGGTCTCCAGGCAGGAAGCTTCACTCTTGCTCATTACATATTCTATCAAACCTTTTGTCTAAACACAGGAGTACTTCGGGCGCCCCACGAGGCACAGGCTTTTGAAACTCAAAAGCCAGCATCTATTTTTCTTTTCCTAGCTCTCTTTGGGTCCCTCCTTCCCTGAGGCAGTGAACACAGAAGGCCCAGAAGACTGGATGGAAGGCAGGAGGTGGTGGGGTGGGGGTGGGGGTGGGGGGTGGCTGCTGAGAGTGAGGAGGATGGACTGGGCCCAGCAAACACAGCGGTTTATGTTTCAAAAAGATCATCCCAACTGGTCCTAGGAATGTAAGTGCTGGGTACGGCGGAGTGAAGTTGGTGGGGCTGCAGGAAGAGACAAGAATGAGGCTTAGAAGGAAAAAGTTGATGATACCGAGAGAGCCCAGAGAGAGGGGTCACTACCTGGCATGTAGAGCCACTGGGGAAGCACTGGGCTGGTCAGGAGGCAGAGAGGAGCAGGGAGAAAGCTGAGAGCCTTTATTGGGGTTTCCCTGGGAAAGGCCAGGCAGGGCAGAGTAAATAACTTAGGATTACCTAGTTAGAAGGGCTCCCATGGCTCTGAGTTGTAGAGGTGGTCTCTAGTGGCCTGGTACCTGGCCATGGGATGGCAGGGGCAGTGTTGACTGGGTGCGAGTTAGATAATGAGCTTGTTGACAGTATGGACTCACGGTTGGTTGGTTTGTGGATGAAAGGTGTGTTCAAGGCAGGCTGTTACTATCTATCACTAGGAATCAGCTAGCCCTGGAGGGCAGCCTCTCCCTGGATGTGTAAGGCTCCCAAATGCCAGAATAGCAAACATAGAGAAAAATTAGAAAATATATTGGAGTTCCTGTTGTGGCTTAGTGGGTTAAGAACCTACCTAACACCCATGAGGATGCAGGTTCAATCCCTGGCCTTGCTCAGTGGGTTAAGGATCCGGCATTGCCACAAACTGCAGCATAGGCCAAAGATCTGGCTCGGATCTGGTGTTGCCAGGCCAATGGTGTAGGCCAGCACCTGCAGGTCCAGTTCAACCCCTAGCCTGGGAACTTCCATATGATGCAGGTGCAGCTGTAAAAACTAAAAACTTGGAGTTCCCATCGTGGCGCGTTGGTTAACGAATCCGACTAAGAACCATGAAGTTGTGGGTTCAGTCCCTGGCCTTGCTCAGTGGGTTAAAGGATCTGGTGTTGCCGTGAGCTGTGGTGTAGGTTGCAGACGCGGCTCGGATCCCACATTGCTGTGGCTCTGGCGTAGGCTGGTGGCTACAGCTCCAATTAGACCCCTAGTCTGGGAAACTCCATATGCTGCAGGAGTGGCCCGAGAAATGGCAAAAACACCAAAAAAAACCAAAAAACAAAAAACAAACAACAAAAACAAAACCTAAAAGCTTAAAAAAAAAAAAAAGACAAATACAGAATGTAAGAAAACTCAGTTAAACACATCACGCTCATGATCCTCAAAGGTTCTGCCTGAGGTCTGCTGGGGAAACAGCCATGGCTGTCCTCACCCTTTTATTTCCTAGAAATCTGGGTCTCCATCTAGTCCCTTCAGAAGCCAAGCACCATACCAACAGCTCCCAAGGTGACCTTTCAGCATTTTCTGCTTTAATGCCTCCATCTTTTTATCTGATTTTGTAGCACTTTTAATGAGGTTTCTCTGTCTACAAAGACGAGATCCTTTCCAATATTGCTAATTTAGCACTAAGTGCAGTAGCAATGCTTGGGAGAGAGTGAGGTCTCCTTTGATTTCTTTATTTCTGAACTGCCCATTTCAGGGGACACAGGTCTTCCTGGGGCTGGCCTGGGAGTTTGAGAATTGAATGGTATGGAGGAGGAACATATTGCTTCCGACAGTGCATTTGGCTGAAACAGTGAGAAAATAACAATGTATCTTTAATTTGGGTGAATCAAGCTAGTTTAATTAATTAATTAATTAATTTTTGGCCTCCCTGTGGCATATGGAGTTCCCAGGCCAGGGATCGGATCTGAGCTGAAGTTGTGACCTAAACCTCAGCTGTGGCAATGCCAGATCCTTAATGCACTGTGTTGGGCTGGGGATCTAACCTGCGTCCCAGTGCTCCCAAGATGCTGCCCATCCTATTGCACCCCAGCGGGAGCTCCTAGTTTTAAAATTCAATATTAAATACTAGGAAAAAACATTTAAGAAAAAAAGAACTGGTTGGAAATGTATCTTGTAACTTGAGATTTTCCTTTTTCTTTTTTATCTTTTTAGGGCTGCACTTGTGGCATATGGAAGTTCCCAGGCTAGGGATCAAATCAGAGCTACAGCTGCCGGCCTATGCCACAGCCACAGCAAGGCAGGATCCAAGCCGTGTCTGTGACCTACACCACAGCTCATGGCAATGCCAGATCCCCGACCCACTGAGCGAAGCCAGGGATTGAACCCACATCCTCACGGATACTAGTAGCTTTGTTTCCACTGTGCCACATCAGGAACTCCTGAGATTTTTCATAAAGGATGGGCCTTAAGATATAGTTGTGTCTAGATCCCTTGTTGAAAGCAGTTATATGAACCTTTAAACCAAGGATTACAGACTTAGATATCCATGAGGCTCAGGCAGGAATGTAAGGGAGGGAATCAGGTGGGGTATAAGAAATTTGCTGATCCCTATCTTTCGATTCTTCCTTGGATAGGGAATGGAGTACAGAGAACTCTTTCTCCCTATCTTTCGATTCTTCCTTGGATAGGGAATGGAGTACAGAGAACTCTTTCTCTACTGTAGGGAAAACAACATTGTTAGCTTGCTGAAGCAACTGATACCCAGACTTTGGTTTGGTGGGACAATAGGGAATGGAGAGGACTGTGGCAAATTGGAGACCACATGCTCCGGGTGAAGGAGATGGTGACAGCTCCAAGTGATGGTTCCACTTGGGAATATTGGCCCAACATTGTCAGAGCTGATTTTTCCAAAAGACCACACACTTGGATTTTCATGTGAAATGTTCTGATTTTATAATAATAATCAATTATGATAAAAACAAATGGTAGGCAAAACCAAACCCAACAAAAGAACAACAGCAAATTAGAACACATCTCTGCATCACATCTGGTATAAAGGCCTTTATGTATGACCTCAAGTTTTCTAGATTTGGAGCTGGAAGGATTACTAGGGTGCATGAAATTCAGCCTCCTACCTAACTGAGGAGAGTCATATGTGCAGCCTTGTTATGGAGAGGCATTTTCCTCTTGTATCTTCCGACTGCTGGTGTGCTCACTACTTTATGAGGTAGAATCCCTACTGTTGACTGGCCAGAGTTGAAGGAAATTCTCTTGGGTGATAAGGGACAGAAACCAAGGCAAGACAAAAGGTGAGTCTTATCAAGCTCATGACAGAGCACAGCCAACTGGGCCTCAGGAAGGGCCTGGAGTGAGGAAAGGGAAGTCACCAGAGTCCTCTGTCTCTTTGCTCTGCTCCTCTCTGTACCCTTGCTTTCCTTCTCTTCCAAGCCCAGGGAATGCTTTTCTCCCATTCTCTGGCTCCCACGGCAGGATGTGGTTGCCTCACAGCTTCTTCCTTTAGGCACTTCTGTTCCAGTCTCCCACAGTGACTCACTTGACCTGTCCCTTGGTCTCAAGTCTATGTGCGCGGGAGAGAGCATCTGATTGGCTTACCTGGAGTCAGGTGTCCAGCCCTGGTCCAGTCAGCTGGGGGCCACAGGGCGGGGTCACACAGAACAAAGATGGCTCCTGAACCAACCTGGCCAACGGCCTGGGTGGATTATTCTTGTGATGCCCAGAGTGGCTCATGTAACTGCTTCTCAGCAGGGCTGGATGCCCAGAGGGTGTCCACCCGATTCTACTGAGTTAAACTTCGTTTCAGGGTGATCGTCTTTGTTCTGCCTCCTGCAGAAGTAGACGGATCCCACTCCTGACACCCAGGGACTCCTCTCCCTTGAATGTTTACCTCCTAGCTTGATATTCCTAGTCCTTCCACCTGTTTCCTGAAAAAGGAGTCCCAAGGTCCAAATCCGAGCTGGGTGCTCCTTCTGTAAAAGCTTTTCTGGGTCAAATTTTTCTTGGAATGTGCCATCTGATCCCAACCCAGCCCCTGGGACAGCTGCAAGAACAGTGACATTTGTAAGAACTCAGAGGGTTCGCCATGAGATAAAAGCAGCTTAGAAAAACCCACGTGCTCTGTGTCTGGAGCCCTGTGGAGCTAGGCAGGAGCAGCTTGCCTCCCCTGCGAGATGCTGAGATGGGGTTGTGAGCTGTCTGATTTTGAAAAATCCATCTGTCACTGCGAAGGAGCTTGGCAGAGGAAAGACCCCTTTGTGGAGGCCACCTCTGACCCTCTCCTCCCCAGGCTGAATTAAACACTCTCACTTCTGTGTTTCTTTAGCACTGCATCCATCTTCTTAGGATGGCTGTGTCCCTGTTGTTGTGTGGCCATTCGTGATGAAAATAACCAGAGTTCACATTTACAGAGCATTCTATATGTCCTGAGCACTGAGGTAGGTCCCTCACAAGGAGCAGCTGATTGCTGTCTGACATGTGCTAATCAAAATAATGATAATAATAAGTAGCTGGTTACTTGTCCATGTGCTAATCAGATAATAGTGATGATGATGGTGATGATAACAACTATGTGTTGAGCAAGGCACTAAGCACATTTCGTACATCGCTTCATTTTCTACCCTCATGATAACCTCCTGGGCTTGTCCTATTATTGCTTCCATTCTAGAGCCACAGAAAGATAACAAACACATTCAAGGTTACCCACCCACGAAATGGTGGGTCTGGGATTTGAGCGTGGGTTTGACTTGGGCATTTGCACTTGGCATGACTCACTCATGGAACTTTGTGTTCATCCTTGTTTCTGTGGGTCTTGGGCCACGTGGGGAGCTTGAAAGCAATGAGTGAGGGAGGGAAGGAGCAAGAAACTAAGGGTAACTTTGGGAAGAAGGGCCAAGTCAAAACCTTGTAGGTGACCCCTGGGGACAGCTTGTTTGGAAAAATTCTGAAATGTGCTTGCACCAGGCTCTGTCCCCTCTGCTCAGCCAGGTTAGACCCAGAAGCAGCAGAGGACATTTCCTTGAGGTGTTTGCATGTAAGTGGTTTTGCTGGCTAGCTAAAAGAGCTGACACTGCTAGGGGCGCCTCCTACCCATCACCACCAAAGGACTTGGGGAGCTTGTTCTTTTTTCCTTCAGAGGCACTCGGATCAGAGATGGAATTAAATTTTTGGTTAAGTGCCTCTCTCCCACTCCCAGGGCCTGGGAGTGTGTTTACAAGTCTCTTCCCACTTTTAAAAGGTGGGAATTATGACAAGAAAGTGACAGGGAGGCCTTTCCTCTTTTGTTCAATAGAATGTGCAGAAATGCTGGCAGGCGGGAGCATTGCCTTGTGTTTCCATGAGGGAAGCGGAGTTCTGTGTGACACGTCCCCTCCCTTAGCTGCCCTCCAAAGTGGGGGCCTGGGGGAGGGGTGGCAGCTTTTAGAACAAACTGTGTAAGAGAGAGTGCATGTGAGTGTAAAGAGAGTGTGTGTATATGTGTGATTGTGTGTATGTGTATGCATGTGTGTGGGAGAGAGTATGTGTGCAGATGTATGTGAGTATATGAGTGTGTATGAGAGTGTGAGGGTGTATGTGTGAGTGTTATGAGTGTGTATGTGAGTGTGGGTGTGTATGAGTTTGAGCATGAGTGAGAGTGTATGTGAGTTTGCATATGTGTGTGTGTGGGTGTGTGCAGATGAATGTGTGTATATGAGAGCATGTGAGGGTGAGAGTGTGTTACAGATGTGTTTATGTGTGAGTGTGGGTGTGTGAGTGTGAGCATGAGTGTATGTGTGAGAGTGTGTGTAGGTGTGTGAGTGTGAGGGTGAGTATATGTGAGTATGAGAGTGTATATGTGAGTGTATGAGTGTACCCATGTGTGAGGTGGTGTGTGTGCACATGAGAGTGTGAGAGTGCACAAGTGTGTACACGTGCATGTGCGAGAGGGCAATTGTGAGCATGCACTGTAAGTGTGCAAGTGTGTGAATGTGAGTGTGCATGAGAATGTGCGTGCGTGTGTGTGGTTGTCACTTGGCAGTTGCCCACGGAGGTGGCATGGCTGTGCTGTATGCTTTAGGCAATTAGCAGTTCTCTCTCTAATTCTGTTCAAGGTGACTGTCAAAAATCTGCAGAAGACTCTCCTAATGAAATGGAAAAGTGTGCAAATGTATCCTCCTGCATACAGATGCCTTTTCTTTTTATCTCCTAATAATTGCTCCCTTGGGTTTGGCTCCATGATATGAAAGGGTCTTTTCTTGTTCATCAATTAGTCAAAATGGTCCACCCCTGTGCCCTCGGGAGCCCGGACCTTGGAGGCTGCCATGCAGGGACTAGGGGCCGAGAGTGAGGTTTCTGCCCTTTCCCTCTCTTTCCCTTTTTTACTTTATTTATTTATTTCAGTATTACCGGAGTGGTTTGAGTATGGGTGAAATGAGATGTTCTCAAGAGTGGCTACGTCTGAGGGAAAAATAACATCTTTCAACAAGTCAAGATGAAAAGGTGGCCCCTGAAGGACACATTCTGGTTGAAGTTGTCACAGCGACTGATTGTGGGTTTGATGAAACTAGTATCTAATGCAAGGGAACAATTAGCAGACTCACCTGGGTCCTGGTTTAGGCTGCTGTTGTCAGCCTTCATCACTGAGGTCGAAGTCATCTGGCTGTGTGTGTTTTTCTTTCAACTCGCATTTGAATTTCTCAGCGCTTGGATTTCACCAGCGCGATTCTGGGTCAGTCGGTTCACTCGTGTCCTGGCACCTGTCATCCAGCCCCGAAGATCTCACTGAAGCTGAAGAATGATTAGCTTCTGCTGCAAGGAGGTGGAGGCTGGCTTCAGGAAACTGCTGCTCTCTTTTCTCTCTGACAGCCATACCCGAAAACAGGGAGATGCTTTGGAAATCACAATAACATCTCTTTAAGAGAAGGAGCGTGTCAATCCACAGGATTCAGATATTTTTGATACAGCCTCACTGAGAGGAAATGCAAAAGCATCAGCTGTGCTTTAAGGAAGGTCAGGCGTGTGGGAGGTGCTGCAAAGCTTGTTTTGAAGGTCTGATTGCTGAGGTTGGAAGGCAGAAGCTTTGACTTAGAGTTGAGGTTGGC
This sequence comes from Phacochoerus africanus, assembly GCF_016906955.1. NCBI lineage: Eukaryota > Metazoa > Chordata > Mammalia > Artiodactyla > Suidae > Phacochoerus > Phacochoerus africanus. The sequence goes on along the minus strand of NC_062558.1, from coordinate 28,120,459 downwards.
AAACTATGACCTGTGAGCCTAATCTGGCACTCAGCCTTTTTTTGTAAATAAAGGTTTATTGGAACGCAGTCACTCCCATACATTTGCATATTATTTGCAGCTGCCTTTGGAGCTACCAAGGCGAGTGTGTCCTGTCCCCCACCCCTGCCGCTGCCTTTATACCCTTTCCAAAAGCGAAAATGAAAATCAAGGCAACTAGATTGTGCAGCTGGTTCATAGCTATTGAGGGTTTTTCATTTGCCTTTGTATCACCTTGTTGGGGGGATTTCTGCATTTGGCAGCATTTCTGATAAGTGGGCTTTGGGGACAGAAATTGGAGATCTTTGTCATCAAAAAATGGTCAAATAGCATCCAACTCAAATGCTTCAACCTCAGACCTGTGTATTTCATACCTGGAGGCTCCCTGTTTTGGCCATAGTTCAGTGGAGGGCGAATAAACAGCCAAGCTGGGTTTTCTTTGCACTCTTTAATCTTTGCTCTTGCTTCTCTACACATAAAGAGGTTCTGAATTTCTGGGTTTGGCATCTGCCACAGGCGTGGTGCTAGCAGAACCCTGTGGGTGGGAGCTGTGTGTGTGTGTGTGTGTGTATGTGAGAGAGAGAGAGAGAGAGATGCTCCAGGGGGTCTGCTGTGTTGCCAGGATTTGGATCTGCTTTCCTGGATGGTGTCATAGGCTGAGTAATGTCCCCTCCCTCCCAAGATGATCTTAATCCCTGGAACCTGTGCATGGTACTTCATCTGGCCAAGATTTTACAGATGTGATTAGGTTAAGAATCTTGTGATGGGGAGGTTATCCTAGATTAGCTGGGTGAGCCCTAAATGCCATCTCAAGTGCCCTTATCAAGAGGGAGGCAGAGAGAGATTGGACAGATAGACAGAAAAGCCATGTGACCTCAAAGGCAGAGACTAGAGAGATGTGGCCCCAAGCTAAGGAATGCCCCAGCCTCCTGAAGTTGGAAGAAGCAAGGAGCAGACTTTCCCCAAGAGCCCCTGGAGGAAGTATGGCCCTGCTGATATCTTGGGTTGGCACAGTGATGCTCATGCGAATCTGGACAAGTTTGGACCAATCAGCAAGAACACCGTGGCCATTCAGAATGGATGCCAACCACACTTTATGAGGATGTCCACGATGTCTCAGGCAGAGGGAGGACCAAGGCCAAAGCCCCTGGCATGGGAATGAGCTTAGCTTCCCCAGTGTTCTCTCTGACAGCCTTGTCATCCTATTTTATTGTCTTCCTTACATCTATCCATTTTCAGAAAGAATCTTGCCTGTCCACCCCCCACCCCACCCCCGCCGGCCACACTTGAGGCATATGGAAGTTCCCAAACCAGGAATCAAATCTGAGCCAGAGTTGTGACCTACGTCACAGCTGCAGCAACACCAGATCCTCAACCCACTGCGCCGGGATCCAACTGGTGCCTTCAAAGACAAGCTGGATCATTAACCCACTGCGCCACAGCAGGTGGTCCCCCTGTCCTCTTGTTGACCCTTTGTCTCCCACCACTAGACTAAAACTCCACGAGAATGAGGCTCTGATTCCGAATTCCAAATCAGGTTTCTGATTTGGAAACCTGCATTTTCAGTGTGTATGGAGCCCCTGGCATATAATGAGTGTCTGACAAAAATCTGTTTAAGGGAATGATTTGTTTCAGAGTGGGCCTACCTCCTGGCCATGAGGCTGCCTGGCACAGAGGTTCTCCTTAATTTTGACCCATGATAGCTGCAGTAATGGTCATTAAGTAATTAGAGGAAAGCAGAAGAAGGTTGTCAGCCTCCTGGACAGTGGAAATCTGTCACCGGCTTGAGTTGGAACCCAGGAACGATGCTATTCACACGGGCCATTGGTCTTTTAAATGAAATTCTCTTTCCTTGGTTTGAAAAATATGCTGAGAATCGGGAGGGAAAGGAGCCTAAGGAACCCCTCATCAATGGTTTCTGTAATTAATCCCCCGGGACTTGTCAGCAGAGGCGTCGCACCCATTACTTACGCACAGAAATAAAGATAAATGTGCCTGGATAATAGCCCTGGGAAGGTATAAATCTTGCTTGTTTATGGGGGAAGGCAGCACACGAGAACTTGTCACTTTGATTTTCAGTTTCGATTTATGAGGACACACGTACCAGTAGGAGCTGAGATTTAGAATCGGAAGGATACAAGAGGAGAAGGATGTGTCCGGCCAGCCTTGTGGCTTTGGACCAAGCCCCCCTTGGCATTTTCCAGTCAATTCTTGATGAGTCCTGTTGACCCAGAGGAGATAATCTCTTTCTCATTTGCACACTCAGCAGCAGCTGTCTGAGGGGAAGCCTTCTCGAAATCACAGAAGTTATGTTTTCCTTTTGAATGAGCCATGTTTGCAGACTAACTTGGTAGAAGCCACTGATATCCATGAAAGATGTTGTGCCAAAGGGATGGAGCTAAGATGGAGAGATCAGAGTGGGTGTTGGTGTCCAGGGATGTGTTTCATTTAGTTGCTGTACTATCATGCATTTACAGGTTTGGTCAACGTTTTTTGGAGCTCCATCTATGTACAAGTCTTATGCTAGGTTCTGTGTGTTTTTTTTTTTTTTTTTGCAAAGTGACTCTTGGTCCCTGCAGTGTATCTTTACTTTAATTTGTTCCAGTGTTTCCCAAGCTGCTATTACTTCCTAACCACCTAGTTATCATATACTGATGACACTATGACTTCTTAATATTTGTTTTGAAATTGAACCACTTTTTTTTTTCTTTTTTGCTTTTTAGGGCTGTACTTGCAGCATAAGGAAGTTCCCAGGCTAGGGTTCTAGTTGGAGCTGCAGCTGCTAGCCTACACCACAGCCACAGCGACATGGGATCCGAGCCACATTTTTGAGCCACACCACAGCTTGTGGCAATGCTGTATCTTTAACCCACTGAGGGATTTAACTGGCATCCTCATGGATATAAGTTGGATTTGTTTGTTACCACTGAGCCACAATGGGAACTCCTGACCCACTTGTTTTTAAACTTAGGCGCCAAGCTTAGCTTTGTCCCAAGTTGTAAATCTTATTGCTTTGTTTATCCCGGTTTCTTGTGCTGGTTGTGTTTCTTTCTCACTCATATTAAGGTAAATATACTCTGTTTGGGAAAAGCATCTTAAGACCTTGTTTGGAAACCAGCAATTTCAGAACAGTTCAAGAGCCATTCTCCCTATCCTGGACTTGAGCTGCAACAGCCCCCAGCTAACTGGACTCAGACTGGCCCCCATCATCTTGAATCGGTTCTTTCCAATCCTGCTGCTGTTGGTCCTTAAGTCTGTTTTTTATAAACAGACAAGACTGCTTGGTGTGTCTTATCTGAGTTCAGCAACCAAGGGTCCGAGTCCTGAGCTTTTACCCTACAGGGCTTGTCCCCATACAGAGGTACAGTTATACTACCCCTTAAATTTTGTTAGTATGTTATGCTGTTTTCCCTTACACCCTTAAACCTCTTAGAATATAGCAATGTCAGTGAATTTAGTAAAAGTAGTGTTAATAAAAATAGTAATTATACCCATAAAAAAAGTAAATACATGTGCTAAAATTTTTTTCCTTGTCCATCACCTAAAATAATACTATGTTCCACCTAGTCACCTTCCGCATCATGAGGTTTGCATATTTCACTCTGAGAAATCAAATGTTTGCTTTGGCTGATTGTCTTATTTACTTTGGTAACTCCATGAAACTTGCAGCTTCTACCTATTGTCTCCTATGATGGTTAATTACATATATTTTTTTTTTCATTGTGGTTTATCACAGGATATTTAATGTAGTTCTCTGTGCTATACAGTAAGACCTTGTTGTTTGTCCATTCTATATATAATAGTTTTCATCTGCTAATCCCAAACTCCCAATCCATACCTCCCCCACCCCCCTCCTCCTTGGCAACCATAAGTCTGTTCTCTATGTCTGTGAGTCTGTTTCTGTTTTGTAGGTAAGTTCATTTGAGTCATAGTTTAGATTCCTCCTACAAGAGGTCTATGATGGGTAATTTTCCGTGTCAGCTTGACTGGGGCTAAAGGATGCCCAGAGCTGGTAAAACATTATTTCTGGTGTGTCTGTGAGGGTGTTTCTGGAAGAGATTAACACTTGAATCAATGAACTGAATGAGGAAAATCACCATCATCAATGAGGTTGGGCATCATCTAATCTGTTGATGGCCTGAATAGGACAAAAGGCAGAGGAAGGGGGAACTCACTCTCTCTGCTTGAGCTGGGACATCTCTTTTCTCCTGCCTTTGGACATCAGTTCTTCTGGTCCTCAGGACTGGAAGTACACCATCAAATTTCCTGGGCCTTTGGCTTGCAGATGGCAGATCATGGTCTCCATAATAATGTGAGCCAACTCAGAATAAATCTTTCTTTTTTTCCTCTTTTTAGGGTTGCACCTGTGGCAAATGGAAGTTCCTAGGCTAGGGGTGGAATTGGAGCTGTAGCCTCAAGCCTACACCACAGCCACAGCAAGGCCAGATCTGAGCCACAGCTACACCACAGCTCATGACAATACTGGATCCTTAACCCACTGAGCGAGGCCAGGGATCAAACCTGAGTCCTTGTGGATATTAATTGGGTTCATTAGTGCTGAGCCATGACAGGAATTCCCCCAAATCAATCTTTCTATACATCTTCTGTTGGTTCTCCTTCCCTAGTGAACCCTGACTAATACATCTGCCCAGTGAGAGGTTTCTGGTCCAGGTGATTTAGGGGCAAAGACAGGTCCTGTCTTAAATTCTGTGTTTTCATTGCCTGTTTTTTCTTTTCCTGCAAAATGGTGCGAGATCACTGTTCTCAGATCACTGTTGACTGACTTCCAGAAAATTCAGAGTGAGTCTTCCCAGAGTGACAGATCCTTTTTCATGGACCTGAAATGCACTGTTATGTTCTTCCTGCTTCTATTCTAGCCCCTAGAATGAGGCTGTGAACCATCTGGTCTTAATTGCTCTAATGTCATTGTCTGATTTAAATGTCTGGTGGAATGGGTTTTACTGGTCAGCTGAAAGATAGAGAGAGATGCTGATGATTTCATTGGTTATATTCGGTGGAAAGACAAATTTATATAGACCATCACCCTATTTCCATGACCCCAAATCGGGATGTATTATCTGAATTTATTTATTTATTTATTTATTTATTTATTTATTTATTTATTTATTTATTTATGTCCTTTTGTCTTTTTAGGGCTGCACCCTCGGCATATGGAGGTTCCCAGGCTAGGGGTCTAATCTGAGCTACAGCTCCCGGCCTACAGCCACAGCAACTCAGGATCCAAGCCACATCTGTGACCTACACCACAGCTCATAGCAACACCGGATCTTTAACCCACTGAGCGAGGCCAGGGATGGGTTCATTAACCGCTGAGCCGCGATGGGAACTCCCTATTTATTTATTTATTATTCTTTTTTTCTGTGTCATTTTAGGGCTGCGCCCTTGGCATATGGAAGTTCCCAGGCTAGGGGTTGAATCGGAGGTGTAGGTTCCAGCCTACACCACAGCCACAGCAACACAGGATCCTTAACCCAATGAGGGAGGGCAGGGATTGAACTAGCATCCTCATGGATACAATTTGGGTTCGTTACCTCTGAGCCACAACAGGAACTCCTATCTGCATTTATTAATATGCAATGCCTCATGATTAGGGAAACCAAATCATTAATAGATATGTGCTTAACCAATGAGTTTTATTGATAGAATGATGTTGCAGGAACATGTAATGATTTCAGAATATCTAAGTTACATGGAGGCTGAATGGAAGATTTTTTTAAACCAGAGAAAGGCCAGGAAGGAGGGTTGTATGTGCTCCTGAACTGGAATTTGCTTCTGTAATCCATGGCCCTTATTTCTCATTGCATCCAAAAGATGCAAAATGATGCCCCTTGAGCTGAGTATATGTTTTGTTTTGCTTATAGAGTGTCTTAAAAAAGTAGGTGCCAACATAAAAAAACTAGATTATTGCTCATAAATATCTGAATTTCTGGTCTGTCTTGAAACAGAGGAAGCTCTGGCAACATTGGCCTTGTATTCCCACTTGGAAACAGACTGCTGGAGTGTAGCTGACTAGTCCGTGTCCCTTTTGGACAAGGCATGGGCTCAGCACTTTGCTGCAGTTGCCACTACCCCTTCTTTTCTCTTGCACTGAGGCTGTTAGTTATCATTCATAATCCTCCTTGAACCATAGCTTTTCTTATGGTAGACAAGGATTTCTCTGTTTCCCAGACTGTGTCAAAAATGAGAGGTAATTCCAGAGGGCGGTGTGTTTCGAGAACAATAGGAGAGAACAGTTTAGTAGAAGCAAAGATCATTCCTCCATACTTAATATGCAAGCAGGTGCCTTGGCTGCCTCTGTTCATTCACCGTCGCTGTCTGGTCCCTGCAGGCATTTGACTTTCTGACCCTTGGATTCAGCTAAGAGGTCGTGGAAGGATTCTACCAGGCAGACAGTTGATTGGGAAGCCCCTTGCAGAGCCTGGTACCCCCAGATGCAATAAACTGGCCTCCTGGGTCCCTTAGGTGTGAAGTGGATTGGAGTCTGTTTCATCCTTAATGAATGAATTGAATAGCTCACAGCAGGGGAAGCTTTTACCCAGCAGTTTCCCACTTACAACCACCCTCTCCTTCTCTCCTCAACTAAACAACTGAGTTTGCTTTTAAGTATTATCCTGTGGAATTGGGGGTGGTGGTTTTGCATCTCGTGGGGACCCTGGGCACCCCACCCACCCCCGGGTTGGAGGTTTTCTTTATCTCATGTCTCTGTACCCTCTAAACATGGAAGACAGCACAGAGGGGAATGAAAATATGATGTGACCAGGTCCTTTCCTGCTGAATGGTGTTGGGAGGTGGATAAAACCATACTGCTTGTGACATTGTGCAAAGCTATCTAATGTCTGGGCTTCAGTTTCCTCATTTGTACCATAGGCGCAAGAATAACAACACTTATCCTGGTAAGGTTGCTGTGATCTGTGACAAGCTCTTACATGTAATGTACTTAGTGCCTGCCACGGAGCAAGGACCTTCTGTGTTTGTTCACTGCATGATATTCCCAACACTCAGAGTAGTTTTTTTCCGTGGTGTAACATCAGCACCTAGAACAGCTCCCGACCCTTTATTGGTGGCCAGTAGATTGTTCTTGCAAGAAAGAATGAATGAATGGTTTCAGGGTGGTTTTTGAAGTGGCTGTGCATCTGAGATGTGGGTACGAAAGCACAGCCTTCCAACTGGAAGTCAGACATGCGGTGCGACCATGGATTTTGGTGCTCCTTCCGGATGCGAGGGGTGGCCCGGGACATGTAATCTGGAGGTGCAACCCTGGTATTTGTGAATGTGTTAGTAGTGGTTTATGGCCAGATTGGACCAGACATGGAAAGTCACAACCATCTCGGAATCGTGGAATAAGAGAGCCTGCACGGCCCTGGGTGCTGCTTTTGGGGAAACCTTTGGGTCATGTATTAGTTTCTTATCGGTGCTGTAACAAATGACTACACACTTAGTGGCCTAACATAACGCAGATTTATCATCTTGTCTGGAGGGCAGAAGTCTGAAATGGTCTGAAGTGCTAAAATCAAGAGCGCAGTGTTCCTCCCAGAGGCTCCAGGGGAGAATCTGTTCCCTTGGCTTTTCCAGCTTCTAGAGGCACTTGCCTTTTCTTTGGCTTAGGGCTCATTCCTTTATCTTCAAAAGGGTTCATCACTCTGATAGCTGCTTCCATCATCACATCCCCTCTCTGACTCTGTTCCTCCTGCCTCTGGCTTCTAAGGACCCTTGGGACTACATTGGGCCCTCCTGGATAATCCAGGATGACCTCTCTACCTCAAAATCCTGAACTTTTAACCACAGCTGCAAAGTCACCTTTATCATGGAGAGTGACACTCACAGGTTCTGGGGATTAGGATGAGGACTTGTTGGGGGGCTATTATTCTTTCTGCCACAGCTGGGTAGGGCCCTGGGTTCCCTTTCAGGGAACATACTTGGAGAGATTATTAATGTGTGAATCAACCTCTGCATGAGGTTGTTCACTGTGGCCCTATAGCAGCAAAAGGCTGGAAGTAACCTGAATGTCCATCAAGAGGGGACTGGTTGAATACATTCTGGTGCATTCATATAATGCAGAGATATATAGCCATTAAAAAAAAGAGTGAAAACTCTCCTTCTCAGTGGTAACCCAAGGACACGCTAAGTGGAAAACAAAACCAAACAAGATGCAGACCAGGGTATAGTATGCAAATATTTATGGTTAAAAAGAAAAAAGAATTTAGGTATGTGTGTGCACGAGTGCTTGCTTGCTTGCTTTTGTATGCATAAAATATTTCTGGAATGTTCATAAGAAATTGATAATATTGGTTGCTTGAGGACTTGAGTGACTACCAGACCATAGTGGAAGTGAAATATTTCACTTGGCAATCTCTTGCTTTTTGAAGTTGAGCCATGTAAATAATTTCCCTATAAACTAAGATTAAAGCAAGGGAGATTAGTGAAGCTCAGAAAGGGCAAGCATTTCCCAAGGGTCACACAGCAGTCTGGAGCCAAGATCAGCCTTCATTTCTGCACCTCCCAGCACCCTGTTTTTGTTTCCCTGGAAGTCTTCCCACGCTGCTGGTTTTTGCCTTCAGAGATGGTTCAGAAGAACCTCTACCTTGTTAACTAACAAGTTGGAATATCTTTTTTTTTTTTTGCCTTTTCTAGGGCTGCTCCCACGGCATATGGAGGTTCCCAGGCTAGGCGTAGAATCAGAGATGTAGCCGCTGGCCTATACGCCACAGCCACAGCAACGCTGGATCCTTAACCCACTGAGCAAGGCCAGGGATCGAACCCACAACTTCATGGTTCCTAGTCGGATTCATTAACCACTGAGCCACGACGAGAACTCCCAAGTTGGAATATCTTTTACCAGCTGTTATGATTCATTTGGTCCTTTGCCAGAGCTGCTGTTTTCCTCTGCCATAATAATAACAGCCCTGAGGCAAGACCCTCTCCTGTAGGATCTTGGGCCCCAGGATCCACCCCTGATTATGTCTACAGCTACTTTGCAGTTTGCCGAGTGCACCTGGGCCAGTTCCCCTGTGTTGGCTTCATCACCGGAGCGTTTGTAACCTTGGCAGCTGATGCTGGGGCCAGGGGCTTCTGAGTACTGTTAGAGTTCCAGGAACTTGGAGGGTCTCCTTGCTGCCTCCCCTCCCTCCAGTGATAGCACGAAAAATAATGATTTCTTGGCTGCAGAAAGCACGGTGCCAAATGTGGGGCCTTTGTGGCGTGAGGCAGGCAGCCTTTTTGGTTCCTTGGCAGAGATGCTGTAAATGACATTTTTCTTGAAGATTAGAGAGATGTGGGAGCTGCACTGGGACTGGAGCCTAGTAATTAGTTCTTTACCCATGTCCTGAGGATTTTCAGCACAGTCACTTGTCAAGGGAGCTTGGAAGAGGAAATAGAGGATATACTGTGTTCTCTGACCCAAAGATGAATTAGAACTTTCTCCTTGTTTAAACAAAAGAAGAAATCCAGGTGTCCAGGGGTTGTACCATCACCTTAAATTTCCCTCGTCCTGTCTGATCCAGCATGGGGCGTGATTGATCACTTAGATTGTCTGTGTTAGGTATGTTATAGGTTTGGCTGCTATAACCAGAGCCCAGCAGTGACAATGCTGGATCCTTAACCCACTGAGCCACAAGGGAACTCCTCTCCCAGTATTTTTAGAGTGTATATTAACATGCATGCAAACACTACTCCCCCACACCTGAAATGATTACCCTAAATGTAAAGGTTTATAGCTTGATTTTTTCCCCCCAATTTTCCATGAGCTTTTGAGGCATGTTCCTATGTCTTTTTCTGTAAGTGGCATAGCCCTTCTATGCAAGGGCACACCTTTTAAAATGTAGCCAACCCCCTATACTTTTGAGCAGTTAGGATGTTGTGATATTTCACTGCCATGGTTTTATTGCAATGAATTGATTTTTCTTGTATCTCTGATTCTTTTAAAAAATTACTTCCTCTAGATCCTTAGGACTATAATTCCTGGGTTAAGGGTATGATTAATTTTCAGCCTCAATTCATGTTGCTAAAGTAATTTTTAGATAGATTATCTGTTGACATCCTACCAACAATATCAGAGGGGTTTTGTTTGTTTTATTTTTTATTTTACTGCACTTTCAGCAATAGTGGTTGTTATAATTTAAAAAAAGCCAATTTGATAGTTTTCAAATTATCTTCTAAACTTCCAGGGTTCAATGGGTTGTTTTTTAGTTCTGACTGGTGTGTGAATAAGGCAGCTTTCTTTTCTCATTCAAGTGTGTGTTTGTTCCCTATTTCCAAAACAGCATGTGCAGTAGCCCACAGGAAAAATACAAAAATACAGCCCGAGTTAAAAACAGCTTTTCTCACTTCACACTTTATTAGAACATTTTCATGTGTTAGAAATATTTGCATACGTCTTGCTGTTATGGGTGATGGGAAAGAGTTCCACTATTGATTGGTAATGTCTGCCACCGGTGTGTCTGTGGAGAAGAGGATAGTTTGCTGTTGAGAGTCTGCCATTCCTGACCTCTCACAGTGCAGCTTTGAATGAAAAAAATTGTAAAATTTGGTCAGGGGAGTTCCCGTCGAGGTGCAGCAGAAATGAATCTGACTAGGAACCATGAGGTTACAGGTTCGATCCCTGGCCTCACTCAGTGGGTTAAGGATCCAGTGTTGCCATGAGCTGTGGTGTAGATTGCAGAGGTGGCTCGGATCCTGTGTTGCTGCGGCTCTGGCTTAGGCTGGCAGCTATAGCTCCGATTCGACGCCTAGCCTGGGAACCTCCATATGCCGTGGGTACCGCCCTAAAAAGACAAAAGACAAAACAAACAAACAAATAAATAAATAAAATTTGGTCAGAGTGGGGTGGTAAGAGGTGTCTCTGGAATTGGCACTCAGCTTATCCCAACCTCTGCTTCCCTTTTCTGCTGTCTCTGTTCCTCCTTTATATTCAGCAGAATTGAACTGCGAACTTACTACGTCCATGTCTAGCACCTAAATACGTAGAAACAACAGAGGAAACATGAAGGAGCTTGTGTGTTGCAATCTTTGGTCTTCATTGTATTCCCTTCACAGTATTTTTTTGGGGGGTGGGAGTGCACATCTGTACTATTCCTGTGCTATTTTAAATGTAACATGTAATTTTAAAATTGACTCCTTGGTTTACTTAAATATGTTTATTTTAAAAGCTGGCTCTCTATCAGGGTTGCAAACAAAAGCCAGTGTCACTTGCCATAAATAGATGAAACCCTTCAAAATAAAGACAATGAAAGCAAAACAAGGGTCTTAAATTCCAGCTCCAGACAGTGGCTTGCCAAAGGCTCTCAGACGGAGGCTTGCTGTCGCTTGGATAACGAGGGCAATCAGCCAAGTGTGAGAGATTCATTAGCAAGACACTGAGGCTTTCTCTCTTTTAGGAGAAGCATTTTGGGAGAATTAAGAAGGGAACAACCTTCCAGTCCTGGGATTTTACCTTCCTGAAAACATTTGGTAGAGGGTCTGTCCACATTGCAGACACCTGGGAAAGGGCTAGTGAGGTCAGACCTGGGAGGGCATTGAACGCTGAGGCAAAGGAGATGGATGGTTGGCAGGGGGTCTTCTTGGATAGTTTTGGGGGACTGTTCATGGGCACAGGAGTAGTTTGTTTCCATACCAGAATTTTTTTCTTTTTACAGCCTTACCCTCAGCATGTGGAAGTTCCCAGGCTAGGGGTGGAACTGGAGCTGCATCTGCCACCTACACTGCACCCATGGCAACACTGGATCCTTAACCCACTGAGCGAGGCCAGGGATCGAACATATCCTCCTGGATACTAGTCGGGTTCTTAACCCACTGAGCCATGACGAGAACTCCCCAGTAACAGAATTATTGATGAATAGCACACCCCTGTCTCCCAAAGGGTTGTTCCCATTCAGGCAGCCGACTCCTGCTTTGGTCCAGTGGTTGGTGAGAGGCAACCTAGGGTCTGATAAGCACAAACCTGTCTTTAAACAGCCACCGAGTCATATCCATTTCCTCCAGAGACATCCTGTGTTGCTTGAGCTCCCGTGAGTTCTGAGCACACACACAAAAAATAAAATCGAGTTGGCACCGCATCCAAGTGGCATGTGGCGCGGGCGTGTGCCGTTGGATTATTTTTATTTATGATAGCTGATTCACAATCGTCTCCATGGTGATGGGGGAGCCGAAGGCGGAGGCAAGAAGTGAGTCGTCGAGTTATTAAATGACCCAATGAAAGACGAAAAAGCCCTTAAACACATTAAGGATTAATTTAATGTCGTGGCCTTGGCTGGCGGGTCATTACCTGTCTCTGCTACAGATGTTGGCATTTCCATTTCCAGTGTTCTGAACTGTGTGGCTCATCTGTTTGCATCTAAATGTCATTCTCAGCTCAAATGCAGCCAGATGCTGAGGTCAGGAGGGCTGCCCACAAACTCATCAGGAGATGCTCTTTGCCGTAGGGCATTGGGGAAGATGCCATTCTAGATGCCAGTTTGTGCATATGTGTGTATATACATACATACATATATGTATATATATGGGTATATGGGTTTTTTTGTTTGTTTACAGACTTGAATACTTGCAAAATCACCTGGATGAATTAAAAATAAGAAATAAGAACATACAAGGAACAAACACCAAGGTACCTACCAAGTAGGTAAAAGGATGACCCATACAGGGTGACAATATGTCTTCTTTTTCCCAGCTTTCTTCTGTTGTCTTAGCAACTCCCCAACACCTTTTTTTTAGAATTTATTATTTATTTATTTATTTAATTTTTTTTTTGCCTTTTAGGGCTGCACCTATGGCATATGGAAGTTCCCAGGTTAGGGGTCAAATTGGAGCCATAGCTGCTGAACTACACCACAGCCACAGCAACGCCAGATCTGAGCTGCATCTGTGACCTACACCACAGCTCACAGCAACACTGGATCCTCAACCCACTGAGTGAGGCCAGGGATCAAACTTGAATCCTCATGGAGACTAGTCGGGTTCTTAACCTGCTGAGCCACAATGGAAACTTCAGTGAAACCCTTAACAACATCCCTTTTCACTCTCAATGTTTGTCTGGGTTTGGGTGACACATAGTGCCTGTTCTGCTTTGAAGCCTTCTTTGGGCTCCCCCACCCCCACTCTGTTCCTTCACCCCTCCTAAGGAACCCCTTTTCCAAATTTGAGTTGCTCATTCCTTTGCCGTGTGATGTTTGCCTACCCCAGAATTCTGCTATTGGTTTGACTCTTTGCAAACCATGTGTAAGTGAAACTGTCCTCTGAGTGTTCTTTGGGGTCACTTCTCTTCCACTAAATGTTGCATGTGGGAAGTACATCCTTGTTGCAATCCGCAGCAGTAAGCCATCCTTCTCTACAGCTGTATACTACTCCATGGTGGGAATGAATCACAAGCTATCCATTTTACTGCCGGCAGACATTTGGATGCTTTCCTGCTTTTTTGCTCTAATGAGCGAGGCGGCATGTAGGAATAGCGTGGTGCATGTATTCTAAAGCACGCCTGTGTGAATTCGCCAGGCTTTGGGTCTAGGATAGCTGGGTCATGTGTTCACTGCATTTCCTGCTTGACCAGATATTACCAAACTGTTTTCCAAAGCGGTGGGATAGGTTTCTGCCCCTACCGGCACGTGGAGGTGTATTCTGGTTGCTCTGTATTTTTGTCATCACTTGCTCCCAGACTGTTCAGTTGTCACCCATCTAATGGGTGCAGAATGGTATCTCCTTGTGCCTTGATGTATCCAGGGCCACCTGGGATCGCCGCCAGCCTGTCCCGCTTTGGGCCTCAATATGAGGACATCCACCTCCCTGTAAATGGAAGACCAGGCTCAGTTATCCAATATTAATGTTATAGGAATAAAGGTGATACTTGGATCCAAAACAGCCTTACTTCTTTCTTTTAAATTTTAAAAATTATAGTTGATTTACAGTGTTCTGTCAATTTCTGCTGTACAGCAAAGTGACCCACTCATACATAGATATACTTTTTCTCATGTTATCTTCTATCATGTTCTATCACAAGTGATTGGATATGGCTCTCTGTGCTGTACATCATTGCTCATCCACTCCAAATGCAATAATTTGTATCTACCAACCCCAGACTCCCAGTCCACCCCACTCCCTCCCCTTCCCCCTTGGCAACCACAAGTCTGTCCATGTCTGTGAGTCTGTTTCTGTTTTGTAGATAGGTTCTTTGAGCCATATTTTAGATTCCACATCTAAGTGACATTATATGGTATTTGTTTTTCTCTAACTTACTTCACTTAGTATGAGAATCTCTAGTTGCATCCATGTTGCTGCTAATGGCATTATTTTGTTTTTTATTTTTATTTTTTTGGCTTTTTAGGACTGCACACACAGCATGTGGAAGTTCCCAGGCTAGGGGTCATATTGGAGCTATAGCTGTCAGCCTATACCACAGCCACGGCAACACCAGATCCAAGCCATGTTTGCAACCTGCACCACATCTCACAGCAATGCTGGATCCTTAACCCACTGAGCAAGGCCAGGGATTGAACCCACATCCTCATGGATACTAGTTGGATTCATTACCACTGAGTCATGACAGGAACTCTGCCCCATCTTCTCAATTCATTCATCAATGGACATTTAGGTATAATGGCCTTACTTCTTTGTTTTAATTAGTTGAGAACTTGGCTGGAAAAGAGGGATGTCACTTAAGGGTGTTGAAAAGGAAAACTCTATGTCTTCTCCACTCTCACACTCTCCCTCCAGATGTGTGTGTGTGTGGGGGTTTCCCCACACCACCAAATGATTCTCTGTGACAATACCTGGGTATCCTACAATTGGACTCAATTCGGACAAGGTCTACTTAGAGACAGCATTAGATCTTTACAGGTGCAGGGCTCAGTTCCTCAAGACCACCCCCAAGTTCGGATGCCAATGGCAAGTCCAGGTTGTCACCTGTGCTCCTGACTATAAATTGGAATTTCCCACTATCCCCTCCTACGATTCTGCCTTTTGCTAGAATGGCTCACAGAACTCAGGGCAACAGTTTGTTTATCAATTTATTATAAAAGGATATAATTTAGGAGCATCCAGATGGCAGAGATGCCCAGGGCAAGGTTTGTGGGAGAGAGCTGCCCTGCTGTCTCCAGGTGCCCCCCCCCTCCTGGCACCTCCTTTTGTTCTTCAACCCAGAAGTTCTCTGAACCTCACCCTTCTGGGTTTGTACGGAGGCTTTGTCACAAAGGAATGATCATTGGCCTGAATCACTGGTCACTCGTGATTGATTCAACCTCCAGCCCCTCTCTCCTCCCTGGGGGTCAGGTGGTGGGGCTGAACCTTCCAACCTTCTAATCATGCACTGGTTACCCTGGCAACCAGGCCCCTCCACTGGCTATCTTGGGGCTTTCCAAAAATCACCTAATATAAACTGAGGCGTGTTGAAAGGGGCTTGTTGTGAATTGCCAAACATGCACCATTCATCTTTTTTGGCTCTCATCACTTATGAAACTTTAAGAGTTTTAGGAGCTCTGTGCTAGGAACAGGGATGATGCACCAATGTGTATTTTTTCTTTTCTTTTTTTTTGTCTTTTTGTCTTTTTTGTTGTTGTTGCTATTTCTTGGGCCGCTCCCGCGGCATATGGAGGTTCCCAGGCTAGGGGTCGAATCGGAGCTGTAGCCACAGGCCTACGCCAGAGCCACAGCAACGCGGGATCCGAGCCGCGTCTGCAACCTACACCACAGCTCACGGCAACGCCAGATCGTTAACCCACTGAGCAAGGGCAGGGACCGAACCCGCAACCTCATGGTTCCTAGTTGGATTCGTTAACCACTGCGCCACGACGGGAACTCCTATTTTTTCTTTTTATTATAAACTGCAGCATCACAGGTGTCCTAGAGACCACCGCACACACAACTAACAACACCATTCCGTAATTTACCTTTTCCTGTGCCTCTAATTCACCTTCAAGCTGACTTGAAGTTTTCTCTTTTCATGGAACTCCAACTCACTTGGCTCACAGAGCTTCCTCGGTACTCTGCAGGCATAGGATTTGTTGGTGGGTTTAGCCTTTTTCTTATCAAATCATATTTCTTTTAGCCTTCTGTGGGATGTAAGTCTTGCTTCCTTTGTCTGAGATCTTCTGAAGTTTTCCTCATCTTTATCCTTCCCTCAGGGACTTACTTATTGTTCAGGCTCATCCTTCCAGGAAATGTTTGGCAGAGCCCATTAGGAGTCTGATGATAAAGCAGTCAGAGATAAAGAGCTGAATGACTTGCCCTTATCAGCCACATGCTTCCCAGAAAAAGTGAAAGGAATAGTGGTGCCAGGGGTTAAGGATCCGATTGCGGTGGGTTGAGTTGCTCTGAAGGTGCAGGTTCGATCCCAGGCCTGGTGCAGTGGGTTAAGAATCCTGAGTTACCACAGCTATTGGGTAGGATGGATTCGATCCCTGGCAGGGGAATTTCCATACACTGTGCATGCACCAAAAAAAAAAAAAAAAAAAAAAAAAGAGAGAAAAAAAGAAACAAGATTGATGTGATGTGACTTTGGACTTTGGATAGGAGGAAAACCTAGATTATGACAGAGATTTTCTTTACCTGGGAAAGTTGGGTAAAGTTTCCTAGATGAAAGGTAGCTCTGAAGTGAGGTTTTTTTTTAAATTTTTTATTGCTCAAATGAATTAATCACATCTGTAGTTGTATAATGATCATAACAATCCAATTTCACATTATTTCTTTTTTAAAAAAAATTTTAAAATTGTTATTTCCCCAATACAATTTTTTTTTCCTATCGTACAGCATGGTGACACAGTTACACATACATGTATGCATTCTTTTTTCTCCCATCATCATGCTCCATCATAAGTGACTATATAGAGTTATCAGTGCTACACAGCAGGATCTCATTGCTAATCCATTCCGAAAGTAATAGTTTGCTTCTATTAACCCCAAGCTCCCAATTCTTCCCACTCCCTTCCCCTCCCCCAGGCAACCACAAGTCTATTCTCCAAGTCCATGATTTTCTTTTCTGTGGAAAGGTTCATTTGTGCTGTATATTAGATTCCAGATATAAGTGATATCATATGTATTTGTCTTTCTCTTTCTGACTTACTTCACTCAGTATGAGAGTCTCTAGTTCCATTCATGTTGCTGCAAATGGCGTTATTTGGTTCTTTTTTATGGCTGAGTAGTATTTCATTCTGTATATATAACATTATTTCTTTTTGAGTTTATTTAAAAAAATTAAAAAAAAATTTTTTTATTTTCCCACTGTACAGCAAGGGGATCAGGTTATCCTTACATGTATACATTACAATTACATTTTTTCCCCCACCCTTTGTTCTGTTGCAACATGAGTATCTAGATAAAGTTCTCAATGCTATTCAGCAGGATCTCCTTGTAAATCTATTCTAAGTTGTGTCTGATAAGCCCAAGCTCCTGATCCCTCCCACTCCCTCCCCCTCCCATCAGGCAGCCACAAGTCTCTTCTCCAAGTCCATGATTTTCTTTTCTGAGGAGATGTTCATTTGTGCTGGATATTAGATTCCAGTTATAAGTGATATCATATGGTATTTGTCTTTGTCTTTCTGGCTCATTTCACTCAGTATGAGATTCTCTAGTTCCATCCATGTTGCTGCAAATGGCATAATGTCATTCTTTTTGATGGCTGATTAGTATTCCATTGTGTATATATACCACATCTTCCGAATCCAATCATCTGTCGATGGACATTTAGGTTGTTTCCATGTCCTGGCTATTGTGAATAGTGCTGCAATGAACATGCGGGTGCACTTGTCTCTTTTAAGTAGAGTTTTGTCCGGATAGATGCCCAAGAGTGGGATTGCGGGGTCATATGGAAGTTCTATGGATAGATTTCTAAGGCATCTCCAAACTGTTCTCCATAGTGGCTGTACCAGTTTACATTCCCACCAACAGGGCAGGAGGGTTCCCTTTTCTCCACACCCCCTCCAGCACTTGTTATTTGTGGATTTATTAATGATGGCCATTCTGACTGGTGTGAGGTGGTATCTCATGGTTGTTTTGATTTGCATTTCTCTTATAATCAGTGATGTCGAGCATTTTTTCATGTGTTTGCTGGCCATCTGTATATCTTCTTTGGAGAAATGTCTATTCAGGTCTAAAAAAATTTTTATAGTTGATTTGCAATGTTCTGTCAAATACTGCTGTACAGCAAAGTGACCCTGCATGTGTATACACACACACACACACACACACTTTCTTTTTCTGACACTATCTTCCATCATGGTCTATCCGAAGAGACCGGATATAGTTCCCTGTGCTATACAGTAGGACCTCATTTCTTCTTCATCCTAAGTGTAATAGTTTGCATCTACTAACCCCAAACTCCCTATCCATCCTACTCTCTCCCTCTCCCCCTTGGCAACCACAACTCTGCTCTCCAAGTCCGTGAGTCTGTTTCTATTTTATAGATAGGTTCATTTGCGCCATATTGTAGATTCCACACCTAAGTGATATCATATGGTGTTTGTCTTTCTCTTTCTGCCTTACTTCACTTAGTATGATAATCTCTAGTTGCATCCATGTTGCTGCAAATATCATTATTTTGTTCTTTTTTATGTCTGAATAGTATTTCATTGTATATAGGTACCACATCTTCTTTGTAAAAAATTTTTAAATTTATTTTTATTTTTAAAATGATTTTTATTTTTTCCATCATAGCTGGTTTACAGTGTTCTGTCAATTTTTTACTGTACAGCAAGGTGACCCAGTCACACATACATATATACATTCTTTTTCTCACATTATCATGCTCCATCATAAGTGACTAGATATAATTCCCAGTGCTATACAGCAGGATCTCATTGCTTATCCATTCCAAAGGCAATAGTTGGCATCTATTAACCCCAAATTCCCAGTCCATCCCACTCCCTCCCCCTTAGTAACCACAAGTCTGTTCTCCAAGTCCATGATTTTCTTTTCTGTGCTGTAGATTAGACTAGATTTTTTGTGCTGTATATTAGATTCCAGATATAAGTGATATCATATGGTATTTGTCTTTCTGACTTACTTCACTTAGTATGAGAGTCTCTAGTTGCATCCCTGTTGCTGCAAATGGCATTTTTTTTATGGCTGAGTAGTATTCCATTGTGTATATGTACCACATCTTCTTAATCCACTCATCTATCAAAATGAGTTTTGAAGGGTGAGTAGGAGTTGCACAAATGGCCAGATAGTTAGAAATCTATATTGGTAGATTACGTATATCTTGTCTTTGTAGCTTTACGGTAGTTTTGTTTTTGTTTTTCCCGTCCTTGGAAATCTTTATCTCATAAATCTTTCAAAGGTAAATATTAATGAAAATGGAAAAATATCCTTTCCATCGCCATGGGATCTTAACTCTGGCCATTCATGTATTGGAAATGAGGTGAAAAGTCAATGCCAGGGGTGACCTTCATCCATTCATTCTTGTATTTGAATTCATAGTTTGCATCTGTTGGGTGTTTGAATAAAAGGTCAAGGAAAATAGACCAAACTGCATTCTTAAGTCTATGCCTGCCCTGCCTTCTCTCCTGACCTCACTGGGGTCAGCCGACTCCAGCTGGTGGTAGCAGCTGTCACCGCTGAGGTGACCTCTTTGAGTATTTTTCAGCTGTTTAGCTCAGACTGTGGGTCTGATTGCAATGGCCAGAATGACACAGAGTCATTCTGGGCATTTGGTTAATTAGAACAAAGCCATCAGGTGAAATGAACTATCTCGCCCAGACTCCATTCTAACCATCATTAGACGTGATCTCTGATGAGCTGGCTCTGGGCTGTGCTTGATTCCGGGCATCTCAAGGCTATTTGGAGTGTTAGTCAAGGCTGAGTGCCTGGGCTAGAGTTGGGAACGAGATGTTTTTTTCTCAGTGGGGAAACCTTAAGTGTTTGTATCGGCGTGAGTCCTTTGTGCCTTTGGAGACTACCTGTCTGTTAAGCAATGCTTGCTTTGTCCTTGGCCTTGACCTGATCCTAGTGCAGCTGTCAGTCAGATAAACAGAAGCGCTGGCATCTCCCCTGACAGCTGGTGCAGTGACGACGGTCAGAACACAGGGAAGTCAACTTGCCTTCCAAAGGGCCCGTGTGATGTTTTAATCTGGAAAAGGGACAGGCCGAGAGAAGGCAGGTGGGAGTGCAGGTCCTCCTGAAAATCCAATTTGGGCATCATCTTGGATTCTAGAGAAAGACATCTTTTATCACATTGTCTTAATGTATTAGATTTTATTTTATTTTTATTTTTTATTTTTAAAAAATTTATGGCTATACCCATGGCACATGGAAATTCCCAGGCCAGGAATTGAATCCAAGCCACAGCTGTGACCTATGCTGCAGCTGTGGCAACACCAGATCCTTTAGCCCACTGTGCCAGGCTGGGAATCAAATCTGTGTCCTTGCAATGCAGAGCCACTGCTGGTCCTGTTGCATCACATCAGGAACTCCTGCAGTTGGATTTTTAACACACAGTGCCATGGCAGGAACTCCCAGTGTATTAGTTTTTTTTTTTTCTTTTTAGGGCTGCACTTGCAGCATATGGAAGTTCCCGGGCTAGAGGTTGAATCAGAGCTGCAGCTGCAGGTCCAAGCCACAGTCATAGTAACACCAGATCCGAGCCACATCTGTGACCTACACCATGGCTTGTGGCAGATACTTAACCCACTGAGAGAGGCCAGGGATTGAAGCTGCATTCTCATGGATACCAATTGGGTTCTTAACCCACCACAATGGGAATTCCAGTGCATTTAGATTTTAATGTAGAAGTTGCGAACTGGAGGACCCTGAGCTGGATGCGTGGATGTCATAGGTTGAATTGTTTCCCCCAAAAAGATATGTTCAAGTCCTAATCCTGGGCATGTGCTAATGTGACCTTATTTTGCAGACATAGTCAAGTCACAATACTATCCTTCGCTTGGGCCCTAATCAGGTAAGATGGTGTCCTTATAAGACAAGGAGAGGTACAGAGGGAGAAAGTCATGTGAGCTTGGAGGCAGAGATTGACTGGAGGGATGGGTTACAAGCCAAGAAATGCCAAGGATTGGCCACACCAGTAAGAGAAATACATGGAACAGATTCTCCTCTAGAGTCTTCAGAGACACTGATATTTTGATTTCAGACTTCTGGCCTCCAGAACTCTGAAAAAAGAAATTTCTCTTGTTTTAAGCTACCCAGTTTGTGGTCATTGTTTATGGTTTCCCTGGATAACTACTAGAGTGGCTTAAAAAAATTGGCCTGATGGCTATCATTTAAAAACAGATTTCCTGTCATGGCTCAGGAGTAACAAACCTAGCTAGTATCCATGAAGCTGTGGATTCGATCCCTGGCCTCGCTCAGTGGGTTAAGGATCTGGCATTGCTGTGGCTGTGGCTTAGGCTGGCAGCTGCAGCTTGGATTCCACCCTGAGGCTGGTTACTTCCACAGGCTGTGGGTGCAGCCCTAAAAAGACAAAACACAGAAACAAAAAACAGATTTCCTGTGAAAATTGGGATTTCTAGCATCTCTAGAAACATCAGCTCTGTTCACATTGGGTCAACATTCTCAGATGGGAGCAGTCTGGACCTCTTCATTTTACCCTAGTCACCACCACTCCTAGCTGTCTGCCTCTCTCAGTTGCATTTCCCGTGGAGCCCTCCAGGTATCTAAGTTTGTGGCTCTTATGTTCATAATAGGTCTGGGATGAAAGGATTGAGAAAGGGCCCATCTCTGGCTTTCTGGCTTTTAGAGCAGGAAATGGTGGACCACAGCCCATGAGTCAAATCCTGCTGCCCATGTTCATAAATACAGTTTTATTGGGAAAACAGCCATGACTACTTATTTGTGTATTGTCTACAGTTGCTTTTACACCATAATGGCAGAGTCGAGTGACTGCAACAGAGACCATTTGACTTCCAAAGCCTAAAATATTTACTATCTGGCCCTTTACAGAAAGAGTCTGACGACCCCCTTCTAGAGAATCAAGAAATCCAGGATTTTACATGAATTCTCCTTGTTTTTAAGTGAGGGTAGATAATTCGCATTTGTTTTTACTTTCAGAAAACTTGTCAATAAATGTGAATTTTATCATTAAAAAAACCCAAAAACCATGGAGGTGGTCTCGTTGCAGCTCAGTGGCAATGAACCCAATTAGTATACATGAGGATGCAGGTTTAATCCCTGGCCTCACTTAGTGGGTTAAGGATATGGCATTGCTGTGAGCTGCAGTGTAGGTCACAGACATGGCTCAGATCTGGTGTTGCTGTGGCTGTGGTATAGGCCAGTGGCTACAGCTCTGATTTGACCCTTAGCCACAAGTGTGGCTCTGAAAAAAACAAAAAACAAAAAACAACCATGGAGTACTATGACTTAATTAATCAATTCTTTATCCATCGGTATGTAGGCAGTTATATTTTAAATTTACATGCACTAGTCAGGACTGGCTAAGGAGCCCCACACTTGAGTACTGAGATTCTATTAGCATGAGAAGGGAGTGTGCGATTAGGGTTATTTAATTCAGACCACAGAGAGCCAGCAGACCATGCCATCATTCTTGTCAAATATTCACATTTCATTTTTTAGGGCGAGATATTAAACACTGATTCTTGCTGTCCATGAGAGCGAATGGAGTTAACAGCAGAAAAGGATGGTTTGGGGCATACGGAGGAAGATCTTGTTTCTCAAGGTGGTAAATCTTGGAAAGAGTTGCAGAGAGGGGGACTCTTGTAGGAAGCGACAGCTCTGCCTAGGTTGGAGGTCACCCAGGGATGGACTATCAGGTGAACCACTTCTGCTGCAGCAGGAATGGCTAACTCTAGCCCAGCACTGCGTAGGTCTCTGCCTTGCGTCCTGCTCACCAGGAAGCAGTGCCAGGCTGGGTAGAGCAGAGGGTCATTGGCGTTGGGGGTATTCAGCATGGAACCACCCTCTGCCTTCCCTGGATTGGAGGGCACAGGCTGGACCAGCTGACCCCACATCCTCCTGACCTCCATGGTTCTCATCCATGATTGGCAGACTCCATCCCCCTCTTCAAGTTAAGTTAGGTCCACTCCAGGCCGTATGGGTCTTTGGAGAGTGTGGATGTGTGCAGAAAAGGGTTTGTATTGGAGACAAAAGGCTGAATTCCTTAGAAAAGGCTACTTGCAAGGTTGGCTGTTGGCTGGCATCTGAAAACTTGGCACTTGAACTGTTTCCTAAATGATAAGTGGGGCTCCCTGCTCCCAGACTGTACAAATCATGTGATTCATGGTCATCACCTGCTTTCTTTAGGAGAGTCTGGAATTTCGGCAGAGAGGTGCCTGTATCATTAGCCCCCAGTAAGAACTGTGGCCACTGAGTCTCGAATGGGCTTTCCTGGCCAGAACAGCCCATGTCTGCTGCTGTGTTTTATTGCTAAGAGAAGAGTGAGGTTGTAACGCTGGTGGGAGGAAGAGAGTATAAGGACGCCTGTGCCTAGATTTTTTTTTTAATAATTTTTTTTATTTTCCCACTGTACAGCAAGGGGGTCAGGTTATCCTTACATGTATACATTACAATTACATTTTTTCCCCCACCCTTTCTTCTGTTGCAACATGAGTATTTAGACAAAGTTCTCAATTGTGCCTAGATTTTTACACATTCTGCCTGTGTCTTTTTCCCTTGCTATCTGTTTAGGCAATAAACCTGAGCCATAAGGACAGCTATATGCTGAGTCCCATGGGTCCTTCTAGTGAGATATTAACACTGTGGATCGTCTTGGGAGACCTCCCTGAACAGGATGATTTATTATAACCTTAATTCCAGCATTAAAAGAAATTCAGAAGTTCCTTGTGGCTCAGCAGGTGAAGAACCTGACTAGTGTCCTTGAGGATGTGGTTTCAATCCCTGGCCTTGCTCTGTGGGCTAAGGATCCCACTTTGCCGCAAGCTGTGGTGTAGGTTGCAGATGTGGCTCAGATCCCGTGTTCTGTGGCTGTGGCTTAGGCCAGTAGCTGCAGCTCCAATTCGACCCCTAGCCTGGGAACTTCCATATGCCACAGGTGAGGCCCTAAAAAGAAAAGGAAAAAAAATTTTTTTAATTTATTTTTTTATTTTATTTTCCCACTGTATAGCAAGGGGATCGGAAAAAAATTTTTTTCAGAGTGCATGCCTTGATGATAATAATCAAAGTATCAGTGATTATATGAATAACTAATATTTATTAAAGTGCCAGGTGCTATTCTAATTTTCATAGATTAACTAATTTAAACAACCTTGAAACCATCCTTAGAGGTAGGTATTATTTTTATTCCCATTTTACAGACGATAAAACTGAGGCATTGAGAAGTTAAGTGACCTGCCATTCATCAGGTAGTTTACCAGTGGCAGAGCTGAGATGAAGCCCCCGGATACTTGGGATCCCCCTAAAACACAGGACTGTCCTCAGAATGATGACTGGGGCCAGTGCCTCTTGAGAAACCAGTTTTAGTTTAAAGAGGCTAAATATCTTTTCTGATGGAGGGCAAATCAGAGAATAAGCCGAGATAACGAGGCAGCTCAAAATTTCAATGGCTTAAAGTAACAACCTTTATTCATTGCCTCATCAGTATGTCCATTCCAGGCTAGCTGGGGCCTTCTGCTCCGTGTCGTCCTCATGCAGGGACCCAGGCCGCTGGAGCAAGCGGCCATCCTCGTGGGCTGCTGGCTGTTTTGGCCGAGGGAGTGTCTCACATCTGCCTTTGGATGCTGCAGCCCAGCAGGGACCGCCCAGATCTCATTGGCCAGAAGAGTCCCGTGACTCCGCCCACTCACAAGGGAGCCAGGAAGTGAATTTCACCGCGGCCCCAAAAAGTGGAGAGCAGACTTTAGTGAACTGTGCGTGGAACACTGCAGCAAGGATTAGACAAGCAACCCCCAAAACTTTATTGCCCTGACTCCAGATATGGGGGAAAGACTGATCATTAAAGGAAGAGCCGGGAGTGGAGAGCAGAGCGAGCCCGGAGAGAGCTGGTTATTGTCAAAGGCAGGAGTGAGAAATCAGCGGGCCTCTAGTTAAAGTCCTTTCAAAGCAAAGGAAAGTGATTTCCATGACAACAATTCAATTAGAGAACGACGAAGTCAAGTTCTCTGTAAGGGAACACGGAGGAATTATTGCCAAAATGAATCCCAGGCGGATTGGCTTTGGGGGTGGAGAGGGAGAAAGAAAGCACCCCAGCGGGGCGCCCCCAGCAGTTCCTGGATGCGAACATACCCCCCTGATTGGGAGGCGCTCCCCTGAATCGCGGAGGCCAGCATGGGACGGGAAGGGAGGTTTGCGAAATGCGAAAGCGAACGCAGGCGTAAACTGAGTGAGTTTAGGAAGTCAGGACGGGAACCGGGAAGCACCTGGGTTTTGCTTTGGAGGTGTGGGGGCCTTGGGAGTCCAGTTTGGCTAGTAGGGTCGCAGAATAGGTGTTGAAATGTTTCCCCACAGAATTAAAATTCTGACTTGGGTGGTGGAGGGTGGTGTGTTGGGGAGGTTGGGGGGCTGCGAAGGAGGTTGCTGTATGGCTTTGAAATCACACCCACGTGGATCCGTCTTTCTTTTGCTTTCTGTGTTGGAACTTAAGTTTCCTGAATCTTAATATTCATAACTAAGTGTGCTTTTTATGGTGACGGGGAGTAGTAATGTAGCCTGGTACTTGGCACACAATAGGTTCCCTCTATAATGTGCCGGTGTTTCCCTGTCTTTGATTAGGAGTGATAGCAAAGAGATTTCCATCTCATAATCAAACTGGTCAGAGTAAAGTCTCCCTGGAGCCTGTGTTAAGAAGGATTCTGGGGAGTTACTGCCGTGGTTCAGCAGTAATGAATCCAATATCCATGAGGACACAGGTTCGATCCCTGGCCTTGCTCAGCGGGTTAAGGATCCCACGATGCCGTGAGCTCTGGCTCGGATCTGGCGTTACTGTGGCTGTGGTGTAGGCTGGCAGCTACAGCTCCGATTTGACTCCTAGCCTGGGAACCTCCATGTGGGTACGGCTCTAAAAAAGCGGAAAAAAGAAGAAGGGTTCTGACGCTCAGTGAGAGAGAATGCTACAATTGCTACTGATGTCTGTCCCGGACATGGGAGGTGGTGCCATGTGTTTCCTTGCCATCCTTGGTTTAGCCTCTTTCCACCTGAGTCTTATTTCTAACCACTCCCTTCTGTGCTTCCTTTGCTCCACTCCAACTGATCATTGATTAACTCCCGGTCTCTTGCTCCCCGCCCCCAGCATACTCTGTGCTGCCTGCCCTCTTTCTCTCTCACTGCCAGCTCATCCAGATTTTTCTGGTCCTTCAGGAATCAGCTCAGACCCCTCCTTAGGGAAGCTCCACCCACTTGACCCATGCCTGGTCTTTTCAGGACCTAAAGATGTTGCCTTTTTCCGATGCCTATAACATTTCACCATCTCTCCTCCACACACATCCCCTAAACAGCCTCTTATGTAGGCACTGGTGTCCTTTCCTTGTGAATGTCAGCTGGACTCTGTTGACTGTAAGCTCCCCGAGGGCAACCACATTGTCTGCTACCCCTCTTACCTTCCTACCCACTGACCCTAACCTTCACACCCATTTCCTAGGCAGGGAATGTGATTAGGATGATGGAGTTTGGCAGAGTATGGAAGTGTACTGCTTAATGGCCTGGATGTGGTGATCAGAGAGTCAGGTGCTGCTGCCTTAGGATGGTGTGACCTTAGGTAAGTCCTCTCTGAACCTCAGATTCTTCTCATAACACTAAGAGAGTCATGGGAACATAGTGTGAGATAACCGAGTGTCTACTGCTTTCTTGGTTTTGGGTACCCAGAAAGTGCTTAATATTTGGTAGTGGCTACTCTTCTTCTCTCTCCTCTTTCTGCCCTTCTTCTCCTGCGCCCTGTTCTTGGACAACCATCTCACTGTGGATCTTTCAGGAGGCTGGTCCTACACGTCTTTATTGGGTGGCCCTGGGAGTCCAGCTGGTTCAGCCTGGGTGCCGTGGAGGGCTGGGTGCAGGAGAAAGAGGATCTTGGAACCCCAAGTTCAAGGGAGCCTCCGGCACAAGTTCCCCCTTTAGGCAGCAGCTCTGTTTTCAAACAACTGTGTGCAGTTTCAATTTGATTAGCTTTCCCACAAGCCCCCTTTTAGAAGTTGCAGGGGACTTGCCAATTAGAAACCTTTTTGACAAACGCTTTTGTAAAATGCCAAGTCACCAAAGAGTTCTGCTTTGTGATTTTGGATTTGTACATATGAGGTTTTTCTTAACGTAAGGTATTATTTTAGCAGCAAAACCTCCTTATCATATTCTAGCCAAGTGTTTGAGCTTCGGCTGTCAAAATTGGTATTGATTTCAACCCGTTGAATATGTATTATATTCCAGCACAGTATTTCCAACTCATGAGAATTAAGTGAGAAAACTGGAGTTACCAGGGCTCATCCTCTGTACCCACTATGTACCAGCTCTCACTGGAGCATCATTGTAAGGTGCTCTGCTGTCCTTGATAAAGGAATAGGAGTGATCAAACCCAGGAAGATGCCAGGAATGAATAATCTGGCTAAGTAAACACGTAATTACCATGAGTGTCAGTCTCCATAATGAAGCATCGATAGGGCCAAATCCAGAGCATAAATTACCAGGGAAGGGGGTGAGGTAATCTGTCGAGTAGAATAATTTAGCCTCAGAGTAGCACCCTGTGGTGCTCCTGTGATGTGATGATGGGGATCAAGACGGATGCTCCCACGTGGAAATCCAGGACACAGCACCTCCTGGGGAGATGTGCTGACTCCAGGGAGGTTGTGAGGCTGCTGCTCTGTCTGCCACTCTCTCTGGGAGGGATGCTAGATTTTTAGGACAGAACTTGCAATCGATGTCCAACTCCATTATTTCACAGATGAGGATACTGAGGCTTGGGGAGAGCAGATTTCCAAAGCCTCCCAGTGAGTCAGCAGTCACGGCTGGTCCTTGAACATCCATCTCTTGACTTTGCTTTGCCTTCATCACCTGTGCTGTTCTCCCCTCCCCTCAACCCCAAAGGATGCAGAGCAGAGACCAAGCATGGCTAACAGCTCCGTTTCCTAGGGGACGTGGATTTCTAGAGAGAGATAAGAGATTTTTTTCCCCTCTATGAATAGAATGACATTTTGTCTTGTTATTTATTTAGCTAAAATTTTGGAACAAATGAGCATGTACATGGTTCAAAATCCAAAAGGTATATATCGAAAATAAGGTCTCCTTCCCCGAGGCAGCCAGTAGCATCAGATGTTTCCCTTCTGAGACTTTTCCATGCATATAGGAGCATTGAGCATACTTGTGGGTTCATTCAGTCACTTAGCAATTATTTATTGAGAAACTTCTGTGTGCCAGGCTTTGTTGTAGATGCTGGGCTGTAGCAGCAAGGCAAGGATGACATTGGAGTTCCTGTCATGGCTCAGTAGTAATAAACCTGACTAGTACCCATGAGGACATAGGTTCGATCCCTGGCTCCACTCAGTGGGTTAAGGATCTGGCATTACTATGGCTGTGGTGTAGGCTGGCAGCTGCAGCTCCGATTCAACCCCTAGCCTGTGAACTTCCATAAACCACAGGTGTGGCCCTAAAAAGGGAAGAAAAAAAAAAAGAATTAGAGATTGATACAAATGAACTTATTTGCAGAAACAGACTCCCAGACTTTGAAAACTTATGTTTGCTAGAGAGGACATGTTGAGGGGGCTGGAGGGATGGACTGGAGGTTTGGATTGGCACATGCACACTGAGGTATGTGGAATGATTGGCTAAGGAGGACCTGCTGTAGAGCACAGAGAACTCTATTTGATATTCTGTGACAATCTATGCGGGAAAAGAATCTGAGAGAGATTGGATGTGTGTATATGTATGACTTTGTTATACAGCAGAAATTATCACAACCTTCTAAATTAACTGTATTTCAATAAAATTAAAAAAAAAGAATTAGAGAAGAAGGAGTTCCTGCTGTAGCTCAGCAGGTTAAGAACCCAACTAGTATCTGTGAAGATGTGGGTTCAATCCCTGGTCTCGCTCAGTGGGTTAAAGGTCTGGTATTGCCACAGGCTGCCATGTAGGTCACAGATGGATCACGGATTGGTGTGGCTGTGGTGTAGGCCAGCAGCTGCAGCTCCGATTCGACCCCTAACCTGGGAACTTATATATGCTACAGGTGCAACCATAAAAAGAAAAAAGAAAAAAAATCCCACTGTGCCAGACCAAGGATTGAACCTGTGTCCCAGTGCCCCCAAGACGCTACTGCTGATCCCACTGTGTCAAAGCAAGGACTCCCCACTTTCTCTTTTAAAAAGCTCCTGGCTTTTCACTGTAGTGCTGGTGCCTGATTGATTGATTGATTGATTGATTTTTATAACTAGTCCCTAATTGTTGGTGACCTTGGTGGTTTCCAGCTTGTTAAGACAGTGCCCAGGCGTGTACTTGAATGTCACCTCTAAGAAAATGACCTTGGCCATATTTTTAGAGCCTTAGGTTTTTCAGCTTTGGGGGTTGAAATAGAGAAATCATTCTTTATTGCAAGGGCTGCTGTGGGTGCTGGAGGATGTTGGGCCACATCCCTGGCCTCTACCCACTGGATGCCAGTGTTGCCTGTGTCGTGACAACCAAAAAGATCTCCTGCCATTGCTAAACGTCCCCTGGGAGGAAATCACCTGCTTTGAGACTATCTGGGGTTTTTTGTTTGTTTGTTTTTTGTTTTGAGAATCTCTATTTTAGGGACATTCCTCACAGTGGGGTGGTGGAGTGGAGGTTGGCTTAAAAAAACCTGCCCCAAGTGGCTGATGGCAGGTAGCCAGTGGCCCTGGCCAGCTCACAGGGCAGGTGCCGTACAGGGTGAGCAGGAAGCTTGCAAAGGAGACTGTAGCTTGGCGTTGGCTGGTGGGTGATTCTGAGGATCTTAACCTTTTTTGCTGGGAGTTGTGTTGTGATGGCAGCTCACCCAACTCTGAGGGAGTATGTCTAATCTCTGTCCAGCTTGATCTGGAATGTTCTGTGGGGCAGGGTCCTACACTCCCGGCTCTGCAGTCTTGCCTTTCCCTGGCCTGGCCATGTCACCTGTTCTCTGCTCAGAGCCTGAAGTATTTGTACATTATATTTATTTTATTTTATTTTTTTATTTTCCCACTGTACAGCAAGGGGGTCAGGTTATCCTTACATGTATACATTACAATTACATTTTTCCCCCAGCCTTTCTTCTGTTGCAACATGAGTATCTAGACAAAGTTCTCAATGCTATTCAGCAGGATCTCCTTGTAAATCTATTCTAAGTTGTGTCTGATAAGCCCAAGCTCCCGATCCCTCCCACTCCCTCCCTCCCCCTCCTGTACATTATATTTATATAATAAACAACTCCAAACATGCACGTAACCATCTGGTCCTTGGAGAGGGTATTTCCCCCCCTCTTTCTGTTTATTTCTCTTTTTTCTTTCTAGGGTCACACCTGTGGCATATGCAAGTTCCTAGACTAGGGGTCAGATTGGAGCTGTAGTTGTAGCCTATGCCACAGCCACGGCAGTGCCAGATCCTTAACCCAATGAGCGAGGCCAGGGATTGAACCCATGTCCTTGTGGATATGAGTTGGGTTTTTAATCTGCTGACTCACAATGGGAACTCCAGGTTTAGTTTCTCCCTCTTTCTGAGTGAGCACAGAATAAAGCTCCCCAAACAGAGGCACCACGCACTCTTGCATGGCCTTTCTCATATGAATCTATGCCATCCTCACAATCTTGCCTGCTATTATCATCACCCCCATTTTACAGGGGAGTTAACTGAGGCCCAGAGAGGGCGTGTAACTTGCTACATAACTCTTCAGTGGTAGAGCTGGGATTTGAACTCAGGGAGGCAAGCTCTGGCGTTGGGGCCCTCAACCACTAAGTTAGGACCCTACTGTTTTACAATGACATGCAGACTGATGATGACAATAGCTGACACATCAAACGTCTGCCACATGCCGGGCTGTATTCCAGGTACTGTACATGTTGGATGTGTTCACACATCTAAGCTCCAGAGCAGCCCAGTGAAGGGTTTTTTTTCATCACTTACCTGTTGCAGACAGAGACCCAAGGCACAGAGAGATCAAGTAACTTGATCAAGGTCACACAGCAGAAGTGACCAAGGGTGGATCCAAACCCAAGAGGCTCCAGAGTGCTGGGGTGCAGCCGTCAGGCTATGCTGCCTCTAGGATTTCTAAAGCCATGTTGGCCTTGGCCATTGTCGCCTTGGTGATATCCCCCAGGCTCTTAGAGAATTTCTCCCTCTGGTCATACTGGTGACATATCTGGACATTCTTCAATCCCCCACCAATAATTCATTATGCTTTACATCTCCCTTAAATCAAGGATAGTGTTCAAGAGGAAGCCTGGAGATGCAACATGTGTTTTTCTGGCTGGTGATTGTTTCTTCATTAGAATCCACAAAGTTGGTATGTTTTCAGATCCAAAACGGAAATAAAATGAAAGGCGTCCTTGAATCTTGGCGGGTGCTGGGCTGTAATTCATTCAAGTAGCTCGTTATACATCAGAATCACCCAACTGCTGAAGCGTCTGAACAGCCGGCAATTCTAGAGTTTCAGTTTCAACTTTCTATTCTTATTGATTTATGAAACCTTGCTACCTGGAAAATTATGAAATATTCCAGGCCTCCAAGGAGATATAGAGGATATTTTAATGAACACCAAGCGCCTACCACCCAACTGAAAAAATGAAACATGACTGTTGCAATCAGTGTGCTACGTGCTCCTCCCAGATCTCATTTACTTCTCTTTCCCCAGAGGAATTTACTACCTGGATTTGGCATTTTTTTCTTAAGTTTGCTCTTTTTTTTTTTTTTTTGTCTTTTGTCTTTTGTCTTTTTAGGGCTGCACCTGTGGCATATGGGGTTCCCAGGCTAGGGGTCCAATAGGAGCTACAGCTGCTGGCCTACACCACAGCCACAGCAATGCCGGATCCTTAACCCACTGAGTGAGGCCAGGGATCGAACCTGCAACCTCACGGTTCCCAGTCAGATTTGTTTCTGTTGCGCCACGAAGGCAACTCCCAAGTTTTCTCTTCTTTTAGGTAATCATGAGCTACACAAAGCATGGGGCATATTTATAAACTATATAAATAGCATCTACACACATTCTTCTGCCACATGTTTCTCTTGCTATATCTGTGGGAATCATCCGTGCTGATGTACATTGCTGTAGTTCATTTCTGTTGCTGTATAGTATTCCATTGCATGAATAAATCACAATCTATTCATCCATTCTCCTGGTAATGGCATTTTTTTTTTTCCAGGCCACTCCAAGGGCATATGGAAGTTCCTGGACCAGGGATCGAACTGTGCCACGGCAGCGACCCAAGCCCCTGCAATGATAGTGCCAGATTCTTAACCCACTGGGCCACAAGGGAACTCTGGCCTCTTGCTGTTTTTCCACTATGTTAAGCAATGTTGCAGTGAGTGTTCTTGTACCTCTCCTTATGGACAAGTGTAAAGATTTCTCTGGGAAATATTTTTTAGCTTAGAATTGCTGGAGTTTAGGGCATGTGTAACAGACAGAATTGAAAACAGCCTCTAACATGCCCCACCCCCTCTGCCTTGTATGATTCTTGGGATTGTGAATAGGAAGGATAGTACCCCTGAAACTGGGGTACATTTTATGGCACTTTTTTTTTTTTTTTTTTGAAGAATGGGAGATTATCCAGGCGGACACAGTCTAATTGTCAGACCCTGCAAATCAAGGTCTATGGGTTAGAGACCAAAAAGTTTGAGAGATTTGAGGTGTTAGAAGGATTTTCTACCAGGGAGAGTCTCCATTGCTGGCTTTGAAGATAGAGGGGCTATGTGGTAAGGAACACAGCTGGCCTCTAAAAGCTGAGAATAGCCCTCTTCCGACATCCATCAGGGAAACCTCAGTCCTACAACCACAAGAAACTGGATTCTGCCAGCAACCTGAGTGAGCTGGGGAGAACCTTGGGCTCAGATAAGGATACAGCCAGCTAATACCTTGAATCCATCCATGTGAGAGTCTGAGTGGAGAACCTAGACACACTGTGTTTGGACTTCTGACCTACAGAAACTGTGAAATTTGTGTTTGAAAAATTGTGGTAGGAGTTCCCATAGTGGCTCAGCAGGTTAAGAACCCAGTGTAGTCTCCAAGAGAATTCAGGTTCAATCCCTGGCCTCATTCTTTGGCTTAAGGATCCCGGCATTGCTGAAAGCTGAAGCGTAGGTCACAGAGGCGGCTCAGATTTGACATTGCCATGGCTGTGGTATAGGCCAGCAGCTGCAGCTCTGATTCAATCCCCTAGCCTGGAAACTTCCATATGCTGCAGGAGCAGCCATAAAAAAAAAAAAATT
This sequence comes from Phacochoerus africanus, assembly GCF_016906955.1. Classification (NCBI taxonomy): domain Eukaryota; kingdom Metazoa; phylum Chordata; class Mammalia; order Artiodactyla; family Suidae; genus Phacochoerus; species Phacochoerus africanus. The sequence goes on along the minus strand of NC_062558.1, from coordinate 28,087,195 downwards.
GTAAAACTGACCATTTTTTCGGGGTACAGTTCATTAAGTACCCTCTGATGGCTGTACAACCATCATCACCATCCCAGAATATTTTCTTCTTCCCCAAATGAAAATTCTGTCCCCCTTAAAATTGTCATTGTTTTAAGTTGCTACATTTCTGCTAATTCATAAGCAGCAATAAAAAACTAATACAGTATCCAAAGACTTAATTTTTTTAAAAACAGAATAGTGTAGTGTCACTCATTTGCCTATGCCGAGTATCACCGTTCAAGTCTTTCCAGGGTGCATTCATTACCAGTGTATCAGAGAAGAATTAAAATAGCTCAACCTTTGTTTCATTCTCATGTGGAGGTTTCATGCAGGTAGCAACTTCAGAAGGAAAATGGAAATAGATTCTAACTAGATTAAACCTTCTAATTCTCCTCCCCCTCCCCCATTACATATATAATTTGTTGCTTAGAAACACTTTTATTCCCCATTTTATTTCTTAAATTGCTGTGACAGAATGCATGGGAGGGAGATGTTAGGTGTTAGCTTGAAAGGTTTTATGAACTGGAACAAACGTGAAATGTTTCCATTTCTCTTGTTTCAGAACTGGTAGTTTGCAGCCAGGGAAGATTTTTCTTTTTTTTTTTGGACTGCAGCAGCTGATGTTGGGTACAAGAGCAAGGTCAAGGAAATGATGACGATGAGACATTCCATGTAGTAGCTAGAGATCTTATTTGTGAGTGATAGAAATGCAACTCAAAACTGGATTAAGGAAAGGAGAAGACTGGCTCACAAAACTGTAATATCTGGGAAGAACAGCTTCAGGCATGGCTGTATCCAGGGGCTGAAATGAGACCATCAGGACTCAATGTGTCTCCATCCTTGGCTGTTGGCCTTTTTCTCAGACTGCCCCTTCAAGGAGGAGCCTGTGGCCATCAGATTAATGTCATCCTTATCGCTGGTGATGGAAAAAAGCTTATCTTCCCCAATTGTTTTAGCAGAAGTAACAAGATTGACTTTCACTGGATTTTTTCAGGGTCAGGCACCTGCTTCTGAACTCATTACTGTGGCCAGACATTTGGACAGTGCTGATTGGCCAGGTCTGGGTCACATGTCCAACCAATCGAAAAGAAAATTGAGATGTTGTTAATGACTGTGTAGGGAATGGTTGCTGGACATGCAAGGACAATGGATATTTCATTCAGCCAGGAGTTTTTTAGCCAAGGTCATGGGATTGATTGTTTTGGGAGCTGGGGAGCTCTGTGCTATGGCCTCTAGCGGGACCCCAGGTGGGGCCCGCCTTCTTATGAACATGCATCATTATGGAGAGAAAGTAATCATGGTGGGAGACTCAATCTCTCCCTCACAGTTGGCAAAATCTCGCAGACTCTTGTGATTGCTTGTTATAGAGAAGAGCATACTCATTTCCCTCACATGACTTGATTGAGCCATTTTATGGTAAAAGATGTTGCAGCGATTGTTGCAAATTTTGGACATTTCTCCCAAAGAGAGTTGTGGGGTCTACTTCCCTTCCCCTTGAGTCTGGACTGACTTGTGGCTATACAGCATGGTGGAAGGGGTGCTGAGTGACACCTGAGTCTAGATCCTCAAAGGCCATGTAGCTTAGTCCTCCTGGAACTTTGCTTTTTAAAATATTTCATCTCAGAGTCCAGTCACCATGCTGAGAGGAAGCCCTAGCCACAAGGATAGGCACCCTGGTTGACAGTTGAGCCCAGCCTTCCGGCCATCCAAGCCCAGGTGCTAGAAGTATAAGTGGAAGAGCCTCCATGTGAATCAAGTCCAAATCTTAAGAGTCAGCCCAGCCATTTGAGTCTCCCCAGCTGAGACCGTCATCTTTGTGAAGCAGACAGCCTGTCTCCTCTGTGCCTGATCTGAATTCCTGACCCACAAGGTCCATGAGCTATAATATGGTGTTGGTCTACGCCACTAACGGTGGGAGTAGTTTGTTTGTTTGTTTTTTGTATTTTTGCCATTTCTAGGGCTGCTTCCGCGGCATATGGAGATTCCCAGGCTAGGGGTCCAATCGGAGCTGTAGCCACCGGCCTACACCAGAGCCACAGCAACGCGGGATCTGAGCCGTGACTGCAACCTACACCACAGCTCACGGCAACGCCGGATCCTTAACCCACTGAGCAAGGGCAGGGATTGAATCTGCAACCTCATGGTTCCTAGTCGGATTCCTTAACCACTGCGCCACGACGGGAACTCCTCTTTCATTTTTTAATTGTAGCTGATTTACAATGTTCTGTCAGTTTCTGCTGTACAGCAAAGTGACCTAGTTATACAGCTAATATATATATATATTCTTTTTTTTTCACATTATCCTCCATCATGTTTCATCACAATCTTCTTCTTCTTCTTTTTTTTTTCCCCCCTCTGGTCTTTTTAGGGCTGCACCTGCAGCATATGGAGGTTCCCAGGCTAGGGGTCGAATTGGAGCTACGGCTGCTGGGCTACATCACAACCATAGCAATGCAGGATCTGAGCCGCATCTGTGAGCTACAGCACAGCTCACGGCAATGCCAGATCTTGGACCCACTGAGCGAGACCAGGGTTTGGACCCACATCCTCATGGATATTAGGACTAAGCTACATGGCCTTTGAGGATCTAGACTCAGGTGTCACTCAGCACCCCTTCCACCATGCTGTATAGCCACAAGTCAGTCCAGACTCAAGGGGAAGGGAAGTAGACCCCACAACTCTCTTTGGGAGAAATGTCCAAAATTTGCAACAATCGCTGAGCCATGAAGGGATTTCTACAATCTTCTTTTTTTCAAAATTTAATTTTATTGGAGTACAGTTGACTTGCAATGTTGTATTAGTTTCAGATGTACAGCAAATTGAATCAGTCATACATGTGCATAAAACCATTCTTTTTCCCATAGAGGTTATTATAGACTGTTGAGTGGATTTTCCTGTGCTGTATAGTAGGTTCTCATCAATTTTCTATTTTATACAATAATGTATATGTGTTATTCCCTCCCTCCTAATTCTTCCCTCCTTTTGATGTTTTTACCAATGGTAACCTTAAATCTGGTTTTGAAATCCGTGTGTTTGTTTCTGTTTTTTATTTGTTTGTTTGCTTTTTAGGGCCACACGTGTGGCATATGGAAGTTCCCAGGCTAGGGGTCTAATCAGAATTGCAGCTGCTGGCCTACGAACACCACAGCCATAGCAACTGTGGGATCCAAGCCACGTCTACAACCTGTACCGCAGCGGACAGCAACGCTGGATCTTTAACCCACTGAGTGAGGCCAGGGGTTGAACCTGCATCCTCATGGTTACTAGTCAGGTTTGGTGCTGCTGAGCTGCAGTGGTCACTCCTGTTCTTGTTTTGTGAATAAATTCTTTTGTATCATTTTAAAAATTAGATTCCCTATATCAGTGATATCATATGATATCTTTCTCTGGCTGACTTTACTCAGTATGATAATATCTAGGTTCACCCATGTTGTTGCAAATAGCATTGTTCCATTCTTTTTTAATGGCTGAATAATATTCCATTGTATGTATGTACCACATCTTCTTTATCCATTCCTCTGTTGACAGACATTTAAGTTGGTTCTATGTCTTGGCCATTGTATATAGTGCTGCAGTGAATATTTGGGTGCATGTATCTTTCCAAATTACAGTTTTCTTCAGATAGATGCCCAGGAGTGGGACTGCTGATCATATGGTAGTTTCTTATGCAGCAAATAGTGGAACAGCCATGCTGGCATTGCTGGCAGTGTCTTTTGGACAAAGCCAGAACTGGCAGAGATTTCAGTGTTACCCATGTACTGTTTGACCCAGTAATTCTATGGCTGGCAATTTATCAAAAGGAAATAATCTCAAATGCAAAAAGTGAATCAAACATTATGCACAGAAATGTTCATTACAGTGCTATTTATGATAGTAAGAAATATAAAACAACTTAGTTCCCCAATGAGGGGGATTTGATTCTTTGATAAAATAATTTGGCTGCCATTGAATGCTTGATGTGTGCCAGAAACTGTGGAAGGACTGCCCATATATCATTTTTTAATCCTTCCAGCAATCTTTGAGGTAGGAATTATGAGCCCAACTTGTCCATCCTATAAATGTGGAAATGGAGGCTTGGAAAGCTTGTCACTTGTTTCAGGTTGAAAGTAGTCACCCAGCTGACTGACTCCAAAGCCAGGCTATTCAAAATATATGAGATGCTGATTTAAGGCAGGAGAATGGTTTAGAAAATCTGTGGTAGAGCCATTTAATGGCATATCAGATAGTCTTTACAAATAATGTGTATGAGGAATTTTTAATAAAAGAGAAAGTGTTTAAGTGGGAGGAAAAATGCAGAATGAAAGCTGTGTATACAATGAGATTATCAACTGATTAAAACTATGCAGGGGAAAAAAAAAGCAAGAAGTGTAGGACTGTGTGTAGAAGAACTACCCTAACCTTTTTTGCATTTTAACTCTTCTACTATAAGCAAATACTACGAAATAGAAAAGCACAAAAAGGATGTGATCAAAAGTTAATTATAGTTGGGGGAGGGGGTGGGGGAAGGTATGGATTGGGAGTTTGGGATTAGCAGATGCAAACTATTATAGATAGAATGGATAAAAAATAAGGCCTACTGTTTAGCACATGGAACTATATTCAGTATCCTGTGATAAACCATAATGGAAAAGGATATGAAAGAGAATATATATGTGTATATGTATAACTGATTCACTTTGCTGTACAGCAGAAATTAACATAACATTGTAAATCAACTACACGTCAACAAAATACATTTTTAAGAAAGTTAACAATAGTCAAGCATAATTAAACAATAAAATGACAAAAGAGATGTAAAATTGCTTGTTGGTTAAAAAAAAAAAGAAGCCCACTATTATGACAATTAACTTGCACTGCTGTTCTAGAAATCATTTAGGGGACATGTTTGTGTCTGGACTGGAGTGGGAGGACCCCAGAGCCCTGGGCAGGGCTGCTTCCTCCAGCAGGGTTCCAGGAAGGAAGGTCTGCTAGCATCTCCTGCAGTGATGGAGGTGAGGGAGGGTGGGTGGGAGCCCATTGGGTAGGAGCTGCAAGGGAACATGGAAGCAAAATGATGGGACAGAAGCTCACATCATGGGCTGGAGGAGACATTCTGGGAAGATGCCGGTCACATGGGCTGGCTGTCTCCACCAGGAGTCGTGTGTGTGTGTGTGTGTGTGTTAGAAAAAGGCAGTCTGGGATACACTGCTGTGCTAGGACCATGTCTTGTATCTCCTTATACTTCTCCCTTGAATTCCAAATACAGTGTGCACTGATTATAAATGTAGCCCAAAGGGTGGGAAACAGGTCTGTGTCATGCTTAAGGCTCAGTTTTAAATCTGAGACTTAATTCCACCATCAATCAGTGGCTTGGCCTTGGGGAAGACGGACTAGAGCCTTAGTTTAGCCGTTTTTGAAATGGGAACAAGAATGCTACATTATTCACAGATTCATCATGGATCGAAATGATGGACCATGCAAATGGGAGGCACTTAGTACTGATGCTAAATGTCATTGTTGCAGACAGTAACATGAATAGTAACAGTTATCTATGGTTGATGTTGGCTGCCGAGTTGCCCGGTGTGGACCTGTCCCACAGAAACAAAATGCAAACCTTATGTTTAATGTAAGGTTTTTTGGAGTTCCCATAGTGGTGCTGGAGAAACGAATCCAACTAGGAACCATGACTTTGCAGGTTTGATCCCTGGCCTCGCTCAGTGGGTTAAGGATCCGGCGTTGCCGTGAGCTGTAGTGCAGGTCACAGACGTGGCTCAGATCCTGCATTGTTGTGGCTGTGGTGTAGGCTGGCAGCTGTAGCTCCAATTCGACCCCTAGCCTGGGAACCTCCACACGCTGCTAGTGCAGCCCTAAAAGGCAAAAAAAAAAAAAAAAAAAAAAAAAAAAAAGACGAAGAAGAAAGAAGAAAATTAAGGTTTTCTAGTAGCCACGTTTAAAAAGTAAAAAGAAACAGGTGGGATTTTTAAGAACATATTTTGGGACTTGATGCTTGACATAGGGGGTCAAGAATCTGACTGCAGCAGAGTTCTTGTTGAGGCTCAGTGGGTTAAGAACCCAACACAGTGTCTGTGAGGATGCAGGTTCCATCCCTAGCCTTGCTCATCAGGTTAAGGATCTGGTGTTGCCGCAAGCTGTGGCATAGGGTGCAGATGTGGTTCCAATCTGGTGTTGCTGTGGCTGAGGTGTAAATTGCAGCTGCAGCTCTGATTCGACCCTTACTTAGCCCAGGAACTTCCACATGCAGCAGGTGTGGCCTTAAAAAGAAAAAAAAAAAAAAAAAAGAATCTGACTGCAGTGTCTTGGGTTGTTGCAGAGGGGTGGGTTCAATCCCTTGGCCCAGTGCAGTGGGTTAAAGGATCTGGCATTGCTATAGCTGTGGTGTAGATTATACCTGTGGCTTGGATTTGACCCCTGGCCTGGGAACTTCTATATGCCCCAAGTGTGCCCCCCCCAAAAAAAGTATTTTGGGAGCTCCCTGTTGTGGCACAGTGGAAGTGAATCTGACTAATATCCATGAAGATGTGGATTTGATCCCTGGCCTCACTCAGTGTGTGGGCAATCTGGCATTGCTCTGAGCTATGGTGTAGGTCAGCAGACACGGCTTGGATCCTGTGTTACTGTGGCTGTGGTGTGGGCTGACAGCTGTAGCTCCGATTTGACCCCTAGCCTGGGAATTTCCATATGCCATGGATGCAGCTCTAAAAAAGCAAAAAGCAAAAAAACCCAAAAAAACAAAAAAAAAACTTGTTTAAGCCAGATTATCCAAAATGTTATTTTTCCATGTAATCAATATGAACCTATTATGAATGAGGTATTTTGCCTTCTTTTTTTCATATTCCATCTTTGAACTCTGGTAAGAATTTCATATTTATGGCACCTCTCAATTTGGGTGTCCACTTTTCATCGGAAATGCTTGATCTCTGTTTAAGTCACGTAAAATGTGCCATTGCAAAAGTAGATTCACACTAAATTTCCTCTGGTAACTGAATTGAATGTCAGTTTGTAGATTTAAATTAATTAAAATAAAATAAAAGTAAACTTTCAGTCCCTTAATGACAGAAGGCACATTCTGAGTTTCAGTGAGCACATATGGCTGGCAGCGACTGCCTTAGACAAGGCTGTAGGCTCCAAAACCAGTTTGCCTGGGCTCCATCCTTATTACTTTTCAACTGTGTGACCTTGGGAGAGTTACTTAACCTTTCTGAGCCTATGTTTCCTATCTGTCAAAGGGTAACAGTAACAATTCCTAGGGTTGTGAGAATGAATATAAATAATTCATTTATCAATAAATGAATTATTAATTCATTTATCAATAATTTTCTTAAATGTTAATGGACTAAACACCCCAACCGAAAGGCATAGACTGGCTAAATGGATACAAAAACAAGATCCATATATATGCTGTCTTCGAGAGACCCACTTCAATTTAGGGAGACATACAAATTGAAAGTGAGAGGATGGAAGAAAATATTCCATGTGAACAAGAATCAAAAGAAAGCTGGAGTAGCAATACTCATATCAGACAAAATAGACTTTAAAATGAAGACTATTTTAAGGGACAAGAAAGGTCACTACCTAATGATCAAAGGATCAATCCAAGAAGAAGATATAACAATTTTAAATATCTACACACCCAACATAGGTTCGCCACAATATATAAGGCAACTGCTAACAACTTTAAAATGACAAATCAATAATAATACAATCATAGTGGGGGACTTTAACATCCCACTTACAGAAATGGACAGATCATCTGGACAGAAACTCAATAAGGAAACACAGGCCGTGAATGAAGCATTGGATCAGATGGACTTAATAGATATCTATAGGACATTCCATCCAAAAGCAACAGAATACACATTCTTCTCAAGCACACATGGAACATTCTCTAAGATTGATCACATCCTGGGCTACAAATCAAACCTTGGTAACTTTAAGAAAATTGAAATCATATCAAGCATCTTTTCTGGCCACAATGCTACATGACTGGAAATCAACAACAAGAAAAAAAACTGCAAAAAACACAAACACATGGAGACTAAACAACATGCTACTAAACAACCAATGGATCACTGAAGAAATCAAAGAGGAAATTAAAAAATACCTAGAAGCAAATGACAACAAAGACATGACACTCCAAAACCTATGGGATGTGCAAAAGCCATTCTAAGAGGAAGTTTATAGCAATACAAGCCCATCTCAGGAAACAAGAAAAAGCTCAAATAAACAAGCCAACTTTACATCTAAAACAGCTCAAGAGAGAAGAACAGACAAGACCTAAAGTTAGCAGAAGGAAAGAAATCATAAAGATCAGAGCAGAAATCAATGAAACGGAAACAGAAAACTATAGAAAAGATCAATGAAATGAAAAGCTGGTTCTTTGAAAAGATCAACAAAATTGATCAACCCTTAGCCAGTCTTATCAAGAAAAAAAGAGAGAAGACTCAAATCAATAAAATTAGAAATGAAAAAGAAGTAACAACAGACATCACAGAAATACAAAGGATCATAAGTTACATTTATTGCAACTATGTGCCAATAAAACAGAAAACCTAGAAAAAATGGACAAATTCTTAGAAAGGTACAGTCTTCCAAGACTAAACCAAGATGAAATAGAAAAGATGAATTGACCCATCACAAGAACTGAAATTGAAACCGTGATTAAACAACTTCCAACAAACAAAAGTCCAGGACCAGATGGCTTCACAGGCGAATTCTATCAAATATTTAGAGAAGAGTTAACACCTATCCTTCTGAAACTATTCCAAAAAATTGCAGAGGAAGGGACACTCCCAAACTCATTCTATGAGGCCACCATCACCCTGATACCAAAACCAGACAAAGATATCACAGAATAGGAAAACCACAGGCCAATTTCACTGATGAACATAGATGCAAAAATCCTCAACAAAATACTAGCAAACCGCATCTAACAATACATTAAAAGGATTGTACATCATGATCAAGTGGGATTTATCCCAGGCATGCAAGTGTTCTTCAATATCTGCAAATCGATCAGTATGATACACCACATTAACCAGCTGAAGAATAAAAACCATATGATCCTCTCAATAGACACAGAAAAACCTTTGAGAAAATCCAACACCCATGTCTGTTAAAAACCCTTCAGAAAGTGGGCACAGAGGGAAACTACCTCAACATAATAAAGGCCATATATGACGAACCCACAGCGAACATCATTCTCAATGGTGAAAAGCTGAAAGAATTCCCACTGAGATCAGGAACAAGACAAGGATGTCCACTCTCACCACTACTATTCAACATATTGGAAGTCCTAGCCACAGCAACCAGAGAAGTAAAAGATAAAAGGAACCCAAATTGGAAAGGAGGAAGTAAAACTATCACTATTTGCAGATGACATGATACTATACCTAGAGAATCCTAAAGACTACCAGAAAACTGTTAGAGCTCATCCATGAATTTGGTAAAGTCACAGGATACAAAATTAATACACAGAAATTGATGGCATTTCTATATACTAACAATGAAAGAGCAGAAAGAGAAATTAGGGAAGCAATCCCGTTTACCATCGCATCCAAAAGAATAAAATACCTAGGAGTAAACCTACCTAAAGAGATAAAAGACCTGTACTCTGAAAACTATAAGGCGCTGATGAAAGAAATCAAAGATGACACAAATAGATGGAAAGACATACCATGCTTGTGGATTGGAAGAGTTAATATTATCAAAATGACTATACTACCTAAGGCAATCTACAGATTCAATGCAATCCCTATCAAATTACCAAGGACATTTTCCACAAAACTCGGACAAAATATTTTAAAGTTTTTTTTGGGAGCACAAAAGACCCAGAATAGCTGAAGACATCCTGAAAAAGAAAAATGGAGCTGGAGGAATCAGGCTCCTGGAATTCAGACTATACTACAAAGCAACAATCATCAAAACTGTATGGTACTGGCACAAAGATGGAAATATAGATCAGTGGAACAGGATAGAAAGCCCAGAATTCAACCCACACACTTACAGCTGACTAATCTATGACAAAGGAGGCAAGAATATACAGTGGAGAAAAGACAACTTGTTCAATAAGTGGTGCTGGGAAAACTGGACAGCCATGTGGAAAAGAATGAAATTAGAACACTCCCTAACAGCATACACAAAAATCAACTCCAAATGGATTAAAGACCTAGATATAAGACCAGGCACTATAAAACTCTTAGAGGAAAACGTAGGCCAAAAACTCTCCAACATAAACGACAGCAACATCTTCTCAGATCCACCTCTTAGAGTAATGACAGTAAAAGCAAAAATAAACAACTGGGGGAGTTCCCGTAGTGGCGCAGTGGTTAATGAATCCAACTAGGAACCATGAGGTTGCGGGTTCGGTCCCTGCCCTTGCTCAGTGGGTTAACGATCCGGCGTTGCCGTGAGCTGTGGTGTAGGTCACAGACGCGGCTCGGATCCCGCATTGCTGTGGCTTTGGCGTAGGCCGGTGGCTACAGCTCTGATTGGACCCCTAGCCTGGGAACCTCCATATGCCTCGGGAGCGGCCCAAGAAATAGCAAAAAGACAAACAAAAAACAAAAAACCGAAAACCAAAAAAAACCCAAATGGGACCTAATTAAACTTAAAAGTTTCTGCACTGCAAAGGAAACCCTAAACAAAATGAAAAGACAACCCACAAAATGGGAGAAAATCCTTGCAAATGAATCGACTGACAAGGGGTTGATCTCCAAAATTTATAAACACCTTCTGCAGCTCAATATAAAAAAAAAACAAAAAAACAAAAAAACAAAAAAAACCAAATAACCCCATCAACAAATGGGCAGAAGATCTAAACAGACAGTTCTCCAAAGAAGACATACAGATGGCCAAAAAACACATGAAAAGATGTTCAACATCACTCATTATTAGAGAAGTGCACATCAAAACCACTCTGAGGTACCACCTTACACCAGTCAGAATGGCCATCATCAAAAAGTCTCCAAACAATAAGTGCTGGAGAGGGGGTGGAGAAAAAGGAACCCTAGTACACTGTTGGTGGGATTATAAATTGGTGCAACCACTGCGGAGAACAGTATGGAGATTCCTCAGAAAACTAAACATAGAACTACCATTTGATCCAACAATCCCACTCCTGGGCATCTATCCAAAGAAAACCATGGGTCACAAAGACACATGTACTCCGATGTTCATTGCAGAATTATTTGCAATTGCCAAGACATGGAAACAACCTAAATGTCCACCAACAGAGGAGTGGATCAAGAAGATGTACATGTACACAATGGAATATTACTCAGCCATTAAAAGGAACGAAATACCAGCATTTATGGTAACCTGGATGGACCTAGAAATTATCCTGCCAAGTGAAGTCAGTCAGACAATGAGACACCAATATCAAATGCTTTCACTGACATGGGAATCTGACAAAAGGACAGACTGAACTTCTTTACAGAACAGATGCTGACCCACAGACTTTGAAAAACTTATGGTCTCTGGAGGAGACAGTTTGGGGGGTGTGGGGATGTGCTTGGGTTGTGGGATGGAAATCCTGTGAAATTGGATTGTGATGATCATTGTTCAACTACAAATGTAATAAATTCATTGAGTAATAAAAAATAAATAAATAAAGCTCCTAGGAATGGTACTAGACTCACGTAAATGTGTGTTGCCTATTCGTCATTTAGCTCCAGTGCTTTGCAATGTATGTGTCAAACTGAATTCTAGCTTTGACTTAGTTAAGTAGCCAAGTGCGCTAATGCTAATAGATCTATAAACAATAGTCGTGTCTAGAAGTCAGTGTAGCCTAGTGGCGAAGAACATAGACCCTAGATCTAGAACTTCAGCATTCATACCTCTGTTCTTCTACATGATAGCAGTATGATTCCAGGCAGGTGACCTCTTTGTCTTGATTTTCTTCACTCATAAAATGGGGTTAATTGGTTGTGCAAGATTTAAGTGAATATACATACCAGGACCTAGTACCCAGCAGGTGTTTTATATTGTACTGTTGCTTTGCTTTTAATACTATTTGTTGATGTACTATTATCAAAAGTTATCTTCCAGGAGTTCCCATCGTGGCGCAGTGGTTAACGAATCCGACTGGGAACCATGAGGTTGCGGGTTCGGTCCCTGCCCTTGCTCGGTGGGTTGACGATCCGGCATTGCCATGAGCTGTGGTGTGGGTTGCGGAGGCGGCTCGGATCCTGTGTTGCTGTGGCTCTGGCGTGGGCTGGCGGCTGCAGCTCCGATTCGGCCCCTAGCCTGGGAACCTACATGTGCTGCGGGAGCGGCCCAAAGAAATAGCAAAAAGACAAAAAAAAAAAAAAACTATCTTCCAGCCCATTAATACTTGGTGATTCAGGAGTTCCCTTTGTGCCTCAATGGGTTAAGGACCTGAAATAGTGTACGTGAGGATGCAGGTTGCATCCCTGGCTCCACTCAGTGGGTTAAGGATCAGGCATTGCCATGTGCTCAGTATAGGTCACAGATGTGGCTTGGATCCAGTGTTGCTGTGGCTGTGGTGTAGGGCAGCAGCTGTAACTCTGATTCAGCCCCTAGCTTGGGAACTTCCATATGCTGCAGGTGTGGCCCTAAAAAGAAAAAAAGACTTTTCTGATTCAAATGGAAACCCCCTTTAAAATCATAAAAATCTTAGGACCCTTTAGAACAGAAGTTACAGTGGGTAGGAATGTGCCTAATCTTGCCCGTGGATGTGTTTTGCTTGGTTTGCCCCACAGAGAATTAAAGAAAAAGTTTAGTTGCCAACCTTTAAAAATAGAGAGGTTTTAAGTAAAAATCCAAATTTCTAGGTTCTCTTGAAAAATCATGAGATTGAGCCACCCTGGACCAGTCTTCATGTTAGACAGCAGTGGGCTGGAACTAAAGAGCTGCATTGCCTTGAGGAGGGGGTGAGTTCTGCAAACCATAGTCCCCGCCACTCCCTTTTGCCTCACCCCTGGCCTGCTTCACTCATTTACCTCCCCTGCCTGGCCCTGGGCAGCATTCGAGCTGGGGGGTCCTCAAGTTGTTGCTTAGGTCTGCAGGTAGATACAAAAGCCAGTGTAAACACCAACATAAAGGTGCATATGTGTTCACACCTGGCTTTTGCTGGAGTAACCTGGGGCCTTTGGAGTTGAAAGGCCATGTGCGTGGGTCTGTGATGAAGCCCATAGGATTGTTTGCAACAACACAGATGTTCCGGCCAGCAGTCCTTCCCAGACAGTCTCAGCCCGCTTGGTGCCGATTCCTCCTCCAAAACCCTGGTGTCATCCTCGACTTCTTTTGATCTTTCATCTCACATCCTCTTGACTGTACCTTTCAAATATGTCCAGAATCAGTTTATTTTCTCTCCCCCACTGCCTCCTGCTTCTCCACTTACTCTTTTGTCTTTAGTCTCTTCCCAACAGAGGGGCCAGAGGGATCCTTTTTAAAGAGTTAACTGCCTTTATTTATTTATTAATTTTTAGGACAGTTTTAGGTTTACAGAAAAATGAGCCCAAAATACAAAGTGTTCCCATGTACTCCCTCCACCCCGGTCTCCCTTATTATTAACATCTTGCATTAACATGGAACATTTGTTAACAATGATGAGCCAATGGTGAGACATTATTCCTAACTAAAGTCCCTGGTACAGTAGGGTTTGCTCCCTGTGCTGTGCATTTTGTGGGTTTTGACAGATGCAGAAGGTCATGTGTCCACCTTTACTGTATCATACAGAAGAGTTTCACTGCCCTAAGGATCTTCTGCCCTATGCTCTCCTGGTTCATGCCTTCTTCTCCTTGAAATGCTGGCAACCACTGATCTTGGTACTGTCCCCGTAGTTTTGCATTTTTCAGAACATCATACTGTATGCAGGCTTTTCAGATTGGCTTCTTTCACTTGGCAGTGTGTGTAAGGTTCCTCTCTGTCTTTGGATGGCTTAATAGCCCATTTTTATTGATGAATATGTTTCCATTGTATGGACATAGGGATGCACCAATTAGTTTCTCCATTTGCCTGTTGAACAGCATCTTGGTTGCTTCCAACCATATTTGTTACTGTTTTCTCTTCGTTGTCCTTGTTCCATGTTTGTTTTGGGTTCCACCTTTTTTTCTGCTTCTCTGCTTTTTAATTTATTTGAAAAATTTATTTACTTATTTTTGGCCATGCCCACGGCATGTAGAAATTCCTGGGCCAGGGATCAATCCCATGCCATAGCAGCGGCCCAAGCCATTGCAGTGACAATGCCAGATCCTCAACCTGCTACACACAAGAGAACTCCAACTTCTCAGGTTTTAACTGAACATCTTACATCCTTCTCCTTTCTCAGTATATTAATTAGCTTTCTTTTTAAAAACTTTCATTAGTGGTTGCCTTTGAGTTTGCAGTAGAATTTTCAGCTATTCCAAATCAGAGGGAACCTTTTAAAACCTGAGTTTGACCATCTCCTTCCTTTGCTCAGAACCTGTAAGAATTCCATCTCAGTTAAGAGCCCAATCCTTGACCGATCTGACCTGGGAGGTCTCTGAGCCCATCTCCTCCCCACCCATGCACCGTGGCCTCTTAGCTTTTCCTCAAACCTGCAGGCACCTCTCACCTCTGAGCCTTTGCTCCAGCTATTTCCTCCACCAGGAGTGCTCCTCTCAGATACCTGTTTTGCCGACTCCCTCACCTTCCATTTTTGCTCAGATCCTGCCACCCAACATGGCCTTGGGTGACCTCTCTCTTCACACTGTCACCCAACCTGACCTCACGGCACACCAATCCTTCTTGGTTCTGCCCTCTTTCCTCATCGCTCACATCACCTTCAACCCCTACATCATTTACTTGCTATGCTTGTGGTTTGCTCTCTGTCTCTCCCCGTGAGAACATCCACCTGTTGAGGCAGGGACCACGCAGGTCTTGTTATCTGCTGGGTCCTAAATGCCTTGCATGGACCTTGATCCATAGCAGGTGCTCACAAGTGTTTGTCCAAATGAATAGGTATATAGGTGAGTGAGTATTGGCTGCAAATCCTTTAGGCAGTGCCAAGAAGCCTGGAATCAGAAGCAGGCTGTTTGGAGGGCACTGAGGCTCGCCAGGCTCCTTGTGCTAAGTCAGGGATCAGAATGAAAGGAGCCAAGGAAAGCTGTTAAGCCACCAGCCCTGGGTGGGTAATCTCTTAGCCATGCACAGGAGGCCTTGAAGATTTCCAGCTGCTGTGGAGGATGCAGTCTTGTCTGTAATTGGTCTGTGTGAACAGCCTGACCATTCATGAGCTTGTCTGGGGGTGGGGAGCAGTGGGAGAGATGGCTTTACCTGGTCTCTGTGCTCTTGGCTCTCTTCCACCCCTTTCCATGGGCCTGGAAGTCGCTGTGCTGGAAACAGAACACCCGGGTTCATTCTCTAGGCCTGCCTGGGTCAGCATTGGATGGCTTTTCCCACTTGCTAGAGTGAGCATCTTTATACCACAGTATGGAAGAGGGGCCCATCACCCTTTGGAAGGCATTTATCTCCTGTCCCCAGGCAGGTGCACAGGTGGCATTGTCATTTCAGCCTTCCTGCCACGGGTGTAGACCCAATATGTACCAAGCTGTTGATGGGGTCCCACCTCTGAGGACTTCCCTTGGCCCGCTGTTCCCAGATGGCCTCTTTGTGAGATCCTCTGCATGGAGAGCCCTGGGTGGTGGGGTAGGGGTGGGAGATGGCCAAACTTCTGGCTTAGTGCTGTCCCAACACCATCCATCGTCCACATCTTTTGAAGTTGAGCAGGACCCTTTAGCAGCTGCCCATGTTGGTCTTCCATCCCATCAACACTTATTAAACACCTATGGTGTGTCATGAATTGCTTTACACTGGGTTTATCAGATAGAGTAGTTGTTTTCTGCCTTCAGTTACCTGCAACCAGGTATGTGAAATCAAGAACTGAGATGCTTAGGGAGTTCTGTTGTGGCTCAGCAGAAATGAATCTGACTAGTAACCATAAGTATGCAGGTTTGATTCCTGGCCTTGCATGGTGGGTTAAGGATCCGGCGTTGTCGTGAGCTGAGGTGTAGGTTGCAGACGTGGCTCGGATCTGACATTGCTGTGGCTGTGGCTGGCCACTATGGCTCCGATTCAACCCCTAGCCTGGGAACCTCCATATGCCATGGGTGCAGCCCCAAAAAGACAAAAAACAAAACAAAACAAAATAAAAAACAAAACAAACAAAAAAACAACAAAGAATTGAGATTGTGGCTCAGCAGATTAAGAACCTGACTAGTATCCAGGAGGATGTGGGTTCAATCCCTGGCCTTGTTCAGTGGGTTAAAGATGCGGCATTGCTGGAAGCTGCAGTGCAGATCTCAGATGCGGCTCCCTGAGTTGCTGTGGCTGTGGCTTAGGGCTGCAGCTGCAGCTCTGATATGACCCCTGGCCTAGGAACTTCCATATGCCTCAAGTGCAGCCTTAAAAAGAAAAAAAGAGAAGTGAGATGCTCAAGGGAAGGGGGTGTCCAAAATGTCAACCAGTAGCATCAAAGAGTGTGGCCCTGAGTATTGGAGAGTCCATCCTGGGACCTGTGGGTTGACACGCTGCAGGGGTGTCCCCAGAGGCCATCAGCGTCAGCCTGTGGTCCCTGCTGGGCAGTGGGAATACATTTCTCTTCCAACCAGTGATGGTCCTGCCTCTTTGTTATTCTGTGTTCATCTTACCACTGGGCAAAATCCTGGAACATAAATTATGCCCCCCAAAGCCTTACTGTCCTATCCAATGTTCTTCCCATCTTTCAAAGATTCCTTCCTTCCTCTCAAAGCTCACACTTCTCACTGCTTTCTCCATCTTTCTTGTGGATGAGGAAGTCATCTATTAAGCCAAATGCTAGCTAACTTCAAGGAACTTATTTAGTGTGGGTGCATCGTAAGATTTTTAAAGCCTTTTATACAGGTGGCAAAGGGCAGTGCTAAGCCTGATGGTGTTTGATGGTGGGGTCTCAGGCACCACGACTCCTGAAAGTAGAAGATATTTAAGAATGGGTGGACTTGCTGCACTCCCAAATCATTTAAGAATGGGTGGACTTGCTGCACTCCCAAATCATCCAGGAAACAATTGTTTCCCACTTTTGTTATCCACCTTCTTGATTTCTACGTTATTCACGCAGAGAGGTGAGACCTGATGTAGAATATATGTGTAGCTATAGCATCATTCTGAAATGACTTAAGACTGCAGGCAGTCTCTTTCTGTTTAAAAGTTAAAAATGATGCTACCTAGGGACGTTTTGAGAAAACATCTAACTTCTAAAAACATAGTGCTTTGGACCCGTGTTTTTGCTGATGCTAAAGTTTATTTATGGTGGCAGCTTTGGGAATCCTCTCATAAAATGATGACATTCCTACACTATCCTAAGTGAGCCCAGAACAGCACACCTGCTAATCCAGGGGTAGTCTTTTCTTTATACTTCTCTAAGTCAACTCAACTCACTGTTTTATAAACAAATTCTCCATCCTATGCAATGCTATCTGTGGAATCATGGGTGCCTACCATCAGAGAGACCCCCAAATCACCCCATTGTTATAGTGGCATAAATAAGTCCAAATATTTACTTTTCTCTCACATAAGCAGAGTCAGGATGGAAGCAGTCCAACGTTGGTGTAGCATCAGGGACTTGTATTCCTATCTTGTTCCACCATCCCTTAAATGATGCTCAACCACACAGTCCAGGGTGGTCACTCTTTGCCAATGGGAAGGCAGAAAGAGGATACGGAGGACACACTCCCTTTTGTCATTGCTTCTGCTCAAATTCCATTGGCCAGAACTCAGTCATATGTCTCTACCTGGCTGCAAGGGAAGCAGGATATGCAATCTCCTCTGAGAGGCTAAATTTTGGGGGTTTTATTGATATAAAAGAAGGGGAGAGAGAACCTTTAGTAGTTCCTGCCACGATATGGCTGTTCTCATAGACATTAAAATAAATATTGTTAACATTAAAAAAAAATGTGTATTCCCATGTCACCTACCATTGTTTGATATGTGTATTACACTTAAGAAAACAGTGAGGGGTTCCTGTCGTGGCACAGTGGTTAACGAATCTGACTAGGAACCATGAGGTTGCGGGTTCGGTCCCTGCCCTTGCTCAGTGGGTTAATGATCCGGCGTTGCCGTGAGCTGTGGTGTAGGTTGCAGACGCGGCTCAGATCCCGCATTGCTGTGGCTCTGGCGTAGGCCGGTGGCTACAGCTCCGATTCGACCCCTAGCCTGGGAACCTCCATATGCCGTGGGAGCGGCCCAAGAAATAGCAACAACAACAAAACAACAACAAAAAGGACAAAAAAAAAAAAGAAAACAGTGATTATGAGTCACCATCCTCTGTGACAGTCACTTGGCTGGAACCCTCACCTTGCTGGAGATAAGACATAAGCTTGGCTATTTCAGGATGTGGGATTCATTGCTTCTTATTAGCACCTCTGGGGGAGGTTGGACACTCGCTTCATGGAGAGAACACCCTGGCCACTTGGAGTATGCTGTCATGCTTCTGAAGCTTTACTAGGACCACCCACCTATTTTCCACTCTATCCTCTGACTTCCTCCAGGAGTTGCCACCATGGGAGTCAGGTATGGGAAAAAGTTTATTTTTCTTTTAAATTTTTTCTTTTTTGGGGGCCGCACCCACGACATATGGAAGTTCCTGGGCCAGGGGTTGAAATAGAGCTGTAGCTGCCGCCATACTTCACAGCCACAGCCACAGCCAAAGATCCAAGCCCCATCCAGACCTACACTGCAGCTTGTGGCAATGCTGGATCCTTAACCCAATGAGTGAGGCCAGGGATGGAACCCGCATCCTCCTGGATACTAGTTGGGTTCTAAACCTGCTGAGCCACAACGAGAACTCCAACATGGGGAAGAGTTTGGACTGGGGAGTTCCAGTTCAGCTCTCAGAGGCCTGTGGGAGTGACTGTTGCTGATGTCTTTGAACTGCAAAACTCCACCTGCTGTCTGGAGGCCGGGATTTGTCTTAGCATAGATGTGTCAGCCGGAGCCCATACCTGAAGTTCAGTGGGAAGCAGGAGTCCACATTTAATGACGTCTCAGTGCTGTGTGTGATGGAAGCCACATGTCCCAAAGCTGGGGGAAGCTTGTCTGTTAAAAGTTAATGGTCTAAGAAATCTTGACATAAAGTAAAACCTTGAGTGAAATTCCATGATGATGCGGACAGTTAATTCTTTATTAGGTTTTCCTAAGATGGGGCTAAGAAGCCTTTAATCTTTTTTAAGTTTTGTGTTAACACGTCATTGCATTTTATAGATGCATTGATCCTCATTTGGCTAATCTGGGGCAGGGAGTGGAAATCTCTGTGCTGTGGTGTGGCTGATGGCTTCCTAACACGTTACCGACCTGTTATTTTTGTTTTGGTGGGGATCTCAAGTTTGAAACAGGAGGCAAATGGGGACCAGATGGACTGTTTGTGCTTGTTCATGGCTGCCTTGTGCTGAGTCTCTGTCTTTCTCTGTGGCCGTATGTGTTTAACAACTTCATAGTCCACTGAAGTTTAAAGAGCGTATTAGTTTGTTTTGTCTGAAAGAGTCTTGGAACCTGCTTTTTGGAGAGATAAGGGGAAAAAGTCCAAAGTTCCAGGCTTCACTAGTTTTGTGGCTTTAGCAGTAGTCAAACGTTTTTTGTTTGTGTGTTTTTTTTTTTTTAAAGTCTGGTGCCTAGAACAGAAACTCAGATGCCCTGGGGGAGCCAGGCAGGTGGGATGGTGAGTTAGGTTGGCCAGTTGGGGGCTGCCTTCACTGCCTCGTCTAATGAGGGTAGACACTGCTCACCTCCAGGCAGGAAATCAGTTGCCAGATCTTCCGAATTCTTCAACAGAGGCTAGTAATCTGGACTTTTATGAGAAATGCAGGCAGTCAGTCCAAATGAAAAATACTATGCAGGCTTAACAAAACACACCTGTGGTTCCATGTAACTCTTGGAACCTCAGGTTTTAGGAGATGGTGCATGAGGCTTTTTCATCTTATCTCTAACCAGCGTCTCTCCTGAGCTCCAGACTTCTCTGACTGTCTCTGTGACCTTTCTCCATGGAGGTCTCATGGGCATCTCTTCCTTACCTGGTCTTGGCCCTGAACCCATTCTTCTTACAGCCTTCCCTATTTCTGTCAAAGGCAGCTCCATCCTTCCAAACTGCTCAAGTTGAAAAGCCTGGAGCCATCCTTGGTTCCTCTTCTTCTATCACATCCAAGCCATCAGCAATTCTCAAGACCCTCCCTTTCAAATAAATCCAGAATCTGACCCTTTCTCCCCACCTGTCCGGCCCTACCCTGCTCCCAGCCCCCATCATCACTTGCCTGGTCTCTTGCAGTAGCATCCTGCCTGGTCTTCCTATTCCCTGGCCCCATTTCATCCCAATCTTTTCTTCCCATAGCAGCCAGAGCAGCTCTGCTCAGTGTACACTGGACCACATTCCTCCTCTGCTCAAAATGTTTCACTGGCTCCCGTCTCATTCCAAGTAAAAACCAGTGTCCTTAAGGTGGACCAGAGTGTTCAAAGTGATCAGCCTTCTCCATTAGGCCTGTGACCGCCTGTTTACTTTCCCTGTGCTGGACACACCACCTTCCTGCTGTCCTTGGTATTTCCTAGGCACATTCCTACCTCAGGACAATTGCACCTGCTGTTCCCTCTTCCTGGGATCTCATCCTTTCTCTCACCCTCACCTCCTCAGACATTTATGCCAGTGGTCCTTGCTGAGAGAAGTGTCCCCCTTTTTTCTAACATTGAGACCATCCTACCCCAGTCCTGCCAACATTCTTTTTTTTTTGGTGTTTTTGGCTGTGCCCACAGTACGTAGACATTCCAGGGTTAGGGACGGAACCTATGCCACAGCAGCAGCCCAAGCTGCTGCAGTGACAGTGCTGGATCCTTAACCCAGCTGTGCCATGAGAGAACTCCCTGCCAATTTAAAATAAATAAATAAATAAATAAGTTTTTCTTTGTATGACCCCCCCCCCCCCCCCCCGCTGCGAATGGAAGTTCCTGGGCTGGGGTTGAATCTAAGCTTCAGCCGATGCGTACACCACAGCTATGGCAAAATATGATCTGAGCCGCATCTGCCACCTACACTGTGGTTTGGGCTTGCAGCAGTGCCGGCTCCTTAACCCAGTCAGCAAGGCCAGGTAGCGAACCCACATTCTCATAGAGACAACTTCAAGTCCTTAACCCCTGGAGCCACAATGGGAACTCCCCCTGCCAACATTCTTTATCCTCCTTCTTGTCTTTACTGTCTTTATTTTTCTTCACAACCCCTGCTACTGTCTAACACCCCTATACAATTTATTTTTTTATTCCATGGATAGCCTTTTTTTTTCCCCACTAAAATGCCCACCCCGCAAGACCAGGGATTTCTGTCTGGCACATGGAGAGCCCTCATTTTCTTTTTTTTTGCTTTTTAGGGCTGTACCTGCATATGGAGGTTCCCAGGCTAGGGGTCATATCAGAACTGTAGCCGCCAGCCCATGCCACAGCCACAGCCACAGCAACGGGGGATCTGAGCCGGGCCTGTGACCTACACCACAGCTCGTAGCAATGCTGGATCCTTAACCTGCTGAGCGAGGTCAGGGATTGAACCCGCAACCTCATGGTTCCTAGTCGGATTCGTTTCCACTGCGCCATGACAGGAACTCTGGAGAGCCCTCATTTTTAAGGAGTAAATGAATGTTGTAGATTCAGGAAGGTTTTGTGCCTTTTTATTACAAACCCATGGATTTATACATTGTTATTATGTTTCAGTCTGTTGCAGTTGTTACTCTCTTTGATTTAGGTAAGCTTAACCTCTCTGTGCCTTGGGATCCTTCCTGTAAAATAGGAATAATGATTGCATAGGCTCATAAGGCTGTGGTTGGATTAAATGGATTAACATGTGAAAAGCACTCAGAACAGTGTCTGGCAAATAGGAAGCACTATCTTAAGGTTTGCATTATTATTATTATTGCTGCTATTATTATTTATCCGTGTGAAGAGGAAAATGGTATAAGGAGGGCTAACATCAATAGTGATCAACATCCAAGCCCCACTTCTCTGTCCCACTTCCTCCTCAGAGGTAACCACAGTTATTACAACTTTTCCTTTATTTCAGACCTTTTCTATGCAGTTAAGTATAAATATATTTTCCTGTAGAAAAATATAGTACTTAAAAAAATAAATGCTATACTTCACATAATTTTTTTTGCAACTTGCTTTCTTTTTCTCTCTTGACCCTATATTGTGGAGATGACTTCAGACCAACTCAGAGATGTCCATGTCACTCTTTGCCACTGCTGGAGGCAGCTCTAGAATGTGGGGCTGCCCCAGTTGGGTGGTTCTTCCCCTACTGGTAGACATTTAAGCTATTTCCAAGTTTCGGCTGCTACAGTGTTCAGTTAACATCCTGACATCTGTGCCATAAGTGCTGACGCTTTTCTCCAGGGTGGACACCGAGGCATGAGATTGCTGTGTCCAAAGATTGACGTATTTGCTGTTTTAATAAATTGCCAGAGAAAATGGTGTTGTTACTCACAGCCTCACCAGCCCAGTGTGAAAAGCCTTTAGTTTCTTTTTTTTTTTTTTTCAAATCGTAATTTTTATTTTGAGAAATAATGTGAAAAGTGCAAAGAGGAGCGTAACCAGCATCCGTGTACTTAGCACCTTGAAATGTCAGCTGTTACCATGTTGTCACATTTGCAACGAGACTTTGATTTCTTTATTAGAACCCCCCCCCAACATTACAGAAGAAGTTGATGGATGTTCTCTTTTGCATAACTCCATCCCCCTCTCCACAGGCGATCACAATTATGAGTTTATGAAACACCCTTGCAAACCATTTTTATGTTTTACTTAGATGTAGAACCATGAACAATGTATTATTTTTGTGATTTAAAATGTTAAGTTTTGTACTGGTCACAGTATTTTGCAATTTTCTTTTTTTCTCAGCCAACAATATATCTTGTAGACCTATCCATGTCCACACATTTAGACTTCTCTCATTATTTTTACCTGCTGTGTAATATTTCATTGCACCATGGTTTATTTGCTCTTCTTCAAATGTTTGGCATTTACCTGACTCCAGTGATCCACTATTACAGCCAGTCCTGAGATGAAATCCTAGACAGGAAACATTCAGATTCTTCTTTATTTATTTGTTTTTGGCCGTGCCTGTGACATGCAGAAGTTCCTGAGCCGGGGATTGAACATGCGCCACAGCAGTAACCAGAGCCACAATAGTGACAACACCAGATCCTCAACCACCAGGGAACTCTTACGTTATGTATTTTTATAACCCTTTTATCTTGTATAATATACATAATAAGATGCTCTCTTTCTTTTCATAGGTAGGAACAACTTTGAAAAATATCACTTCATTTGCCTTCTTCCACTAGCCAGATACTGATTCTTTCAAGGATAGAAAGAGTGGATATTTAAAGCTTGCTTTTATTTGGTTGTTGTGGTTGCCAGTGTCCATCAAGATGGAAAATTCCTACACTCTAGGATCTTAATTATTTGAATCTTTTTTGTGTTGTATGTTCTTATTCATTCAACCAATGTACACTGAACATTACTATGTACTAGGCTCTGTTCTAGGTGGGGAAAACTCAGACATGGCCCTTATCATGAATCTCTATTCTCAGGGGACATGGACAATACAACAGTACCCACTCTTCTCCTTCTAGAGTTCACTCTTGAAGAGCTAATGGAGTTGTGCTTCCTTGGCAAAGTCTGTCTCCTGGCTTCGCCCTCAAGGAGATTTAGTGTGAACAGTTTGAGTTGTGTTCAAAGTGAAAATTGCCATTTGTGTTCTGATCATGTATTGCTGCATAAGACACCATTCCAAGACATGGTGGTTTAAATAACAATGACATTTATTTTGTTTTCTAATCTACGATTGGGGCAGGGCTCGGCGGACAGATGTCTCTGTAACATTTGCTCTCATCTGGGGCATCTGGAAAGAATCATCTGAAGACTTGCTTACATATGTCTGCTGGTTGATGCTGGCTCTCGGTGGGACCTCAGTTGGGCTGTAGCTAGAATGCCTCCATGAGGGCTCCCCATGTGGCTGCCTGGCTTCCTCACAATATGGCAGCTGGTTGCAAGGCTGAGCATCCCAAGGGGACCAGGCAGGAGCTGCATTGCCTTAGTCTCAAAAGACACATGGAATCACTTCTACTGTAGTCACAGGCCAACTTAGACTCAACTCAACAGGAGGGGCATGGAGGTGTGTAGATGTCCATTGTAAGAAGGGTGCATGGCATGGATATCCCAGCGTGGCCATCTTTGGAAAACACCATCCACCACAAGTTGTGCAAAGCCTTCCTTAATCCTGCATGGGTGTTTAGCCAGATCTTCTGGTGGGGAGTGCCATGGCTTGTAGGAGACCTGGATGAGGATGGCCATGTGGCCTTGGCTAGGATGGTAACAGAGTCACTGAGGACTACTCAAGGCATTGAGACCTTATACTATCTCCTTAAGTCACAACACCCGTTGTGCCTCCCATTTTACAGATGTGGAAAATAGGTTCAGAGCCCTTGAGTAAGTTCCGGAGTCCACAATTAATAAGTAGGGAAGCTTAAGTCAGGAGCCAGGCATATAAATTAGATCCCCTTCCTCAAGTCAATATAACTACTCCCTTCCCCCAGTGAGGTAAGGCTCTTCTATTTGCTCTGAAAACTCCCAGCCTTGGGACTCCATGAGGCTGCCTCTCCCTGGACACTTGGTCAGCTAGGCTTCTGGTTACCATGGCAACAGTGCCCAGCCACGCAGAGAGACACAGGTGACCTTTCTCCCTTCCCCCTACTCAGTGGTTCTGGCTCTTAACGAGCAGAGAGAGGCAAGAGAAGGGCACCTCCCATCCATCTGTGAATGGGCTTGTCGATTTGACAAATGGTCTTAGGATGAATCCTTGACTCAAGGCACGGGGCTGAGCAATTATAAAAATGAAAGACGACATCACGTCAGGCAGCCCGTCACCGAGTTCTGGTTCTAAGAGTGTTCAATTATACACACCTGTTTCCAGGCTTCCAAACTCTTCTGTAAAAGACGTTTTGGGGTGGAATTTTTCCTGCTTGTTCCTCTGCGCTATTTTGGGAAGATGTTCACATATTCTTCGACATAATTGAGTGTGACGAAAGGTGGGTGTGTGTCGGAGTTTGCAGAAGAATTCCATAGCCCGTGGCCCTTAGAGGGAAATTCTCACTTAAGGATGTTCCCAGCTCTTTAGCACTCACCTCATGTGGCATCTCTGTTTATTAGTCATAGGGGATCCTGGTCGCTGTTGTAAAAGTGAGACCATATTGATCCTGGGTTATGGAAGGGAGGCAGCTGCAGTGTTGGAATGGTGGTTTAGAATCAAAGTTAATTGGGATTTAAACTAATTGAAACAGACATGAAAATTTTACATTCACAGAACACATGTGGCGATTGATGGCGGTTCATCCCGCCGGTTTGCTCAGGTGCACAAGTTGTCCTCCTTAGCTTCAGATAGCCAGGATCTGATGGCATCTTCCCCCCTCCGCCTGGATCCAAGCCCCATTATGCTCTGCCTGGGATCTGCCATGACCCCATCATGTCTTCCCGCTTTTACGCTGGTCTCTTTATAGTCTGCTCTCATCTGGGAACTAGAATGAACCTTTAAAAATGTAAGTCATTTCATGCTGCCCCTCTGCTTGAAACCCCAAACAAATAGGGCATTGAGTAGGAAGTTCAGAAGGTGCATGGTGAGGGCAGGGAGAGTGGATGAGGAATATGATACATCTTTTTTTTGGCAGCTTGAGATTTCCTTCTTGGTTTCATCAGATGCAGCCTGGAGAAACTGGAGTGACAGCTCCTTTTGCTGGTCTGGCCAGATTTGACGTCCAAGGATTATTGACTGTGCCAGATTGGGAGGACATTTCAGACCAAAATAACAGGTACATAGTGTAAAGGAGTGAAGAACCTTTGGAAACCATGAGCTTCTGGCACTCTCTCCCTAGGACAGGTAATAGAGAGTAGTGGGGACTGTGACAAACTGGAGACCATGCGCTCAGCCTGTAAGAGACACCCCAGCTCTGGCCAGTCATGTTCATATGGGAATGTAGGTCTGAGGCTGCCAGATCTTCAAGTTTTTCCAGAGAAGCCAAAATCCAGCCTTGTGGACTTTCCCTGTTTTAGTTTTTGACTTTCACTGATTTTTAACACATTGATGTGTTTTGGCCAATGAGTCATTCCTTGTTTGCGTGTTCTAAATCATCCCAACTTTGGCCAGCAGGCGCTCCTTTCCAGCTGGCTCACGTGTCCCCTTGACATATCACTGTCGGTTCTGGAGTGCTGTCCTATTTCCTGGCACAAGCTCTTCCAGGTTCATCTGGTCCATTTCCTGCTTCAGAATCCACCATTTCTCCAAGAAGGCTGGAGCTGAGCTGTTTTCAAAGATTGGCAAGAAACCCATGCTCAGACTGAAAACTTGGCTGCTGCCAGAGCTGCTCCTGGAGTAGCCCCCCTGGGGTCCCTGGGTAGATGTTTCCAGACAGTTTGGAGAGCCCCAGGCTGAGTGCCACCCTCTCTGGGGAGACTGGCCTCTGCTCCTGGCTCCTGGAGGTCTGATGAATGATGCGGCTAATGCATCTGGATGGTTGCATTTCACTTGGGGCAGCCACCCAAGAAGTGTCTGCTCTGCACTTCCCCCCTGAGGACTGCTCTTACAGGTTTCATCTTGCAGGAATCTGTCAAGACTCAGGTATGGATTCAGAGGCAACAAAGCAGGCTCTATGGACCATGTCAAGTTCCCTGGTCCATGGTCCATTGTCTTGTCCTTTATGGTGGAGTTACCTGGGACCCTTGAAGGGGCGGTGCCTGGAATGGGTCTTCTCTAAGGCATAGACTGTAAACCCACAGACAGATCGCCCTTAAAATCTCTGCCTCTGCTGGCAGCCACCACCCATGCCTCTGCCACGTGGGCCACTGTGTGCTGCCTGTGTCATTTAGAAGCCTGCTTCTGCCTACGATGCAGACTCTGATTTCTTTGTGACACTTCTAGCCTGAGCATGGGTCAGATGGCAAGGGGTTGAATCCTGGCTTGGCTCTGGACAAGATTTGGAATCTCAGGCAAGTGACTTAATTGTCCTGTCCCTTGTTTCCTCCTCTTAAAAGTGGAGACAGTAGAGGCTTTCCCATTGTAATGAGCCCGACTAGTATCCATGAGGATGTGGGTTCAATCCCAGGCCTTGCTTAGTGGGTTAAGGATTCAGCATTGTTGTGAGCTGTGGTGTAGGTTGCAGATGTGGCTTGGATCCAGCATTGCTATGTCTGTGGCATAGACGGGCAGCTGTAGCTCCAATTCAACCCCTAGCCTGGGAGCTTCCATATGCTATGGATGTGGCCCTAAAAAGAAAAAAAAAAAAAAATGGAGACAGTAGAAATACCTGCCCTAGAGGGTTGTTATAATGAGTTAATGCATGTAAATCCCTTAGAACAGTGGCTGAAACGCAGCAAGGCTCAATAAACATTGACATTTATGATTATGTGAATCTCTGGGTCCAGGCAGGCGTAAACAATTCCTGGATTGTGAGTTGCATGGCCCAATATATTTCTTTTTTCTTTTCCTTTGTTTTCCTCTCTTTCTTGACTCCCCTTAACTCCTTCTCTCCCTGCTTCCTTATTTCCATTGGTTTGAACTATTTTTATGTCACGTGCATCCTCGGTGTTTCATGGGTGTGTGACTTTTGCTGTTACATAGGGTGACACTCTCAGGAGGGTGCCACACTTTCTTGTCACCGTCTTGAAACTCTTAATCATTTTTTGAACTGGGGGTCCTGAGTGTTCTCATTGCACTGGACCCTGCAAAGTCCGCAGTTGGTGCTGTGTGTCACCAAGGCAGTCCTTTCTGTCTATCTATCTCCTGGAGCAGGAGGGCCTTTGGCATACATTCCGATTGAATGGAACTCCTATGCCTGGGGCCAGTGCCTCTCATCCTGCCTCTGTTCTCTCCAGCACCCGCCTGAGCAGCGTGGGAACTTGTATGTAACCGGGTGCGGAACACTTCTGCAGAGGGCACGGGGTGATTTCAGTGATGCTGTGTTTCTCCGAAAGACTCCATCCCATTTGCCGTCCAGAAGCGGTCCCAGCTTCCGTCCTTAGTGAACTAGCGTCGACTGGCTGTGTGGGCGTCTGAAAACATTGACGGGGGTCCTCCTTTGTGCAGCTACGGCCCCTCCGTAGTTGTTGGAGGTTTTGCTGAAATTTGGCATCGACTTGAGAGCGGGAGGCAAGCACCGCCTCCTTCCTCCTCCCCTTTCCTTCCCCCTCCCCCGCCTCAGAGCAGGTTCCCAAGTGGAAACTGCCTTCTGCTCTGGGGGAGGGAGGAGGGGCCGGGGGACAGGTGACCCTCGGACTCCCGTGGGCATCTTGCTTAGCATTTGGTAGGCGCCTCTGCATACAGGCTCCCGAGAGGCTGGGGGAGGGAGGGGGCGGGGCTCAACCGGGTCAATCCTCTTAAGCTGGGAACAGCTCAAGGTCACGAACCCTGGCGAGGGAGGCACAAAGATCTTTTCTTCCAGCCCGAATTAGCGATGTTGCCCGGGGCTGTTGTCATTTCTCGGCTGAGTCCAAGGGGTTAGGAGTCGGGATGGACTTTCCTTTCTTTGACGCCACTGGGCTGCCCGGCTGTTCTTTTCATAGATTAGACGCGAGATGAACTGAGATGGGAAGAGACCCGTCTTCTTTATGCAAAGCGCAGTCTTTGGCGTCGCGGCCCCCTGGGAGGTCTGTGAGGCCGGCTGGCTGGAGAGACCCTGGCCCCAAGGGCGTGGGTGGGCGCGGTGCTCCTGGGTCAGGGGATGGGGGGCGGTTATCAGCGTCAGGTTCTTTGGCGGCCTGGCCTGGCTTCTCTTTTTCTCGCTCAAGAGAGAATCCTCCTGGGCTTGCCAACTCGATCCGTTCCAGAGGCCAGGCAGGTGTGCTCACAGAGGAGGTAGATTGGGGCTAGGGAAGGCACAGCGCAATTGCCAGTCGCAACCCATAGATAATTTGCCTGGGTGTGAGGGTGCAGAGGTTCCTAGAGACAACGTGGGTGGCAGGGCTTCTCCCAAGCCCCTCCTCACTTTCGCTTGCTCCCTCTCTCTGCACTGCCTTCCTGGCTCAGCTTGTGCTTGCTTGGCTTTCTTGTGGTCCCTGCTTTCCAGTTATTCTTTGGTGTCTTTTCAAGGGTGAGTCCCGCAGATGACTTTTCATGTGCATCCTTAGATGCCAGGAGAGGCTAAGAGTGGGCAACCTGCAACTGCCTGGGTTCAAATTCTGCCTCTATTCCTGCTGGCTGTGTGGTTGGGAGCTAGTGAACCTCTCTGTGCCTCCATTTCATGGCACGGTAAGCTGACCATGGTACCTCGGCTTGTCGAAAAGGTGGTGAAAGTGGGTTAATACATGCCAAGTGCTTGGGGCGGCCCCTGGCACAGTGAGTGCTGTGCAAATATTAAATACAGTTATTTAAATTCATCAGGAGCTTTTTGTGGCTTCACATGCACCCACATAGAAGGAGCCTGTCTGCTTCCTCCTCCCTTAGGTAGTTGATGTGCGAAAGCACCAGGCAAGGTGTGACCCGGGGCCTGCCAGCTGGGCAGCACTGAGAAGAGGGTGATATTCTCTCCCAGCCCTTTGACCTTGCCGTTTGTTGGACTAGGAGCAGGACACTGGGTTTTAGTCCTGGTCTTGCCATTTCTTTAATGGATGACCCTTCGCCAATCGCTTCTACCCTGAACCTTCACCTTCTGGGACTGCTAAGAGGGGTCAGTGGGCACTACCGGGAGGGGCTCCAGATCCATCTCTGCTGCATCCAGAAAGCTCTTAGCACCCCTCTTCATTGGCTTCCCCACAAGAAAGTTGTTCTTTCCTGCAACAACTTGGAAACTCCATTGCTAGGTATATGAGAATGCAAATAAGTGTCAACAAGGAGACACGTATGAAAATTGTTTCTGAAAACACTATAGATCATCATGGAAACTTGGAATCCACTTCAATATCCAGCAGGAGAGTGGACCCATATGGTATTTCCATACAATGGGATACAGTACAGTAGCAGAACAAGTGGGTGACAGCAACGTGCGTCAGTAGATGGGAATTTCACATATACAGTGTGGAGTGGAAAAGGCATATTGTGGAGGAATAGAGGATACTGCTATTTATATGAAGTTGAAAATTCCACCAATGATGCATGTCACAGTGTAAGTAGATGTTATATGTGGTAATCAGAGTAACCAAAGATGCAAGCGTGGTGAACTCAAGTTTGGTAAAGGGGTGCCTCTGGGGTTAGGAAGGGAATGTGATGGGAGGGGGCCCAGGGCCTTCAGGTGACTAACGATGACTTATTTCTTCAGTGGAGTGGTGGTAGGTGAGCATTCGGTATGTTTCAAACATTTATTTGTAAATCTTAAATATGATATATATTTAAAAATCGTTTGTCTGAGCTAAAAAAGTAAGCCTGAAAGGTACTGGACTAGAGGTCTTTGATTTCCTCCTTGGCCACTGACCCTCTAGGGTCCCTAGTGTTCCCTGAGGTCATCGATGGGACCTTGGTTTCCCAGGTGGTTCGGGCAGTGTCATGGTAAGAGAGTCGGACAGATGTGGCAGGATTGTTCCATGACCTTGGCTAAGAGCTGGGTTCTCTCTGAGCATCGGTTTCCTCACCTTTGGAAGGGGAAGAATCAGCACCTGCAGTCACACTTGCAGGGTTGATGCAGGGGTTTGCTGGGATGATGGCGCCTGCAGGGCATTTGGCTCAGAGCTGGGTGCCTGGTGAACATGCAGTGTGCATTATAGATGCTATTAGCGATGTTAATGAAGTCATTCACCAAGTGAGAGCTACAGGTGGAGGGAAGGAGGAGGGGGGTGGAATGATGACGTGCCCCCCCCACCCCCCACACAACAGGGACCTCTGCTCTGGTTACTCCGAATGCTTCCCTGTCAATGACTCTACTGTCTCACGTTTAAAACCCCATGAGGACCAGTGGTTTTGACTCGGGCTGCTTCCCAGCCTCCCTCTTCTATTCTGGTCACAAACACTGCTTCTTTTCTCTTGGCCACAGGATGACCCTGACCCATTACAGATCCCACAGTGAATGGTGATCTCAGACTAACCTCTGCATCCTGCTGGGAAGGGCGCTGACTCTGGTTCCCCTCGGGCTTGGGCTGGGCTGCCCTCCTTCTCAATGACCCCTGGTGGTGGGGCAGCCTGTCCACTCTCCGCTCATGGGTGGGCCTTTCTCTTTGACCCCAGAGGGCAGGCGCTCTGTTCCAATGGAGAAAGAGCAGAGAGGGGTTTGCTCTTTGGTGGAGCAATCTGAGGGCAAAGGCTTTCCAGGACCACTTCAGCTCCTCTTTCTCCTTAAAGGCTGGATGCCAGATCTATCTGGCTGGCTATCTGTTGTGCACCAGGGTGGAGGATATGGTCCATGAGGTCACAGGGGACCAAGTTTATTGGGGATAGAGGATATTTACAGGCTAGTGAGGAGGAAGGGGGAGAAAGACCTGGTCTCATCTTCCCATCAGCCCCAGAGAAGGCTATTCGGGGTCCTGGCCATCCTATTGGACACACAGTTCCGGGTTTGCATTGCATGGAGGAAAGCTGCTCAGGCTTACCCATGCTTTGCTGGACTTAGGCAGAGAGCAGCTTTGCTAGTGGGGGAATTTCCAGGCTGTTTGATACCAGGCAGTGGGGACTTGGAGTGTCAGTTATTTATCAAAATCGTCTGGGAATGCCAATAGCCCACTCCAGAGAAGCTTGGGCCCGTACCTCCTGGGGAAGAGCAAAGGCCCTGGTCCTTTGGGAAGCTGAGCTTGTTGTCCAGTTAACCCTGAGTATGCACCCAAGTCTTGATTGAACAGTCATGCTCCTTGTATCACCCCCTTGCTTTCCTGCTTGCCTGGGACCTAGATATGCAGCATTATGTCTTGCTAGGTGGAATCCTATCTTTCCTAGCCCTCTAAGGAATCGGACACCGCCTTTATTATCACAGAGGGCCCAGTTTAATGAAGGGGTTATTTTTCTACATAATACCAAGAAATGATTATCTCAGTAAGGGCACTTTTGGTTTCAAGAGACAGAAAACATTAAACAGGGAAAACAGAAATGTGTTGGCTCATATAGTTTTTTTTTTTTTTGGTCTTTTTGCCATTTCTTGGGCTGCTCCTGCAGCATATGGAGGTTCCCAGGCTAGGGGTCTAATCGGAGCTGTAGGCACCGGCTTACGCCGCAGCCACGCAACTCGGGATCCGAGCTGTGTCTGCAACCTACACCACAGTTCACGGCAATGCTGGGTCCCTAACCCACTGAGCAAGGCCAGGGGTCGAACCGGCAACCTCATGGCTCCTAGTTGGATTCGTTAACCTGAGCCACGATGGGAACTCCAGCTCATATAATTTAAAAAGCAGAGTTGAAAAGCTTCAGGTGTGGCTTGATCCAGCAGTCCAAATTATGTTACCAGGACTTAATATCTCTCCTTGTCGTGGATTTCCCCAGAGAATTAGCTTATTCTGTGTATCTTTATGGGAATAAGATGGCGTCTCACAGTAAAGTCCAGAGGGAGTAAAGAGTTCTTGCCAAATATTTCAAACAGAAGTCCTGTGCCTCATTATCACTGACATGTGCTGGATCTATGCCTGAGTCAAGTACCCATTCCTGGAAATGAGAGTGGAATTGAAGCTACCTGAAGTATGAAGAGAGGGAGGAGATAGTTCCCAAAGGAAAACTAGGGTGCAGTTACCAGAATGGGGTAAATAGTTATGATGCATGCTAACCAAACACACATGTCCACAGGGAGCTACCTGTCTCAGGCAGCACAAGCAATTGTTTCTGACAAGGACCCGGCCTCCCTCCGTAATGTCTATGAGTCCTGAACTAAGCCTACAGCCTTTGTTTGGAGTGTTGGCTTTGATCCTGGTTTGCCTCTGGAGCCCCTCACTGGAACCATATCAACAATGGCCCAGCTTGCCAGGGAGTCTAATGCAGCGGCCTCATTCGTACAGGAACCATGGAGGAAATAGGAGCAGAGAGAAATTACTGGCCTGCGTTAAATTTAGATTTATTCTGCTGGAGCTAATTGTAATCTTTATTTGGTCCCAAATGATTCATTCTTATCGTTCTTATTATAGCTGAGAAAATTAATTTTTATTCTGCCATAAAGGTGGCTGTAATAATCTGGGTTCAGGGAGGGGGGATTACTTTAATAAGATTTGCCAGTAGGTCTTGAAACAGTCAGCTTTTATGAGTCTGGGGCAGGCCTGTTGCGGAGAGGATGCGGTGGGGTGTAGGGATTGGGGTGGGATGGGGGGTGGAGGCAGGTAGGATTGCTAGGGTGAACTCAGCTAGGAAAAGGAACGGGTTTGTTTGCTCTGTCAAGAATTCAGGTGTCATTTCATTCTTTAAGTATAGGAGAGGTTCCAAGAGGGGGGTATCTAAGCAGATCCCAGAGTCTTCGACTGACTTAAATGGAAGCAAATGCATTTAACCAGATCTATGGCCTGTAGAACTCCACGGGCCATGATAGGACAAGGGCAGATGCCTGCAGAGATCGGGCTGGTCTTCTTTGTGGGACCACTGGGATTTGGAAAGCACGTACCTTTTTTAGAGGGAGCAAGTGTTACAGACCCCCGGTCTCAAAGCTTTGAGAACTAAAATGCTTTGGGTAAATATTCAGCAGTCATTTGGTGGTAAAACCTCGCCTGCACTCACTTATAAAAACTCTCCTTATGCCCCTGAGGATGGATGATACTCCTGTCTTTGACTTGGGGACCATGGTTTGTTTGATTAAAGGATGCTGCTTGAGGAGTTCCCATTATGGCACAGTGGAAATGAATCGGACTAGTATCCATGAGGATGAGGGTTCAATCTCTGGCCTCTCTCAGTGCGTTAAGGATCTGGCGTTGCTGTGAGCTGTGGTGTAGGCTAGCAGCTACAGCTCCAATTTGACCCCTGGGCTGGGAAGTTCCATATGCCCTAAAAAGGAAAAAAAAAAAAAAAGAAGGATGCTGCTCCAGGCCTCACGAAGATGTTAACCAATGTGCAATATGTACATTGTGTTGCTTTTCTTTTCTTTCTTTTTCTTTCTTTTTTTTTTTTTTTTGGTCTTTTTGCTATTTCTTGGGCTGCTCCCGTGGCATATGGAGATTCCCAGGCTAGGGGTCTAATCGGAGCTGTAGCCACCGGCCTACGCCAGAGCCACAGCAACGCGGGATCCGAGCCGCGTCTGCAACCTACACCACGGCTCACGGCAACGCCGGATCATTAACCCACTGAGCAAGGGCAGGGACTGAACCCGCAACCTCATGGTTCCTAGTCGGATTCGTTAACCACTGCGCCACGACGGGAACTCCTTCTTTTCTTTTTAAAAAAAATTTTATTGTGGTGATTTACAGTGTCTTGTCAATTTCTGCTGCACAGCCAAGTGACCCAGCCATACATCCATATACATTCTTTTTTTTCACATTATCCTCCATCATGTTGTATCACAACTGATCGGATCTAGTTTCCTGTGCTATACAGCAGAATCTCATTGCTTATTCATTCTAACCCCAAACTTCCGGTCCCTCCCACTCCCTTCCCCTCCCTCTTGGCAACCATAAGTGTGTTCTCCGTGTCCATGAGTTTGTTTTTTTTTTTTCTGTAGACAGGTTCATTTGTGCCATATATTAGATTCCAGATATAAGTGATATCATATGGTCTTTGTCTTTCATTTTATGACTTACTTCATCTAGTTCCATCCATGTTGCTGAAAATGGCATTATTTTGTTCTTTTTATGGCTGAGTAGTATTCCATTGTGCATATGTACCGCATCTTCTTAATCCATTCTTCCTGTTGTTGGACATTTAGGTTGTTTCCATGTCTTGGCTCTTGTGAATAGTGCTGCAGTGACTGTATCTTTTTCAATGAAAGCTTCGTCTGGATATATGTCCAGGAGTGGGACTGCTGGATTATATGGCAGTTCTATATTTAGTTATCTGAGATACCTCCAAACTGTTTTTCATAGTGATTGTACCAATTTATATTCCTACCAACAGTGTAGGAGGGTTCCTTTTTCTCCACACCGTCTCCCAATATTTGTTATTTGTGGACTTATTAATGATGGCCATTCTGACCAGTGTGAAGTGGTACCTCATTGTAGTTTTGATTTGCATTTCTCTAATAATTAGTGATGATGAGCATTTTTTCATGTGCCTGTTGGCTATCCTTATGTCTTCTTTGGAGAAATGTCTGTTCTGGTCTTTTGCCCATTTTTCAATTGGGTTTTTAATTTTTTTGCTGCTGAGTTGTATGAGTTGTTTGTATTTTTTGTTGTGTTGCTTTTCTAAGTCCCAGAAAAGTTAGAAACCAGGAGTTCTGGAATAGAGGTGTTGGATCTCTAGGAATGTCAGATTTGTCAGATTTTTCTGAGTTGGGGGAGGGAAAACAGAGTTCCTCATTTTTTTGTGAAATTTCTGAATTTCTAGAAGTTAGTTTCAGATTTTTAAATTTAATCTTGTGAAGATAGAAAAAGATCCTCGACACCATTAGTCATTAGAGCGATGCAAATTAAAACTAATGACACACACACACAAAATTAACATTTGGAGTTACGAAACGAATCGGACTAGGAACCATGAGGTTATGGGTTCAATCCCTGCCTTTGCTCAATGGGTTAAGGATCTGGCATTGCCGTGAGCTGTGATGTAGGTTGCAGATGTGGCTTGGATTTGGCGTTACTGTGGCTGAGGCATGGGCTGGCAACTATAGCTCCAATTGGACCCCTATGCCATGGGTGCGGCCCTAAAAAGACAAAAAGACAAAACAACAACAACAACAACAAAACCTAACGAGATACTTCTGCACAACCACTGGAATGGCTAAAATAAAAACTGACGATATCAAGTGTTGACAAGGATGTGGAGAAACTGGAACCCCCTGCTGTTGGGAGTGTAAAATGGTGCCATTTGCTTGAGGAAACAGTTTGGCAGTTTCTTGAAAACATATATCTGCTCTTTGACTCAACAATTCCACTCTTAGGTATCTACCTAAAAGAAATGAAAGACTTGCTTATGAATGTTCCTAACGGTTTTATTCATCTTTGCCCCCACCTGGGAACAACCCAAATGTTCATCAACTGATGAGTGTGTGAACACACAATGGCATAGCCATTCAATGGAATGAAAAGAAACCAGCGACTTATTCATGGAACAATGCGGGTGACTTTCAAATAATTATTCTGAGTGCAAGAAGCCAGTATGCATATGGTATGACTGCATACATGTATGAATTTCTAGAAAAGGTAAAAACTCTATAGACAGACAGCAGATCAGTAGTTGCCTGGGGCCATGGCTGGGAATGGGGGGGTATCTGCAACTAGCACAGGAAATTTTGGGGGCGATGGAAGGGTTCTGAAACAGGATTGTGATGATGATTATGCACCTGTACAGATTCATGTCAAACTGCACACTTCAAATGGGTACATTTTATGATATATGAAGCATAGTTCAATAAATCTATTAAAATATTTGAAGACAAAATCCATTCATATGGTTGAAAAATCTCAAAAAGTATGAAAATGATTATAATAAAAAAAGTATTGGAGTTCCCGTCGTGGCTCAGTGGCTAACAAACCTGACTAGTATACATGAGGATGTGTGTTCGATCTCTTGCCTCCCCTAGTGGGTCTGCAATCTGGTGTTGCTGTGAGCTGTGGTGTGCGTCACAGATGCAGCTCAAATTCCGCACTACTCAAATTCCGTGGCTGTGGCGTAGGCTGGCAGCTACAGCTCAGATTTGACCCCTTGCCTGTGAATCTCCATATGCTGGGGTATGGCCCTAAAAAGACAAAGGACCAAAAAAAAAAAAAAAAGTGTATATGGTAATTATAATACCAAAAAAAAAAAAATCTTGACTGCCCCACAGCAATCCAGTTTTCTTTTGCACAGGCAACCAATTTTATTAGCTTTTCCCCAGTGCGTTCAGAGAACTTCATGCACTGGAAAAGCATATAAACATGTCTTTCCATGTATTATATATATATGTATATACGCATACTATATATAGTTTGTTTTTCTCTCTCAAATACTAGTAAAACGCGAAGATTATCTGGCACCTATTTTTTTTTTTTCCACTTAACACACAATATGTCTTAGAGATCTTTCTCTAACACATAGAGCTGCATTTTTTCACATGCTGTCATTTCAGTCTCTGGTGAGGCTGCCCCATCACTGCTGCAGCCACTCTTGTGTTGACGGACACTTGATTCATTTCCAGGCTTCGGACCCTGCAGAAATGTTTAGCCCAGCTGTTTCCCCTCACAATACCTCTCAGCTTCCTCATCTTTCAGTGGAGCTCCTGGTCTCCCCTACCTGCCTCCCATGGTTGTGAGCATGAAAGGAACTTGTGTTTATAAAGTGCTTAAGCAGTACCTGGCACCCAGACATTGTAGGTAAAGTGTTAGCTTGTGTAATGATTACTTCCAAGAAGAACCTAGCATGTCTGTTATCTCACATATATCTAGGTATATTAGTAGGATACATTCTGAGAAGTGCAATTACTCAGTCAAAGGATACGTGCAGATTGATTTGGGATGGATTTTTGTCAAATGATCAATTTCTATCCTTTGAGTGAAAAGCACCAGGCAGCACGTGACCTCACCCCTAGCCTCCCCAAACTGCACTAGATCTGATCTTTGGGGTTTTTTTCAGCCAAAGAATTAAGAGGTGGCATCTTCCAGTTTGGGGAGATAATAACCCCAACTTCAGTGAGGTTCAGCTAAAACTCCTTGAGCTCACCGGTGTGGACCGTTAGCTGCTGGAAATGCAAAACAAGTGATTCCTTCTGGAATCCTTTCCATGGAGAGAGTTAGTAACTGGGGGAATATGTCATAGCCTGCAGCGCCAACTGCATCACTTTTACAATTTTTGCACATTGAATAAGGAACACAAACGATTTCTCAGGACACAGCTGCCACGTCCTGGGAACATACGGATAAAGGTACAAACACAAACACATGAAACCCAGAGAAGAGCACAACCTCCCAGCCGACAAGAAGCCTTTTGAGTTCTCATCAAAACACGAATGTTCTGATGCACCGTAAAATGCGTGGCTATGTGAGAAGCATTCACAATCCGGGCAGGAGGAGAATGACATTAAAAGAACTCACTTCATGGAAATCGGAGAGATTTTCCAGTACAGACGGGCTTGTTTTGGATCAGTTTGGAAGAAGTGGCAACATTGGAGAAATGACTAGAAAGTAATCTGTTTGTCAATGTACCTACTCATTAAGCATTCAAAGAATTATGATTTGAATGCATGGATTGTTGGCATTTGAAAGCCATTGATCAGAGATTTGACATTTTTGCAAAGAATTCCAGAAACACCGGGCCTCTTATTTTGTCAGAACCTGGCTCATTTTTACGGTGCAAGAAGGTGTTGTATATTTCTCTTTGCCTTTAAAAAAATTTTTTTTTTTATTTTTAAGGACTTTCGGCTTTCTGTTTCCAACTCTTCGATGGAACTTTCTGGCTTGCTATCTCTGGTGGGAGTTTCTCCTCTTTCTGCACATGTCGTGGCACCTCACAGGGTGCTGTGGATTCCAGATGTGTGCATGCAAGAATTCCTTGAATCAGAGGCAGCAACTCAGACTAGCAGCCAACTTTTCGATGACTTCCGGGTGGCTCTTTGCGGTGTGGTCTCTAACTTAGGTCCTTGGAGTTCTGAGCCCCCTACTCAGCACAGTGGAATCCCTCTGCATTTCCCGGGCTGCTCATCCTCTCATCGCACTGTTCTTGACATGAGGGGAGGTCTCTTTTGTGGGGAGGGTCCACAGAACTTGTATCCCTCTGTGATTCATATCCCAATGGCTGGCATTGGGTCCGTGCCCATTGATGACCAAATGGCCAAGGTTTTCCCCACTGAGAGAGAAGAGAAATAGATATTGGGGGTGGGGTGGGAGGGGGGCAACTAACAAATGCCTAATGATAAGAAGATGACTCCTAAGAGTCTGGCATTTGGCCAGACCCCATGCCTTTGGCCTTTGGAAGAACGGATTTGTGATCTATTCATTGCTTTGGAGAAAATGACGCTTTTCTTGAGTGACTGGTCTTGGGCTCAGCGATCTCAGTACTTCAGATTCTGCTGAAACATCTACCTGCCCTCTTCATTGACCTGTTTTCAATAAAACCATATGAGCTCAAAACGGAGCACACGCTGACACTCCGTTGTCATAGCAACCTGGGTGGTAAACATCAGCTTCATGCTATTTAAAGGGGGGGGGGTGGTGGCAGGAATTAGGAATTAGGGGGATTTGCAAAACTGAGATTTTGTGCCCTAGTCTCAGCTCCAGAGTCCACGGGAGATACTCAGTAGGATGCTGGTGAAGATACCACTTCTGTCTCCACCAGGCGACACCCAGAGGGAATGGGGTGGAGCTACTGGGAGAAGATTTCAGACCAGATCCAAGGGGAGGATCCTCTAACTCCTATTCTGATCTTTCCTTTGGGGCCACACTTCTTAAAAGAGTTGTCTCTTCTTGGTGCTTCTCTTCCTGGTGTCCTGCCCACTCCTCTCTACCATCATTGTCACCCCGTCACCATCTTCTTGTCACTCTGTCTCCACTGAGTTCATCCATGCGGTTGTCAAATGCTCAGGCTGCTTCTTGTGCGTGTGTGCCGGGGCACTGGTGGGGGTGGGGGTTCACCTTCTCGGAAATCTCTCCAGCTGTCCAATGGCTCCTCTGACAGCTTGGTCCATTGTCCCTGCTACTTTGTGTACTTGGCACAGAACTGGCCGTAATAAGCATCAAATGAGTGCCTGATGGACTAATGGTGCTGTGGACTGAATGTTTGTGTCCATCTGCTTTTCTGGCCCTGGCGTGGATGCCCCTCCGAGCCTTCTCTGTGGGCTCCTTGTCCCTTGCCAGACCATCAGGCATTGGGGTGTCTCTCCCCACTTTGTGGGCGACTCTTTGGGATCCTTCCTCCCCTCCCTTCTGACAACACCCACATATTTCCCTCGCTCAGGGTCCCTCCTGAGCTCTACCCGCAGAGTATAGTGCTTGACACCATGGGCTTTTCTATGGGGTGGGTGTGCTCATATCTCAGACCCCACATGCCCCCAGCAGAATGCTTTATCCTCCTCCAAAGGCTGCTCCCCTCCTCTCAGGGACTGTCCCACCCTTGGGTCCCAGCCTCAACCCACCAAAATGCTTAATTCTTCTCTCTTCTCTCAGCTCCCTTTCCCCTCCCACTGTATCTAAGTAATTTCCCAGTCTACTTAATATCTTGCCTTGTCTCTCCACATCCTGGTGGCCCTTTTTTGCAGTAGAGAACATGGTGAGTTTGAGGATGTTGGAGATGATCCAAAAAAAGATGGGACCGCAAGATGGTGGGAACCATGAGAGAGCAAGAACATTCCCAGGGGAGATGAGAAAATGCCCGGGGGGTGGGTTTTTTGTTTTTTTGTTTTTAATGCGTCCAGGATTTCACTCACCAGCTCAGTGGGGGCGTGCCTGTTGTGTGTGTGTGTGTGGGGGTCCTTCTGATCTGGGAGCTCCAAAGGGCTGTAGCACCAGGGAGTGTTTTATAACCCAGGCTTTTCTTATCAAAGGTAGCAGAGGTTGCTTCACAGCATATGCAAAGCAAGCAGGGTCTACATGGCTAAAACTCTGCTTTGGGCTCCATTTAAAGCAATTGCATATGTGAAAATTGAGTTTGACCGCAGCAGTCTTGGGGCTAATGGTCCTAGCCTAGTCTCCAGAAGTAAACAACGTGGGGGCAGGAGACAGGCAGGGATCATCTTAGGTCCCTTTGTATAGCAAGGTCACCACCCTCTATGACTTGGACCTTCGTGAGTGTCTCTGTCTCAGTCATTCCTGCTTCCAGTTCATTCTCCATCATTCCAGGGTGATGGTTTTCTAATTGCATTGAATGGTGCCATGTTCCCATGACGTAAGCCACTTTAGAGGCTTCCCATTACCCCTGGGATGAAGTCCAGACAATATCCAGGGGCTTCTACCTGGCCCTGAGTCACCTGGGCCATCCCTCTTCTCCAGCCTGACTGCTTCTCTCTCTCTTCCCCAACATCTGCTCCAGCAGGGCTCTGGGTCCCCCACCTGTGGTCCTTTGTGCTGTTTTCCTCCCCCCTGCCTCCTTCCCACCCCTTGACCTAGTTCATTCCATTCATCCTTTGAACACTGTATTGGATTGCTGTGGCTGCTGTAACACATGACTACACCCTGGGCAGCTTAAAACAACAGAAACCTAGTCTCTCACAGTTCTAAAGGCCAGAGGTGGAAAATCATAGCGTCCGCAAGATCAGTTCCTCCTGGAGGCACCAGGGGGCGTCCATTCTATGCCCCTCTCCTGGCTTCTGTGGCTCAGGCAGTCCTTGGCTCCTAGATGCATGGCCCCCGATCTCTGCCCCTGTCTTCGCATGGCTTCTCTGTGTGAAAAATCCTTCTCCTTTCTCTTAGAGAGATGCCAATCACTGGATTTAATCCAGTGGGATCCAGTTACATCTACAAAGACCCTATTTCCAGCTAAGGTTACATTTTGAGGTTCCAAGGGGACATGAGGTTTTGATGGATGCTGTAGGTCCCATCTTCTTTGGTTCCATTAAGGTCCCATTAGCCACACTTTGCTGTCATGCCTCTTGCTTTCCTTTACCAGGATGGCTTATGTTCAAACTCCATACTAGGCAAATTTCCATAAGAGCAGGACTGCACGGGTCCACTGTCCCCCCCACATGCGTGCTTGGCATGGGACTGGCCTATAATAAGCACTGAATGAATGCCTGGTGGATGAATGGTGCTGTGGACTGAACGTTTGTGGTCCCCTCCCCCCCCACCAATTCCTACATTGAAGCCCTGACCTCTAATGTGATGGTATCAAGAGATGAATTGTGGGTGGGTGATTAGGTTTAGCGGAGGTCATGAGGAAGAGACCCCCATGCTAGGATAAGTGCCCTTCTAAGCAGAGGAAGAGACAGCAGAGCCTCCTCTCTCTGCCGTGTGGAGATACAGGAGAAGCTGGCCATCTTGAATCAAGGAAGTGAGTTCTCATCAGACACCTGCTTGGCCAGCCCTTTGATCTTGGACTCCCCAGTTTCTAGAACTGTGAGAAAATAACTGTCTATTTCAAGCCATCCTGTCTATGGTATTTTGTTACAGCAGCCCACACTGCCTAAGGCAGTGGGTATGCCTGATCCATGTCATTGGTGCCCCCCCAAACCCAAGGAGGTAGATCTCCCTCTTTCCTGTGTTCCTGGAGGTGGGGCGGGGTGGGGCTGGGGTGCTCGCCACAGTAAACAGCTGGCTGAGAGGTGGGCAGACTCTCCAGCCAAGGTCACCAACTCTGGAGTCCAGGCTCCTCCCCTCCCTCTTGGGTTTGGGGGGCTTCAAGGAAGTCAGGAGTGTGGGCAGGGCCTGAGGGCCCTCTGGCTGGATGGAGGGCAAGTGATGGGCTGTGTCGTCCCTTGGAGACTGTTCCCTAACAGACATCTCAGACCTGGGTCTGTCCTTGCATCGCTGTCACCACACATGCTGGATTCATCCCCGTTGGGGTCGGTGTTTTCACGTCTTCCCCCACTGTGGCCCCTCAGCACTCAGGTGGTCTCTGAGAGGGGAGAACAGGGATAGTTTTTGAGTCGGAGACGGGAGACATTTCCTCCTGGGACCAATACAATGGAAGAAAGGGAAGAAATGCCCTTTCATAAAACCTCCAGAATTTGCCTTGGAAGCAGGTGACTGGTAACAAAAATTGATTTTTTCTCCTTTTTGCGATTTCTCAGGGTGAAACTGGTGGACAAAGGGAAGGGTGAGGAAAGGGTTCAAGGATTTTAAAGATCTTGGGGTGGGTGAGGCAGCCTGGGGCTCATTGTTCAGCTCGCATCACCTGATCATTGTAACCTGTTTGCTGTGGGAAAATCCAGCTGTGTTTCCTGTGGTTTCTGCAGTGTCTCCTCCCACCAAGGTTCACTTTCTAGGATCCCTTCCCGAGCACTGGGACCCTAGTTGTGTAGGATGCTCGCCCTTCCGACTTGGCTGCCTGTAGTCCCCTCTGTCCCAGGCTGAGGTCTGCGGGGAGGCGACATCCTTTCTCGCCGAAGCGCACCCGAGTTGGGCTTTCTGTTGCTTGCAGCAAAAAATCTGACCTATAGAGTCGTGCTTTGTCTAATGGTTTTCTGCCAGAAAACAGCAGTGGGTCTTGGTTAAAGTCCCCAAATCGCCCGAAATCGCCCCAAATTTCAGCTCTGGAAATGGGGAACGGACCATTTGC
Source organism: Phacochoerus africanus (assembly GCF_016906955.1). Lineage (NCBI taxonomy): Eukaryota > Metazoa > Chordata > Mammalia > Artiodactyla > Suidae > Phacochoerus > Phacochoerus africanus. The sequence goes on along the minus strand of NC_062558.1, from coordinate 28,043,988 downwards.
TTTTCGCCCAGTGGGAACAGCCTCGGCCACTAGGTGGCAGTGTTGCCGCGCACGAGGCCCCTGTTTCGGCAGAGGCGGCAGTAGAGGGGAGCCCTGGGCTGGGGATAGCAAGGGGTGAACTCAGTACCCCAAATGGGGCGTCCCGGGCTGCGGCATCCCCAGGGAGCTGCCTCCTCTTTCAGGAGTGCTGTCCTGTGTGTCCCTTCATTTCCAGATGACCTTGCCCAACCCAGAATAAACTCTGAATTAAAGGTGATTACAAAGGGACTGGGGTTGTTTTTGTTTTTGTTTTTCTCCACTGAGACTCCCCAGAGATGTTATTCAGGAGTAGTTTTACCTATGACAGGGGTTCATGGTATAGCCCCTGGGGCCAGTGTGGAAGGAAGTTTCTTTTTCTTCCTTTGTGTTCTTTATGGGTTTTATTCTGCGACATATTATCAGTCAGAAGCAATAATGGAGCCCTTGGAACCAAACAAGAAAATACACAAAACTGTTACAGGTTTTGGGAGCCAGCAGAGACTAGTGATCAGAGTTGGACTCTGGAGCTCAGTCCTGGCTGTACCCCTTATGTGCTGTTTGACCTTAGGCATGTTTTTCGACATCTCTGTGCCTTTGTTTTTCCATCTATAAAATGGATATAATAATATTACTTATTATCATAATATTAATAATTTGATAATCTGAGAATAATATTCTATCTCATAGGATTGTGTCAAGAATAAATGTGTAAAGAGCTGATACAGGGGTTCCTGTTGTGGCGGAGCAGAAACGAATCTGACTAGCATCCATGAGGATGCAGGCCTCGCTCAGTGGGTTAAGTTGCTGTGAGCTGTGGTGTAGATTGCAGACGCAGCTCACATCCGGCTTTGCTGCGGCTATGGCCTAGGCTGGCAGCTACATTCTGGTCCAACCCCTAGCCTGGGAACCTCCATATGCAGTGGGTACAAGCCCTAAAAAGACAAAAAAAAAAAAAAAAAAAAGAGCTGATGCACACAATGCAGTTAGAATGGTGACTGGCCCACAATAGGCACCTGACAATTCCTTGTTGTTACTATGATGATTTCCTTCATTGGCTCCTACTCATGATAAACTTGTGAGAATTTCCAACCAATTTATCTCTTCTTTTTCCGAGATTTGTCAGCACATAGGACTTATATCAGGCAAGTTAACAACACGTCTTTTACTTTCTCTTTGTGTTATCAATGTTTTAAATGGAGGCTTGTCTTCTCAACTAAAATTTTAAGTTCCTTGAAAGCAGGCTGTGCCCTCCACTTGTCTTTTTTGTTACAGCTCTGTACTGTCTGCATCTTAGGGTACTTTGATTTGATTGTCTGGAGAAATTAATTCACACAGAAAATACTCTCAAGTGTGGGTTTTTTTTTTGTTTTTTGTTTTGGTGGTAGGTGAAAAGAAGTTTTCAAGCAGTTGAATAGTCCAAAGGATCGTATAAGAGGGATGCTGAAGGCTTCTGAGCTCATGCTGTTTAGACTCTTAACTCTTAAAAAACAATCTAAAGATTCAGTAAAGCAGAGTCTTCAGGCAACAGCCACAAAGACGGGACAGCTTTTATTTCCCTTTCTCTAGTTACTCCAGGTTTTTGAAAATGGCAAACTGTGGTTAAAAAAATTAGAGAAGATGGAGTTCCCTGGTGGCTCAGTGGGTTAAGGATCTGACATTGTCACTCCTGTGGCTCTGGTTACTGCTGAGGTTTGGGTTTGAGCCTTGGCCCTGGAACTTTGCGTGTCGCGGGAGTGGCAAAAAAAAAAAAAAAAAGAGTAAGAAAGAGAAGGAAAGATGTTCCACGAATGATTCTGGATTGAACCAGGCTAGTCTGGCTTAGTAGTGTGTTATTTGTCCGTTGCTTTTTTTCTGCACCTGTTGAGATGATCATACATAGGAGTTTTCACTTTCATTCTCTTAATGTGGTCCATCATTCATCTTTTAGCTGTGCAATACCAGTTGTAAATGCAAAAAAGAAGAGCAATCGACCCACATGCAGGATCCTCAAAATGACACAATGCATATTTTGTAGCTCATGCATGCTTGCACATTTTGTTCTGACTGGAACCATGCAAATGCTGCACAGAAGTAACTCAGCTGGTTTCCTTTCACTCCTGGATACATGCACATTCTACCAGCATTCTCTGCTTCAGCTCAGATAGAGGAAGGAAAGACTGGGAGGAAAGGAACTCTTCCCTTTCTTTCCATGGTATCTATTTTCAGCATCACTTGTTGGCTAATACAGGAAAATAAAAGGACTAAGAAAGAATAGGATGGGATTTCTTGGCTGGCTGTGTTTCTTAGAATGCCTTTGCCTTTTCTTCCCAGCATTTGAAGAAGGTTCTGGTTGGACGACAAGTGTGGCTCTCTAAGCTGTCAGGGGCTCCGATGATTTGTTGTAGATGCATTGCACTTACCTGTGCTGCCTTTGTGTCTTGCGGAACCCCCATGCATTGGGTCTGCTGGAATACTGTGCTCATGGGGCAACCAGGACACAATGTGCAAAAACAGCACCAGTAGACAAGCACTTACACATACCCTGTGTGCACATGCTCGTGTGCAACCTTCATTGTCCTCTCAGACTCCATGTACAAGCATAAGTTCAAAGGTGAAACCCTTAAGCATTTCGGAGGTATAGAGTGACACTGCAGGGCCTTGAGCCAAGCTCAAGCCCTTCTGAGCACGGGGCCATGTGCAGCTGTGTAGGTCATATGCCTAGGAAGCCAGCCCTGCATATGCTTCTGTTTTGTCACTACCTGCTGAGATCACTTTTGAAGACTCAGTATGCTAAAGTAAGCGTATTAGCACTGCAGTGGAGGGTGGTTTACTGGGGCCCTGTGTTCAGCTTCTCCAACTCATGTTTCATATAGAGTATGTCAAACTCTAAAGGCAACACAATTCTTCAGGGTTATTGCTAAAATGTCTGGTTTATGGTCTCAGGCATAATCCTGCTTTTTTCTTTTTCAACATCAATACTGTTGAGAGTAGTACTGGCAGTGAGGAAATCAACCTTGACTTGGTGTGAACTGTTCACTTGGGTATTAGAGTGGAGTTTTGTGTTGCTTCCTATGAAGAATATCCTTGTTCTTCTTGTCAAAGTGGTACCCTGATGATGCTTTGGAAAATACGCCCAACCCACCACTTCATATCACAACTAAATCCCATCTATCTCCAGGCACCCGGAAAGAGACACATGACCTTGGACGAGCCAATCAGAACAGGCCATTCCCCTGGCCACAGGGATTGGTTTAGGGATGGGCATGTGACCCATCAGAGACAAGGAGACCACCCTGAGATTTTCTTGCTGAAGTTTCAGGAGACCATTCCTGATTCTTGCTGGATTTGAAGGCAGGAAAATATGAGCCTTTTGGTGATGCTAATCTTGCTATGACGTGGTGACTGAGAAGGAAGCCAGCTCCATGGAAGAGAGCAGAGTGATAGATGAAAATGCATCCTTAAAAAAAAAAAAACTTAAAAAATTACTTTCAATAAAATTCAAGCTTTTTGACATTTAGCATGATGAGTTTTTGATAAATGCACAGCATGGTGTAACCAACACAACCGTCAGGACACAGAACAGTTCCACATTCCCATTCCTAATTCTTTGTTTTGAATGTTTATAGTTAAAATCCTTCCCAGCCTCTGATCTTTAGAAATCACTACTCTGTTCTCTGTCCCTCTAGTTTTGATGTTTCTAGAATGGCCTGCAAACAGAATATACAGTAGATTGCCTTATTTTAGGCAGCAAAGTGTATTTGAGATTTATCCATGCTGTTGCATGTTTATCCATCATTTGCCCTCCTTCATTGCCAAGTCGTTCTCCATTCAATCGTTGTACCACTTTTGTTTCTCCATTCACTCGTTGAAGAATGTTTGTGAAGATGCATGCTGACAACATCGTTTAAATGCTGAATCCAGCCAGACCTGAAGCTCACCTCTCTCTCCAGCTGTGACTGCCATTAAATTCCGATTTTGTTTAGACTTTCATAGTGTGGATTTTCTGTGCTGGAGAGAATGGCTTTTTTGACATTGACAATGGCCAGAGGATGGGAAGGCTAGTCCGAACTAGTGAGAAATCCAAAGCAAAGGCACTCCACGTATGACATTCCTACTAATGAAGTTGTACAATAACAAGTCATGTTACTGGGTTCCCTTATGGTGGGTCCCTGATGGGTGGCAGGAAGTGACACCTTATTTGACACAGAGGGAAATTGAATCTCAAGGGGGTGAAGTGACTGGTCTCAGTACATAAATGGAGCTGATGGAAGCCCTGGGACTCCAGCCCAGGTGTCCTCTGCCTCTTGTAAGCCTCAGCTGCCTCCCTATCAGACAGTGGGAAAGATGTCAGGGCTACTTAGTGAATTTCCCTCTCTTATTTAAACCCTCTCCAAGGTGTCCAATTTAGAATAAATATAAATGGAAATTAGAACAAGGTCATCAACATTTCCTACTGTTTAACAGCTGACGGTGCCTATAGGAGGTCAAAATTACTGTCACTAAGATCTATATAATCCGTTTAATGATGCTCTTTCTACATCTGGTGCCCCGTGGAAACCTCTCACGTTGGCTTAACAGCTCTTCACTTTGTTTCTCCGAGTGTCTGTATCCCTTTGCTAATGAAAGCACAGTTTACACACTCTATCAAGAGATGTGAGATGTGTTCCAACTTTTGGTAGGGTTGGGATCACAGCTGTTTGAATTGTCAGCTTCTATGATGTTGTATTAGTTAGCCGTCATTAGCTACCATAATAAATAAACCCCAGGTGTGGCTTAACACACCAAAAGATTATTTCTTGATCATTTCTAGGTCCATCCATGTTGTTGCAAGTTGCCATTATTTCATTCCTTTTTACAGCTGAATAATATTCCATTGTGTATATGTACCACATCTTTATCCACTTCTTTATCAATGGACATTTAGGTTTCTTCCATGTCTTGGCTATACTTTATACCACAATGAACATTGGGGTACATGTATCTTATTGAGTCATGGTTAAGTGAAGTTAGTCAGACAGTGAGACACAAACATCATATGTTATCACTTATATGTGAAATCTAAAAAAAGGATACAGTGAATTTATTTGCAGAATAGAAACTGACTCACAGACTTTGACAAACTTATGGTTACCAAAGGAGACAGGTTGGTGGGGGGAGGGATGAGCTGGGGTTTGGGATGGAAATGTTGTAAAGTTAGGTTGTGGTGGTGGTTGTAAGCTATAAATATATAAATATAATAAAATTCATTGAATTAAAAAAAGAGGAGTTCCCATCGTGGCTCAGTGGTAATGAACCCGACTAACATCCATGAGGGTGCAGGTTCAATCCCTAGGCTTGCTCAGTGGATTAAGGATCTGGCATTGCCTTGAGCTGTGGTGTAGGTTGCAGACATGACTTGGATCCTGCATTGCTGGGGCTGGGGCTGTGGCTCCAGTTTGACTCCTAGCCTGGGAAATCTCCATATGCTGCAGGTGCAGCCCTAGAAAGCAAAAAAAAAAAAAGAAAAAAAAAAAGAAAAGATTATTTCTTGTTCCTATCCAACATGGGTGCCATATTTGGCAGATGGCTCTCCTCCAGATGGAGATTCAGGGGTCTGGGCTCTTTCCAGCTTGTGGCTCTGCCATAGCCTGAGGTCTCAGAGTCCCCTGCTTCTCACTGCTAGAAGGGAAGAGAGCCATTGCAGCTTCAAGGTCATATGCAACCCATGATCCTCTTTCATTGGCCAGAACTAGTTACATGGTCTTGCCTGGATGCGGGAGAGGCTGGGAGGTCCTTGGCTGAGCAGCCATGTATCAGACTGTGGGTGGAAGGTTTCTGGTGCTGTTTTTTTTTTTTTTTTGGAACAAGTAGCCATCTCCCACAGACATGATGCCTCATTGCTGAGATCCCTTCACTCCACACTGTCCTCCCCTGCTTGGCTAGTTTTGGGGTTCACACAGATGAATCCTGCTCATCTTCACAGTCACACATCCAGATGGGGAAAATAAAATGGCACAGGGTAACTTGCAAAGAAAGGCCATAGTCTTCCAACCCTCTGTATCTTTGATCTCCCTCCCCTAATTTTGTAAAATTAGGTTGGGATGATGGTTGTAAACTGTATATATATAATACAATTAATTGAATTAAAAAAAAAAGGGGGGAGTTCAGGTCAGCCAGGTCCAGCCTTTTCTGCATGTTGTTCTGTTAGCGGTGATTATTTCTGTCATTTCACATACCATTCCCCCACCTCTATTCCTTGTGTTAACAAATTTAAACAGTAGCGCTCTCTCTGTAAAAGATGAGAATTTAGCTGACTTACACTTCTTACTCACTTTCCTTTTTTTTTTTTTTTAGAAGCAGTTAACATTATGTTTGGTTGTAAGTTACAGAGAAGCCCCTGGCTCCAAAGCTTGTTAATGGCTGTCTTCCTTCTGTGTCTTCACCTGGTCTGCCTTCCATGTGTATCTCTGTCCTGATTGCCTTTTCTTATAAGGACTCCAGTCATGTTGGTTAAGTTTAGGCAAGTAAGAGCTGATGTTATTGGATTTATCCTTTAATCTCATGCTGTGAGCCTGGCTCCTTCAGACTCCCTGAATCAGTGTGTAACTTTGTTGCTCACGGTCGCACCGTGACTGTTCCACCTTCATCCCCTCTCAGGGTGGGAGCCCCACCACCCAGTTTTACATCTGACATTTCCATCAAGGGTTAATTCAGTTTCCTAGGGGAAGAGTTGAGATTTGACAGGAGGTGAAGATGAAGCCTTTTATTGTGGATGGGACTTTGGAGGAGGTCTGCCTGGAGTGGGTGTCCCAGCTACAGAATTCAGTCACTTCCTTGGTTTTTTCAGCTCCATTTCCACTCCTGTCCTCACTCTATGTGCCAACATGGAGTCCAGAGCCCCTCAGGGGATGCCAGAGGGCAGAGGAGTTCCAGCTCAAGTTTTCCTCTGCTGTCTTGCCCATCCGTGCTCTTTCATCCACATATTATCTTACATGAATTTGTTGAAATATTTTATCTGCAGGTGGCCCTCCTCCATTTCTCTTGATCATAGGTTTATTCCTTTCTGTACTTTTATGCTTTTGTTGCTCTGGAGTTTCTGTAGAAATATGAGACAATGAATGTGCTCAGTCTGCTGCTTAAAATCAAACTCCAGGAGTTCCCTGGTGGCTCATTGGGTTAAAGATCTGGCATTGTCACGCTGCAGCTTGAGTTGCTGCTGTGGCATGGGTTCTATCCCTGGCCTGGGAATTTCTTTGTGCCTCGGGTGTGGCCAAAACCAAAACCAAATAAAAAAAAAATAAGTTCCAATTCCATCTCTTTCTTTTAAGGGAAAAATGTTAGTATTTCTCTTAGATTAAAGAAGCAAGAAGACATGTTCATTCTAACTTGAAAATACATAGAGAAACATGGCAGAAAGTGGAGAGGCATCCATAACACCCACAGGCAAACCTTCATCTTCAAGTAAGAGTCTGACTGGGTTTTGGGCATCTTGATGAAATGAAGACCAAAACCAGGCAAGACTAGCTGATTGAAGTTTGATAAAGAGGAGAAATCCCTTGATATTAGCATGGTGGGGTAGCCATAACAGAGGACTACAGAACGGGGCAACTTACACCTGAAATTTATTCCCATGGTTCTGGAAGCTGGAGTCCAAGACCAAGGTGTCGGCAGGGCTAGTTTCTCCTGAGGCCTCTCTCCTTGGCTTGCAAATGGCCCTCTTCTTCCTGGGTCCCCATGTTGTTGTCTGTCTGTGTGTGGGGATGCCGGAGAGGACTTTTGGGGCATAAAAGCAGTGGTGGGCATTGTGAGCAAAATATTGATACTGTTTTTTATGCTTTAAACCTTGTAGATTGGTCTTGGATTGTCAATGTAGACTATTCATGCCCCCAGATCCTGCCAGAGAATCTGGTCCCAAGAGTTCTGCTCCTAACCTCTTTCTAAGTCCTTGCCTTGTTTGCTAAGAAAGCACATTCCTGGAGGAGAATTAGCAGGGTAGGGTCTCCTTTGGGATCTCATTCTGGATTTTATTTTTCTATCACGCCAGACCCTCTACAAGCTCTCAGCTGTCTTGGCTCACACACCTTTGTCCTCTACAGAATCACTTTTGCTCGATGGTGCTTCGCTGTTGCTTCCCACCTCACAAGGACCTCACTATAGGAAGCTTGCTAATACTCACAGGGCACTGTAGGGACAACTTTGAGTTCCTCGGGGAATCACCACCACCGGAGGAATTGCTTTCAGAGCCAGGAAAAGCTTGCTTCTTGTTTTCATCTCATGAACGGTGTCCAACTGGTGACCTCATCTTGTGCTTTGAGAGCTGGGCAATTCAGCGGCACTTTGGCAGTCCCTTTAGTCACTGCCGAAGCTCTTACAATGTAGACTTTGCTTGCTAAGCTTCTCTTTGGCAGCAGAATATCGTGGCTAAGGGCAGACTCTGCCCGGAACTTGACAGCTTGGATCCAATTCCACCTCTGCTACTTACTAGCTTTGGGATCTTAGGCAAGTCACTTAACCTCCCCATGTCTCAGTTTCCCCCTCTATGAGTGGGGATAATAACTAAATCCTTGTAATCAAAAGACTGCGAAGATTAAGTGAGTTACCCCCTGTGAAATGCTTAGACTAATGTTTGGTATATCATAAGGATTATCTAAATGATGACTATGATGTTGATGATTCCATTCTTGTTTTCTCGTTGCCTTTATTTCTTATACTCAGCATCTCAGCGTCAAGTGGCCCTGGCTTTTAAAAGACAAAAAAAAAAAAAAATTAAAAAAAAGGGACTCCTGTTGTGGCTCAGTGGAAATGACACGAATAGTATCCATGAGGATTTGGATTCGATCCCTGGCCTTGCTGAGAAGGTTAAGGATCCGGCGTTGCTGTGAGCTGTGGTGTAGGTCACAGATGTGGCTCTGATTCGGTGTTGCTGTTGTTGTGGCATAGGCTGGCTGCTGTAGCTTCAATTTGATCCCTAGCCTGGAAATCTTCCATGTTAGGTGCAGACCCAAATTTAAAAAAAAGTAGCCATGGCTTTGTGAGCACCTGTGCCTTATCTTCCTTTGTTTTGTCCATCTATTAGCAAGATGCACCCTAAGGTAATTGCTTCTCTGCCTTGTGCCATTTTGGTTTATGAAAGATTTCATAGGAATGCTCTGCTTTCAGATAGGAATGGAAACTTGTATACATAAAGCACCTACTGTGTACCAGCTTTGACCTTTTAGTGGTTGTTCTCCACACTGCTATTCAGTTGAATCATCTAGGGAACACAGAAACAGTTGGACCCCCACCTGAGACCACTTAAATTAATTCTGGTGGGCAGGACCAGGTATAATATATACATTTCATACCATGTGTACCTATGATGTAGCCAGGGTTCAGAATCCCTGTGTTATGGTGTTGAACTGTCTTAGCAGAGCTTATTTTTGTGTGGAGATGAAATAGAGAGCCATCTCCTTCTGAATGACACATTCGTATTTTCAGCTGTCTGAAAAGTCATTTCCCTTTCACCTTAATTCCAATGTGTTCCACCCAAATTCCTTATCTTTTTCCTTCAGACTGGATGTTAGTCCTATGTTCTCTATGCCAGGGATAGTTCTACAAACTACAGTACCTAGGAGTCCTGCAGCCTCTGATGGGGACATACAACTCTGGATTCCTTGTTGCTTCTCTAAAAACTCTCACTTTCTGGGTTTTATTTTATCCATTTAGCTAGAGTTTACCCATCTCCTTCTGGACCAAGAAGAAATTATGAGACATTCCAGAGATCAAGGAATATGAATTCTTCCTTCCTACATTTTCCTCAATGTGAAGTCTTGTAGGGCAGTACTTAGGGGTGTACACTGTGAGCCAATTTTTTGGAATCCTGACCTGGCACCATCATTTACTAGACTTAATACCTCTGTGCCTCAATTTTCTCTTCTGGCCCATGGGATCTGCTAGTAGTCTTAGTTCCAAATTCATTTCTATTCTCTGATCTGTAATTCTGCGGCTGGAATCCGAAAAACACATTTCTCTTAGCCAGTTATTTCCTGTGAGACTCTACTAGTGGGGTCTGGGGAGGATGCTAGAAGGAGACTGCAAGGCTTGAGGTGGGAGAAGGGACCCACTCCATCCTGCCTGCTTTCTGCCCACCACCTGTCCACTTCCTGCCCACTTCCTGTCTTCTTCCTGTTCACTTCCTGTCTGCTTCCTACTCACTTCCTGTCTGCTTTTTGTCCACTTTCTGCCTGCTTCCCTCTGCTTCCTGCTTCTAGCCTGCTTTTTAACTGCTTCCTGTCCGTGTGAACAACCCATGTTGGCCACATAGGGCTCCCCAGCTTGAGATTTGAGAAGAGTCTCATGACAATGGCAAGCAGTCCTCCCGCCTGATGGCCAGCTGGTCTCTCCCTTCTCAGCTGTGGTATATTTTATCTGGTTGAGAAAGTCAGAAACTTGGCTGACGTTTTCCATCTTTTATACTAGTGGCTTTTGAATTCAATAGTTAAGTTTTTACTATTTTCTCTTGAAAATAGTTGCGGTCAGCAACTCATGTTCATGCTGAGGTGTGGAAGGATCTGGTCCCCAGGGTACCATGATGGGATAACACTTGGGGGTGGGAGCAAACAGAATGGGATATGCAATATCGTTCCACCACAGCTGATTGTTAATGAATAAATAACCACATGCAATCTCCTCCTTAATCTGAGAGCATTTGGTTTGACTTATTTCACTGGCTCCTCCTTCCGAGGCCCTAAGCTATGTGAGGTGCTTTATAAGTAGCAATGTTTTTCCACATCTATTTCTACCTTAAATGTATGGCTCACTGGCTGTTTTGCCAGCAGCTGAGTTGAGATGCCCTCTGTCAACCATTTCTATTCTCCTGGTCTACCTGGGAATCCAGGCTGGTACCTGAGAGGGGAGACAGTCACCTGTGACTATAGACTGATGAGAACCTCTCTGGCCATGCAGAGATTTCCTCTGTGAATCTGGCCTCATGAGCATTCAGCTCCTGCTTCTTCAGCTCTGGTGGCCTCAGGCCCTCCTGTCTGTTTGGTCTCTCCTTTCTCAGCTGTGGTGTATTTTATCTGGTTGAGAAAGTCAGAAACTCGGCTGACTTTTTCCATCTTTTATACTAGCGGCTTTTGAATTCAATAGTTAAGTTTTTACTAACTCCTTGGCTTCACTGTACAGCCACCAGGCCACTTGGCCTGAGGGCAGTTAGAGAAGTGGAAAAGGCTTTGGAATCAGACAGAGCTGGTTTGAATCCTCACCTCGAGCATGTTCAAATTGCTTGATTTCTCTGGGCCTCTGTTTCACCACTTTTCAAAAGGGACTAAAACGCCTCATATCATAACCATTGTGATCATCAGCGGATGTGGCAGTTACATACACCCAGGTGTGTTAGCACACAGCAGGTACTCGGTGAAGGCTGTGTTTCCCCTTTAAGTGATATTTTTCTCCTTCCCTATGAGAATTTCAGGTCTCTGCTTGGCAAACCTAGCAACCAGCTTAGTGACCACAGCGATGCGATATTTGAGAGGAAATGAATGGAGTGATAATGTGATGGACCAATGATTTGTTAATATTAATGGTATCTATTAACAACCCTGGGAAGAAGCCAAAGAAAGGCTCAGAAAGAACACAGAGAGATTTATTCTCTCAAGCATTAAACCAAGGCATTCTTAATTGATGGACATTCACTCAGCACATATTTATTTAGTTTCTTCTGCTAGGTACTGGAAATTTAGCAATAAACGGGATGTCAAATTATCTGCTCTCATGAGCTTGAATTTTAATGGAGAGCCTGGATAGAAAATAAGTAAACAAGTAAAAGCACAAAGGCTAATTTCAGATGGTGGTAGTGGCCTTGAAGAAATATAATAGGATGGAGTGATTAGCGGATGTATTAGTCAAGCTTTAGGCACGAAAACAGAAATCACTCTAGTTATTTCCATAGAGGGAATTTAATCAGGGGAATTAGTTACTCAGGAGATGGAAGATCTGAGAAACCAAGTCTGGCATGGTAAATACCTTTTGAGAATGGTAAAGTAATCCAGAAATGAATAACAGCCGTGAGCTATTACCATTTGGGCCTAAGGGACAAAGTGGGGAAATTGGATTATTGGAACCCAGAAGCTGGAACCATCCAGTAAGGATTAGAACTACTGCCGGGAGTTCCTGTTGTGGCTCAGCAGGTTAAGAGTCCAACTAGTATCCATGAGGATGCGGATTCCCCCCATCCCCGGCCTTGATCAGTGGGTTAAAGGCTCCAACGCTGTCACAAGCTGCAGTGTAGGTGGCTGATGGCGGCTCAAATCTGGTGCTGCTGTGGCTGTGGTGTAGGCCAGCAGCTGCAGTTCTGATTCGACCCCTAGCCTGGGAACTTTCATATGCTGCAGGTGCGGCCCTAAAAAAAAAAGAAAGAAGAAAGAAGAAGAAGAAAAAAAAGAACTACTACTTAAGAGAGCTGTATCCACAGTGGGAGCTCCGAAAGGGGCTGGTATCTGAGAAGAGGCACAATTTCTATCATTAAATCATTAAATACTGGGAGACAAGGGTGAGAAATAGCTCCCCTGGTCCATCTTCTACCAGAGTTTCCCATTGGCTGATCACTTTCGGAAGTCAGAGAGCAAGGGAACTTGGGAAATGTAGTTCCCTGTGATGCAAAGATGAGCAGGGGTGGGGCTGGAGTCCCTGGTCAGAGAAACCTTTCTTGAGCTGAAGGAGTCTGCTCTGCTCACAGGTTGATGATGAGCTTCCTCAGCAAGTGCAAGGTGCATGGAGGAAGACACAGAAACAGCATGGAGATAGACAGGAAAACACGAGCACAAAGGAGCTCCTACTTCGAGTATGAAGAAGATCTGCCCCAGAAACAATATCCACTGCATCACTCAGAATGGATGTAAATGCTTCCAAAGTCTCCTTGTAGTTCCTGGCCACCAGGACCATCCACTTGGTGGGGGTACCCAGGTGGTGGCAGTGAACTGTCAGCTGTTTGTCAGGACTACACTTTGATAGATCAGTGAGCAAATTCTCTTGCTGGTGGTTTTCAAAGACCCAGCCACTGGCCCTCTGCAAAGAGAGCCTTCTATTTCTGGCTGTCCATGCACATGTTATCTTATGGGAATTAGAAGAAGAAACTCAGCTGCAGAAATGTCATAGGCCTCGACCCTCAGGTGGGTGACCAGCAGTCATGAGGCTGGTAATCAGCTTCCAGGGCAGGGCTGGTGATGGTGATGAAAAGGTTTGTCTGTGGGTGGCAGGAGTATTATCTTGGGGCCACGGGTCCCTCCAGTCCTGACCAAGGTATGTGCCCAGGAGTATTTTTTGTGTGCCAAAGAACAGCAGTGACATCCACCCAGGCGCTTGGAGTCACAGAGTCCCTGCCAGGATCCCTGGCACACTGGGAGTTAGTTGCTTCATTCTGGGAAGCAGTTTCCACCAGAATTTCTCTCTGGGGCTTCCTGGGAGCCATCGAGTCAGATCATCTGTTACCCAGAGAGCGTCTGTCTGGCACACCTTCTGCTCTCAATGGACCCGGGTTTGATTCTCTTCTTGGCTCATAAGGAGGGTCGTGATGAGAAGCCCTTTGCAGCTGGGCCTCACTGAGACTTTCTCATTTTCTGCTCTCAGGAGCCACCTCATTCATTTGGGTGGTTAAAAAACCCTCTATGAAATCAGCAGGCTGAGTAGAGCCTCATTTCACATTCAGAACTCCGGCCCCCTGGTCTACCTGCCAATGGGAAGAAAAATGATGCCATCGTATGACATTAGGGGACTAAAGAGAGGGGATGTTAGCTTCGCAGACTCTGGATGTATAGTCCCATGGCTTCATAAAAGGCTCCTAAATTCGGATATCATATTTCGTTGCAATCTGGTTCGAGGACAAAATGAGGCTCTGGCAGCTGATGTTTATGGCTTTCCATATAAGCCTTCAGACAAAATTTGTACTGCATTTTGCTTGACTTATGGTGGGATAGGATTGTAAACCTCACACTGTAATTTCAGATAAAATGTAGGCTTTGGCCGTAATAAAGAAGAGAGGAGGCATAGCTTTAAATTTCTGGTAAATCGATTTTTGAGAGATATCAAATAGCGACGTAAATGATAATGAAAAACAATTAATCCACAGTGAAAATGGAGCAGTTGCAACTTTTCATTTATTTAATTTCCTTTTCCACATCTGTAAATAAGTCAGAATTGAAACTTGTCCTTAGGTAAAATTTGAACATTTTTCTTTCCAAACCTGGTTGGCTGGGTGCCCACCTATCTCTGCTGAAGGATATCATCGAGCTGTGCAAGACAGATGTCCCCTTGTTGCCAATTAATTCATGAGCAAGTTCACCTGGAATTTACCTTCCTGGTTTGGAGAGGGAGAAATAACCCCCCCCCCCAAATTAGATTTCATCTGGAATGGTGCTTTTGCATTGCTTGGCATTGTCAAAATACAAATTGCCCCTTGGTGGCGGCAACAGCTAAAACTTTCCTTTGGAGGAGGCTAATTCTTCAAAGTCATGGCTCCCTCCTCTATCTTTGATCCAAATCCCACCCGATCTTTGGATACATTCTTGATGAAACACGGGACTACAGTATGAAAGTGAGCATATCATACGCATGTTTGCCTAGGTGTGTCTATTACATACATGAAACAGATACTATTTTAAAATGTATTTTAGACAGATTGGGGATATAATTTAAATCAAATTTTGATGCTTGCTTTTTCACTTAACATGTAAGCATCACGACTCTACGTATTTGTTGGGATCATGGTTCTGATGATGGCGTAGCATCATGCACAGAATAATGGTTTAATCATGTATATAATCATTGCCCTCATGATGAGTTTTTAGGTTGCTTCTCGTGTGTTGCTGTTATAAATCATGCTTGTGATGACACTTGCAGATTAATCTCCTTGAGCTCGTATTTTCTTTGCATGAATTCCTAGGTGGAGAATTATTGGGATGGCTTTTTTTTTTTTTTTTTAAAGACTATACCCGCAGCGTATGGAAGTCCCTGGCTAGGGATGGAATCTGAGCAACAACTACATTGATCCTTAACCCAGTGCACTGGGCCAGGGATCAAACCCCTGCCTCTGTGGTGTCCTCTGCTGCTGCAGTCAGATTCTTAAACCACTGGGCCATCAGCAGGAACTCCTGGGATAGGTGTTTTTAAGAGTTTGAACACTCACTTTTATAATTGCTTTGTGTATGTTAGCTGTGCCTTTCTCCAAAGTTTACCAGCTCCTTGGGAACAGAAACCACCTTGGTCTTGCCCTGCTCTACCCCTACAAGTGCTAGAAACATAGTAAGTGAGTAGTATATATAGTTAGATAGATAGTTAGAGAAGTGAATAAGTAATAACCTTCCTCCTCCAGTAAATAATCTGACACAGGACTGGCTGTATTGATGATGCTTGAGAAGTTTCTTTCTTTCCTTTTTTTCTTCTTCTTCTTCTTCACAGCTTTATTGAGATAAAGCTGACCTATAAGAAGTGTATATATTTAAAATGTACAGGGGCGTTCCCTGGTGGCTCATCCTGGTTAAGGATCCGGCGTTGTCGCTGCTCAGGTCGCTGCTGTGGCTTAGGTTCAATCCCTGGCGTGGGAACTTCAGCATGCCAGGGGTGAGGCCAAAAAAGACTTTTTTAAACATGAAGTGCACGGTTTAACGTGTTGGTATATGTGTCCCTTGCGAAATGATCACCATCATCAAGCTAATTAACATATCCATTACCTGTACATAGATATCATCTGTTGAGAAGATTTCATTTCAAACCTATTCTCTTAGCAAGTAACAAGGTACAAGCTTGTTAACTGTGTCACACTGCTGTGCATTAGATCTCCAGAACTTATTCGTCTTGAGTAACTGAAACTTTGTACCCTTTTGACCCACATCCTCCCACATTCCCCCCCACCCACCTCAGTCCCTGGCAACCACCATCCTACTCTCTGCTTCTATGAATGTGACTATTTTAGGTTGGGAATGTAAGTGAGATCATGTAGCATTTCAGAGAACTTGCCTTCTGAACGCCTTCTGGAGGAAGGATGCGTCAGCCCCTTTGGGGCTGTATTTTTTCCCAATCTCCTAATTGCAATTTTGTCATTCTCCAGGAAAAGGAGGCTCACAAAAGCCCTGAAAAGGCCAAAAAAATACTCAAATCAACAGAAAATAGTATTTAGCAGAATTTGTAACGGCTGCAAAAAAAAAAAAAAATGTTTCCAGGAGTCAGAGTCAGTAAACGGAGTATTTATTTGCCTTTTGTCCTCTGGTGAGGCTGCATTTTTAAACACTGCTGCCAGGTTTATGTCTTCTTGCTCTGCTTGGAAGCCAGGTTCCAGGGGCAGAGGTTTATTTCAGGGCAAGGAAGAATCCCTGCTTCTTCTTGGTCTGATTGGCTGACGCTGCTTCCTGCTGGGCTGTCTGCACTTTGAAAAAGCTTCTTGGGTCTTTGCTCTTTGTGTTTTCCCATTTGAAAGAGATACACACACATATACAGAGGTGCATGCATATATACATATACATGTTTATGTATCTTTATACATATTTTAATTAACAAGGTAGTACATTGTTGTAACACATTTGAAGAAAGTAGAAATATAGGTGGTAGAAAGCAAAAATCTTTCCATTTTGGATTCTGTAGACAGAATAAGCATAAATATATGTACATTAATACATACACATATGAAATCCTAAAAAATTACTCAGGAGTTCCTGCTGTGACACAGTGTTTAAGACTCCAACTGTAGTGCTCAGGTCACAGCAGAGTTGCGGGTTTGATCCCTAGCCCAGCATAATGGGTTAAAGGATCTCGTATTGCCTCAGCTATTGGGTAGGTGGCAGCTGTGGCTTGGATTTGATCTCTGTCCCAGGAACTTCCATATGCCATGGATGTGGCCATAAAAAAACCCAAAAAACCTATAAAAATTACCCAAATAGGATCATATATGATGCATTTATAATTTTTTTACAGTAAATCCTTATTTATTTTATATACAGTGGTGTATGTTTGTTTTTTTAAATTATAGTTGATTTACAATGGGATACATTTATAATTTTTTATACTTAATGACATATTGTGGACCTCGTTTCAAGTACATTCATGTAGCCCTGACTCATTTTTCTCACAGCTGTCTATAAAAATGTATAATTTACCTGGTCTCCTCTTGATAAAATTTTGGAATGGTTTAAACTAATAATAATAATGATAGCAGGTGAAGATTGAGCATTTACGTGCGTCAGCACTGTTCTGGGCACTTCATATTTATTAACTCATTAATCCTTACAATAAATTATATTTATATCTTACTTTATATGAGGACATTTGAGGCATGGAGAGATTAAGTAACTTGCTCAAATTTGCTCAGTTAGGAAGTGGCAGAGCCAGGATTCCAGTCGAGGCTCCTGGCTCTAGCACATTTCAGTCTGTTTCCAGTTCAGGTGGATGCTGTGGTGGACATCCTTGTAGATAAATAGATCTTTATGCCTTCTCCCTCGTAGTTGGGAGAGAGCGATTTCTAGAAGTGAGAATGCTAAGCCATAGATGCACTCTCATTTCAAAAAGAATTAGGAGCTGTCTAAATGTCCAGATAGATGCCACATCTCGGAGTGATGGGAAGAAGCATAAATATCAGAGGAAGAACGCATTAACACATTGCATACAATGCTCTGAAACCTCGTTGTCTTGTAGCTCGGTGGGTGGGCGGGCAGCCTAATCCCTGTAGGCTGATTACAGCAGAGATGACCATGACCTTCTGGGTCTGGGGCTTTGTAAGACCAAGAGGATGGAATTCAGCCACAGGACTCCTGGGTGAGTGGTAAATGGGGCTCCTTCCCACTCTACCCTGGCTCTTTTGGAAGATCCTGAGAGCACACATTATGTAATGACAGGACTTTCACTGTGATGAGGCCCAGAGGTTGAATCGGTGTGGCCAGTGGGCGGTGTGTTGGGGGGAGACTGCATTGTGTTTAATTCTCTCTCTTTTTTTCATATTTATTTAGAAGAATTTTATTTTATTGTTTTATTTATTTTTTATTTTCTTGCTTTTTAGGGCCGCATCCACGGCATGTGGAGGTTCCCAGGCTAGGGGATGAATCGGAGCTACAGCTGCCATCCTACGCCACAGCCGCAGCAACGCCAGATCTGAGCTGCATCTGTGACCTACACCACAGTTCATGGCAACGCCAGATCCTTAACCCACTGAGTGAGGCCTGGGATCAAACCCACAATCTCATGGTTCCTAGTCAGATTCGTTTCTGCTGCGCCACGACGGGAACTCCGAAGAAGAAGAATTTTTGTTTTAAATTTAAATTGTTTAATCTTTAAAAATTGAAATCTAGTTCCTTTACAATGTCATGTTAGTTTTGGATGTGTAGCACCCGAATACCACAGTGATTCAGTTATATTTGTATTCTATTTCAGATTCTTTTCCCTTATTGATTATTAAGAAATATCGAGTATACTTACCAGAACCATACAGTAGGTCCTTGTTGGTCATCTGTTTTATATACAGTAGTGTGTCTATGTTCATCCCAACCTTCTAATCTCTCTCTTCCCCCCAAAACCATAATGCTGTTTTCTACATATACGAGTCTCTTTCTGTTTTGTAAATAAGTTCACTTGTATCTTATTTATTTATTTATTTATTTTTATTTTTATTTTTTTTGTCTTTTCAGGGCTGCGCCCATGGCACATGGAAGTTCCCAGGCTAGGGGTCAAATCAGATCTGTAGCTGCCAGCCTACACCACAGCCACAGCCATGCCAAATCTGAGCAGCGTCTGCGACCTACACCACAGCTCACGGCAATGCCGGATGCTTAATCCACCGAGCGAGGCCAGGGATTGAACCCTCATCATCATGGATACTAGTCGGGTTCGTTATCGCTGAGCCACGATGGGAACTCTTTTTTTTTTTTTTTGGTTGGATTCCACATGTAAGTGATATTATACAATATTTGTGCAGACCCGGCCTTCACGCTTCCTTTGCTCCCCTTTCTCGTGCAGTGATGCAGAGTCGTGCCGTCGTGGACAGCCTGCAGAGGTTCTCCTCGCTCCCAGCATACCTCCCCGCCAGCTTCCACATCTCTAATGCAGAGGCGTCCTTCTTCCTTAAAGAGGCCAACCAGGACGTGACAAGGAACTCCAGTCTGCAGGCCCGGGTGGAGTCCTTCTTTATCTACCGAGCCAGGAGCCCCCCGAGCGTCAATGCCACCTATGGGCCTTTTTCAGCCGAGGAGACGGTTCCCCGGGAGCTCCTGCTGACCTCGGCCCCCTTTGGGAACATGGGCGAGTTTCCCTTCAACTGGAAGCTGAAAGCCCACATCCTGGAGAGCTCCATTTACTCCAACAGACCCAAAGTGCAGACCTTGTTTTATATCACTGGCATGGCCTGGGCCGACAGCGACCCAGAGGAACAGCTACCCTGCGTCAAGATGTTTGCCTTCCCGGAGGCCAGGGAGGTGGCGGCCAGCTGCCGGCTGCAGGGGGCCCCGGGGTTGTGTGTGGCTGAGCTGGAGCTGCTGCCTGAGTGGTTCAGCTCAGGGCTGGACCTGGAGCCCGAGGAGGAGATCCCGGCCCTGCTGGGCGGCACAGCCATGGAACTCTTCTTCACGCTCTACCCGGCAGATGAGGCTGGCCAGTGTCCCCTGGAGGAGGATGGCAAGTGGGAGAACAACATCCACTCAGGCCAGGACAGCCCCCTGCCAGTGTCCCCTGTCCGGGAGAGGATCGGGAGTGTCGTGGTCTACCCAACCCAGGACGATCTGAAGTGGTCCTTGGTGAGCCTGGATGAGAACGTTGTCCTCTCGGTACCTCTGAACCTTGTCCGGGAAGGGGACGCGGCCACCTTCTTGGTCTCTCTGACCAGCAGCTCTGAGGCAGACCACTTCGCCCTCAGGTAAGAGGCTTTGCTGGGTTGGATGGGATGGAAATCAACTCTTGGGCATCAGTGACTTGTTAGGTTATCAAGTGGCTATTGATTGCTGAGTATCTTGAGTAGGGAGGAAACTTACAAACATGAACTAAGACCCTTGTAAGACAGCAGATCAGACAACATAGAGCAAAGTATTTGGGGGCAGCCCCTGAGCCTCTCTGTTTTCTAAGAGCTCCCTTAAGAAATTCTGGTGTGTGGAGTTCCTGTGTGGCACAGTGGTTAACGAATCCAACTAGGAACTATGAGGTTGCGGGTTCGATCCCTGGCCTTGCTCAGTGGGTTAAGGATCTGGTGTTGCTGTGAGCTGTGGTGTAGGTCGCAGATATGGCTCGGATCCTGCATTGCTGTGGCTCTGGCTCTGATTGGACCCCTAGCCTGGGAATCTCCATATGCCGCAGAAGCGGCCCTAGAAAAGGCAAAAAGAAAAGAAAAAAAAGACAAGAAATTCTGGTGTGAAGCCAGGGTTAACACATCTGCTTTGAGAGCAGCACATCTGCTTTGAGCTCGGGCTGTGAGGTCCCATGTGTCTACTTCACATGACAGTCTGACCCTCTCACTGTCCCCTTGAGTTATCAGGCAGAATCCCATAACTCTCTTTTAGAAGCACACTTTCAGCTGTTCTGTCTAAATGGGGACTGACCTTTACCCCTTGAATCTTAACTGGGTCAGCATCTAGAGATTTTTGTCTTCATGCCTTCTTACATATGACTGTTTTCTTTTTTTGGAGGAGGGGTTTACAGAAGCTTTATTCACATGTAAATTATGGAACAATAAAACCAGTATATAAATATCAATTGTATTCCTACACAAGGATGAAATTCTCATTTAAAAAAATCGAGGGGTTCCCACTGTGGCGCAGCAAAAATGAACCTGACTAGGAACCATGAGGTTGTGGGTTCAATCCCTGGCCTCAATCAGTGGGTTAAAGATCTGGCAATGCTGTGAGCTGTGGTGTAGGCTGGCAGCTGTAGCTCTGATTAGACCCCTAGCCTGGGAACCTCCATATGCTGTGGGTGAGGCCCTAAAAGGCAAAGAAAAAAAAAAAAAATGTAAGTACAGGAGTTTCCTGTGTGGCACTGTGGGTTAAGAATCTGACTGCAGTGATGTGGGTTTCTGTGGAGGTGAAGGTTTGACCCCCAGCCCAGTGCACTGGGTTAAAGGATCTGGCATTGCCAGACCAGCTGGGTAGACTGCAGCCATGGCTTGGAGTCAATCCCTGGTTCAGGAACTTCCTTATGCTGTGAGTGTGGCCATTAAAAAAAAAAAAATCGCAATACAGTTAATTTACATTGTTGTGTTGGTTTCAAGTGTGCAGCAAAATGATTCAGTTTGTGTGTGTGTGTGTGTGTGCATTCTTTTTCAGATTTTTTTCCATTCTAGATATTGAGTATAGATGGCTATACTTTATGGCCAGAGAACAATGCTCTGAAATTGTGGAAATAAACAAAGATCACTCAAAGGAGAACAAACCAAGCCTATTTATCCAGGGCTTGCTATGACAAGGGAGTCAGTCACCATCACTGGCATTTGGCAGAGACTCAAAGGCAGGCAGGGAAATGGGAAAGTTTATCATCGAGACAGGGGGGCTCAGGTCTGCTCTGATTGGAGGCTGATGATTTGGAGAAGCTGGAGGCAGGCTCACTAGAAGTTTTTTTTTTTCACTCCCCCCCGCCCCCTGCTTTTTAAGGCCACACGTGTGGCTTATGGAAATTCCTGGGCTAGGGATCGAATCAGAGCAGCACTGTTGTCTACACCACAGTCACGGCAATACCCGATCTGAGCCGCATCTTCAACCTATGCCTCAGCTTATGGCAATGCTGGATCCTTAACCCTCTGAGCAAGGCTGGGGATGCAACCTGCATCCTCACGTTGAGTGGATCCTGTGCTGAGTTCGTAACCCACTGAGCCACAACAAGAACTCTGGAAGTGAGCATCTTATGTGACAGGTCTGGGAAGCATACTTGGATTTTTCTGGTTGACCTTGAATTGCAAGCAGAGGCCATAAAAAGGGCAGCAGCCAGTTGTGGACCAAGTTCCGACCTTTCTGGGCTTATTGCCGCAAAGGTTGTGGTTTGGCTTTGTGGCCTGGTTGCTGCAAAGTAGTGGGTCAGGCTTCTGTCATCATATATGGTCTGTTTTTTAAAATTTATTTATTTATTTATTTTTTTGGTCTTTTTGCCTTTTCTTGAGCCGCTCCCACAGCATATGGAGGTTCCCAGGCTAGGGGTTGAATTGGAGCTGTAGCCACCGGTCTATGCCAGAGCCACAGCAACGCGGGATCCGAGCCGCATCTACAACCCACACCACAGCTCATGGCAACGCCGGATCCTTAACCCACTGAGCAAGGCCAGGGAACGAACCCACAACTTCATGGTTCCTAGTCGGATTTGTTAACCACTGTGCCACAACGGGAACTCCCTATGGTCTGTTTTTTTGTATATTCAAACTCTCAAAATAAAACTCTGCTTTCAGGTCTAGGGGGATTATTTTTCAACCTAACCGATTGTCTATTTTAATCATGTCTTTTATGAATGAAATGTGACATCTTTTATTCTGGTTCAGACGAGGCCTCAGATCAAAGTGTGAATGTGCACAAGATTCGCTGAGATCTAATTTCAAAGCTGAAGACATCTGGAAAGGGGACAGATGTGTGCAATTTTCACATGTCACATTGCTATTTCTGACTGCATATTGTATCAGGGCCAGTTTGAACAAAGGTTAAATTGGTTATTCTCTAACACTGAAATAGATTCTGTTAAACACTAAAGTTGATCATATATTGAAAAGCCTTTTAACAAAGGGTTAAAAAGTGTGTTTGAGAGGGGTTGGGCTGCTGGCAGGTTGATGCTAGGCTGGATTCAGGCTAAGTCTTTCAAACCAAGGAAGTTTGAAATATGAAGATTTCCCTATTCCATCTATAATGTCTCCAAGATTAGGCATGATCCTGAGAAACTTTTATCTTTGATTTATCAAAATAGCTCTTTCTTGGAGTTCTCACTGTGGCTCGGCAGGTTAAGAACCCAGTGTTGGCTTCATGAGGATGTGGGTTTGATCCCTGACCTCGCTCAGTAGGTTAAGGATTCGTTGCTGCCGTGAGATGTGGTGTAGGTCACAGACATGGCTCAGATAGCGTGTTGCTGTGGCTGTGGCATAGGCTGGTGGCTACAGCTGCAATTTGACCCCTAGCCTGGGAACCTCCATATGCCATGGGTGTGGCTCTAAAAAGACCAAAAAAAAAAAAAAAATTGTAGACTCTAAGGCCAGAGAGCCTTGGTTCAAATCCTGGCTCCACCACATACCAGCTGGGTGACATTGGGCAAGTTACTTAACCTCTCCGTGTCACAGTTTCCCCATCTGTAAACGGGGGCAATTTAAGTGATCATGAACCATTGGCTCTGTGCTCAGCCAGATTCTCCCATTTCATTTGGTAGCCACCCCATCCTCCTGGTTGCTCAGAAGGATAGACTTTTGCCATTTTCTGATACACCCCTTACATCGGGACCATCAGCAAATCGTGGGGCTTCTCCTATAAAGCAGTGAGAGTTGAACTATCTCCATTGCTGTGGCCCAGGTCAAACCAGTGTTCCTTCTTGGCTGGATGCCTACAGGAGCCCCCTGGCAGCTCTCTCAGCCTTCATCTTTGCCCCCTGCTGTCCATCCTTGAGCAAAAGCCAAAGGATGACCCCACATGACCTGGCCCCACCATCCACTTGAACTCATCTCCTACTACTTTCTTCCTCTCAGCCACAGCCATCAGGGTTTTAAAAGGCCCACTTGTGGAGTGCCCATCATGGCTCAGTGGAAATGAATCTGACTAGGAACCATGAGGTTGTGGTTCAATCCCTAGCCTCGCTCAGTGGGTTAAGGATTTGGTGTTGCTGTGAGCTGCGGTAGGTCGCAGGCGCAGCTCAGATCTGGCGTTGTTGTAGCTGTGGTGTAGGCTGGCAGCTGTAGCTCCGATTAGACCCCTAGCCTGGGAACCTGCATATGCCACAGGTTTGGTCCTAAAAAGCAAAAAAAAAAAAAAAAAAAAAAAAAGGACCCACTTCCCTTCCCCAGGACATAATGACACACAATGCATCATTGTTTACGGCCCATCACTTCCTGCTAGAATGTGGGGTCCGTGAGGGTGGGGGTTCTGTCCTCTTTGTTCTGGGGTGTGTCCTAAGGGTCCAGAACACCGTCTGGCACACAGTAAATGCTCAAGAAACATGTGTTGGATGAATGAGTGAATTTGGAAGTGTTCCCAGGCATTGTGCTTTGATGAAGGGTGTGAATGATCAAGACTGTGAACTCATGAAGTAAATAAGTAAGAATTTCATAAATATTGAAGGTTGGGATGCTTGGGGATCCAGTTCTGGCAAAATTGGCCTCTAGGCTACAGTGTGAGAATGGATTCATCATTTCTAATTAAAAAGTGGGCTGTGCCCACATATCTGAAACTTGGGTAATTCATACACCACCTTTGGGATATTTTTTGTCCAATCAGATAACACCACATCCTACCATCAGAAGTTAAGTCATATCCATGTGCCTTCTGTGTGCAATTGTTATTTACTCTTTTCATCAAATCACTTAAAATGTAAATAAATGCATTTAAAAAATGCATCTCACATCTGCCACTAAATAGAAACCAGTATTATTTGTTCCCAGGAAAGGGTATTGTAAAGATAAATTATGATAATAACAACAGCCAAAAACTACACACCACTGCCGGAGTTCCCTGGTGGCCTAATGGGTTAAGGATCTGACATTGTCACTGCAGTGACTCAGGTCACTGCTGTGGCATGGGTTCGATCCCTGACTTGGAAACTTCTGCAGGTTGAGGGGAATCATCGAAAACAAAGAACTGTCCCTCCAAACCCATTACTAATTTCTAGGTACCGTCACCTGTGGAAGCCATGAACCTGAGGTCGGCTCTCTGTCTGAAAGCATGTGCTGTAAAGAGATGGGGGCCATGTGGAAACTTTCTCCTGGAAATTATCACACATCCTGCAGGGGTGACTGTCTCCCCCTGTGACTTGTTGCTGTCTAAGCCATGTCTGTGCAACATCAGGACCATCTGCAGACCCAAGACCAGGCTTTGGGAAAACTGGCTGCCAATGACTTTCTCATCCTTGGGATCAAGAAGGCTCCACCTTCTGATCAGCCTCAGTCTCTCCCACGGATGACCTTCTCTGACATCACTTCCTGTCTGCCACTTCCTGTCAAACACCTCTTCCTGTGCACGCCACTTCCTCAGGGTTGTGTTCTGTACCTTGCAATGCTGGATAATGCTCCAGGCTGAGAGTGTCAGCTGCTTCAAAGCCTTCTAGATCCCCTGAGTGCTTAGACCATCTTCCTTTATTTCAGCATCTGGCAGAAGGGAGATTGGAACGGTCGGAGGCAGAGAATCTAGTTCATGACTGTGGGGTGGGTGAGCCTTAGGCTTGAATCCATTTGTCATTGATGGAACAGATATTTTGCGACCACCTATACTACGTGTCATCCATCATTGGATTGCTTTTCTTTTTCTTTCTTCCTTCCTTCCCTTCCTACCTTCCTTCCTTCTTTCTTTCCATCTTTTTTTAGGGCTACACCTGCAGCATGCAGAGGTTCTGAGGCTGGGGGTCCAACTGGAGCTGCAGCTGCTGGCCTACACCACAGCCACAGTAATGCCAGATCCAACCATGTTTGCAGCCCACACCACAGCTCACGGCAATGTTGGATCCTTAACCCACTGAGGCCAGGGATTGAACCCGGATCCTCACGGATACTAGTTGGGTTTGTTACCACTGAGCCACATGGGAGCTTCTGCTTTTCTTTTTCTTTCTTTTGCAAAACTACCACCTTCTTCCACCCCTCATCGAAGTCATACTCTCCAAGGAGGAAGACAGTAAACAAGCAAATAAACAAAATCATACAGAATCCATGCTTTATGTCACAAAGGAAACAAACAATGCAGTGTATTTATGTATTTATTTATTTGGCCTGTGGCATGTAGAAGTTCCTAGGCTGGGGATGCACCTGTGCCAGAGCAGTAACCCAAGCCACAGCAGTGACAATACTGGATCCTGAATCTGCTGAGCCATGAGGGAACTCCACGATGCAGTGTATTTAAACTTCATTTCATTCGTTTTAATTTTTTTAAAACTTTTTGTCTTAAAATAATCTTAGACTTATAGGAAAGTTACAAGCCCCCAGATTTCCCCTACTGTAAGCATGCCACATAACCACAGTATGACTGTCAATACTAGGACGTTAACATGGGTATATTATGAACTAATTTAAAGATATTATTAAAAAGTGCCAGTTGGAATTCCTGGTGAGGCACAGTGGCTTAAGAATCTGACTGCAGTGGCTCAGGTCCCTGCAGAAGCATGGGTTTGATCCCTGTCCTGGTGCAGTGGGTTAAAGGATCCCGCATTGCCACAGTTGTGGCATAGGTTGCAGCTGTGTCTTGGATTCAGTCCCTGGCCCAGGAACTTCCACATGCTGAGGCTGTTTAAACTGGCCATTAAAAAAAAAAGTACCATTGGTACCTGCAATGTCCTTGTTCTGCTCCAGGATCCAATCCGGGATCTTGCATTTAGAGTTGTTGTATTTCCTTACTTTGCTGAATTCTGGTC
The DNA here is from genome assembly GCF_016906955.1 of Phacochoerus africanus. NCBI lineage: Eukaryota > Metazoa > Chordata > Mammalia > Artiodactyla > Suidae > Phacochoerus > Phacochoerus africanus. Next base: position 28,017,501 of record NC_062558.1, on the reverse strand, counting down.
CTTAGTCTTTTTTTCTTTTTTCTTTTTCTCTCTTTCCTCACCTTCATACCCTAGAAGAGTACTGACCAATTATTATTTTTTTTTTAATTTTATTTTCCCACTGTACAACAAGGGGATCAAGTTATCCTTACATGTATACATTACATTTACATTTTTTTCCCACCCTTTGTTCTGTTGCAATGTATCTAGACATAGTTGTCAATGCTACTCAGCAGGATCTCCTTGTAAATCTATTCTAAGTTGTGTCTGATAACTCCAAGCTCCCGATCCCTCCCACTCCCTCCCTCTCCCATCAGGCAGCCACAAGTCTTTTCTCCAAGTCCATGATTTTCTTTCCAGTTGACCAATTATTTTTGAGAATGTTCCTCAATTTGGTCTTTTTATGGTGTTTTCTCATGATGAGGTTGAGGATGTGTGTACTTAGCAGGAATCCCAATGAAGTGCTTGTCTTTCTTGGTGTCAAATGGGAGGTTCATGATGTCCACATGTCTTATCACCAGTGATATTTACTTATGTAAACACCTAAGTAAAGTGGTGTCTTTCCAGTGTCTCCACTGCAAGCATGCTTCCCGCCCCCCCCCTTTTTTGTTGTTGTTGTTGTTGCTATTTCTTGGGCCGCTCCCGCGGCATATGGAGGTTCCCAGGCTAGGGCTCGAATCGGAGCTGTAGCCACCAGCCTACGCCAGAGCCACAGCAACGCGGGATCCGAGCCGCGTCTGCAACCTACACCACAGCTCACGGCAACGCCGGATCGTTAACCCACTGAGCAAGGGCAGGGACCGAACCCGCCACCTCATGGTTCCTAGTCGGATTCATTAACCACTGTGCCACAACAGGAACTCCCCCTTTTGTAATTAGTAATAATAACAGGTAGGAAGACACGTTGCAACCATCTACATCCTCTTTCACGTTATATTTTGCCCATGACTGTTAGCATTGGTCAATGATTCTTGCCTAGAATGCAGTAAAGTTTTTTTTTTTTGAAATTTTATTTTTTTGTTTTTATTTTGGTGCATTTGTCTTAAGCCAAATATACATATATGTTTTTGTCTATTTGCCTTTTATAGGGCCGCTCCCACGGCACATGGAGATTCCCAGGCTAGGGGTCCAATTGGAGCTGTAGCTGCCGACCTACACCACAGCTCACGGCAACGCCGGATCCTTAACCCACTGAGCGAGGCCAGGGATCAAACCGGCAACCCCCTGGTTCCTAGTCATATTTGTTAACTACTGAGCCACGATGGGAGCTCCAGTAAAGTTTGAAATAAATGAATCAGAAGTGGATATTACACGAAAATCTTGGCTCTTCCTGATTACTTCTTATTTATTTGTTTATTTTTTTAATTTTTAAAATTACAGTTGATTTACAGTATTCTGTCCATTTCTGCTATACAGCAAATTCATCACTTATTTAAATACGTATAAAGAAGTGAGCCGCAAATGGCATTATTTTGTTCTTTTTTATGGCTGAGTAGTATTCTATTGTGTATATATACCACGTCTTTTTAATCCAATCATCTGTTGATGGACATTTAGGTTGTTTCCATGTCTTGGCTATTGCAAATAGTGCTGCAATGAACATGTGGGTGCATGTGTCTTTTTCAAGAAAAGTTCTGTCCGGATATATGCCCAAGAGTGGGATTGCTGGGTCATATGGTAGTTCTATGTAGAGTTTTCTAAGGAGAGAAAAAAGAATGTATAACTGAGTCACCTTGCTGTGCAGTAACTGAGTGTAACTGAGTCACCTTGCTGTACAGTAGAAAATTGACAGAACACTGTAAACCAGCTATAATGGGGGAAAAAAAAAGAAAGAAAGTGAGCCAATAGCAATGAGTCACCACAGAAGTCACTAGACTTTCTCTGTTGAACTGGAGGAAGTTGTTCTGTACATTTAGGGGTTCAGAAGGCTTTAAGGTGACTATCATTCTTGAGCCGGAACATTAACTAGCAATGCAAGTTATAGAGTAAGTCCCCAAGGAAGTGGTGTGGACAGGAAGTGACATCAGAGAAGTGAGATTAGTGCGGTCCAAGGAGGTTAACCAGGGAAGGCTTCCTGGAAGAAGAGGCTGCAGAGGCTGGTCAGATTTTGATCAAGTAAAGGAAAACAGGAGGGTGTGTGTGGGTTGTTCGGCATGATCAAAGAGTGTAATATCCCCCAGGACACTTTTGGGAGGCAAGATTTCACAGAAAGCTCAGTAAGGCTTGTGGTCAAATTTCAACTCCCCTTCCTGGCTGTGTGACCTTGTACAGGTTACTTTACTTCTCTGAGCCTTGCCTTCCTGTAATGTATAGTAGAATTAGTGATGGCCCCTATCTTTGGGGATGGCTGTGAGGAGTACACGAGATAACATAGGAGGCACTTGTCAGCAATGTTGCCTGTGATGCTTGGTTCCATTCTCAGCAACATCTAAGTGGAAACTGAAAGCTTCCTGCAGCACAGACTATGGAACCTCAAGTTCCTACCACATGCACTTAATGAGTCCCCATCCTGTGCTAGGCTCCCTGCTAGATCTCATGCATCCCCATAACAGCTTTGGAACTTATCTGTTTCCTCTACTTCCAGATGAAGAAAGAGGTTCAGAAGCACTAGGTCCCTTGTGTGAGAGTCATGGAGCCAGAAAGTGGCAGAGCCAGGACTCCAACCACCTCATGGCCTCTTCAGTTTGTAGGACTTCTCTTGGGAGTTTTTTGTAGTGCAAATTTTCCGGCAATGAATTCCTTTTGTCTGAAAATATCTTTATCTCATCCTCATTTTCAAAGAGTATTTTTGCTATTTATAGAATTCTGGGTTTGCAGATTTATTTTTTCTTCCAGCACTTTAAAAATGTTTCCCTCTTTTTGGCCTCCATAGCTGCTAGTGAGATGACAGCCATGCATGGAATTGTTCCACTGTAGGGAATGCATTGTTTTTCTCTTGCTGTTTGTTTGTTGTCTGTGCCTTTCAACTGCTTAATGATGATGTGCAGAAGCATGGTCTTCTCGTATTTATCTTGCCTTGAGATTATTGTGTACTTGAATTTGTATATTTATGTATTTCATTCACTTTGAGACCTGTAGATGCAAACTACACTCTGTAATCGTTTCTGTCTCATTGTCTCACTCCTCTGCTTATCTTTTTTTTTTTTTTTTGTCTTTTTGCCATTTCTAGGGCCGCTTCCACAGCATATGGAAGTTCCCAGGCTAGGGGTCTAATCGGAGCTGTAGTCACTGGCCTACACTAGAGCCACAGCAACGTGGGATCCGAGCCATGTCTGCAACTACACCACAGCTCACAGCAATGCTGGATCCTTAACCCACTGAGCAAGGCCAGGGATCGAACCTGTAACCTCATGGTTCCTAGTTGGATTCACTAACCACTGAGCCATGACGGGAACTCCTCCTCTGCTTATCTTATAGGCTGTCATTTAGACAATCTAACAGCTATCTGAGGTCTTCTAATTTTTTTTCTGTCTTCATTCTTATTCTTTTCAAGATAATGTCTCTCGACCTACCTTTAGCTTCACTGACTCTTTCCTTTGCCCTCTCTATTTGGCTATTAAATTTATCCACTGAAATGATACTTTCAGATATTGTAGTTGGATGTTTGGATGGAGAGGTCGAAAAGGCTAACTATAAATGTGAATCCAAAGCTCAAGATAGATGTCTTTCCTGAAGTGAAAATTTGGGTTTCTTGGGCCGTTTGATCGTAGTAATTGACGCCTTGGGAATTTGATACCTTCTCAGTAAAAATGCTGAGAAGAAAAGAGGGCTTAATGACTGTCTCCTGAAGGACTCCAGCATTTAATAGTTTGATAAATAACAGAGGAGTGTGTTCAGAGGAGCAGCCAGAGGAGGAGCAGAAAAAAAATCAGGAGCCCATGATATCACGTAAACCAAGACAAGAGACAGAAAACAAGGGAGAGTCAACAGAGGTGATTGCTGCTAAGAGGTCAGGCAAGGAAATGAAAATTATCTTCTGCATTTTGCATATGAAGGCCATTGGTTACTTTAATAAGATGATTCATGGACTTTTGGGTATCAAAGGGGTTTAGGGGTAAGTGATCTGTAAGGTATAACAGTTGGAGATTAAGGTCACCTGTATGTAGTAGAAACCCCAAAGAACACTGACCTCACCAAAACAGAGATAGTCTTAGGGAAAGGCAAGAACATCTACAGGTAGGTTTTGATCCAGTGGATCAAGGATGTCAGAGCATCAAGGATTGTCTGATTCCCTTGGCCTTTCCCTCATTGTCACAAGATGGCTGCCACAGTGGTGGCCATCACATCGACACTTCATGCAGAAGGAAGGAAGGAGAGAGATGGGGCAAAGAATCAGGTGCACCTGAGTCTGCCCTGCCTTAGGGAGCTCTCTCACAAGCATCAATTGGCATCTTTTGATTAATGCTTAATGGCCCAGTTGTTCTCATGATCAAATTCACTCACAGTGAGTAGGGAATTGTAGATATTTAACTGGTCTAGTGACCTTGGAAGAAATGGATGGGTGTGCAATGAGCAGCGTCGACTACCCATGATTTGATGTTTACAGGGAGGATGAGGTCTTTCAACATCATTTCCAGCATTCGGCTAGGAAGAGGAGGGGAGGCTGGAGAGCAAACTGGGAACCTAGGGCATCAGAGGGATTCTTTCTTCTAAAGTTGAGGGAAGCCTGTGTGTGTTTAAATGATGAAACAAAACTCAGAGTCCTGGTGGGGCTAATTTCCCAGGGCCTGAAAGAACTCCTCTGTATACCTTGTAGATTTCCAAGACACAATCGGGTGACCTTCCTACTTTCACCACTCACTTTAAAGTGGCTGGGAATTTTATGAAAATAAATAAGTAATTGTGTGCACAGTAGATCTGGTCCATGTGATTTATGAGTGTGAAGCTAGTTCAGTTTGCTCTTTCACTATTTTTCTGTTGTTTGCCAATGACTTGGGCAATAAATAATTTTAGAGAAATTCAAAGGGGTGTGTACTAATCAGAGGCAGAGTACACTCTGTAATCCTCTCATTGTGATCAGCGGAGTAACGTTTGGTGCCACTTTCACCAGATTTCCAATAAAAGTGTAGCATACCAGTCATCTCTCTGTTGGTTCCATTAAAAAGAAAAATATGGTCTTTACCTCCATTATGTTAAGATTGACTATAATTCACTGTCATTTAGGTAGATTTCCTAAAACCAGCAAGGAGGAAGACAATGCATTATGCAACAGTTGTAACCTATAATCCATAATTTTAAGGTTAGGTGGATTTTTAATTGCATTTATTTCTATCTGGTTGGTCTAAATCCGCAAAACTTTTTGCAAGAAAATTCACCAGCACTTCTCTGTGTTCTGGGAGTGTTTTATTCACACGTCTGATCTAGCCTTTATCCCAGCACATTGCAATTAACTGAATTTGTGTCAGTGTCTTTGCTTATGAGCTTCTGCAGACGGGGACTGCTGATTTGGCAGTCTGGGTCCCCGGCGAGGACCAGCAGCCTGTTAGAGCTCGTGAAGTCTCCCTTGAGTCGAATTAAATTTGAAATCCAGAATAAGAAAACTTGCCACTTTACCTCCAGGGTCCCAAGTAATGATTTTTTGTCACTGACGGCAAGGCGGTGGCACCTGCTACTTAAGCAATCTGTGGGCGTTTTCCCTCTAAAAGGGAAATCGAAAAGCTTTCCCAGGTTTCCTGCCCTGATGGGTTTTGCTGAAGGAGCTCTCTGCCTGCCCTTGGGGTTGAGACTCCGGGATCAAAGTTCAAGACGTTTTTCTGGAGGGCAGGAGTAGAAATAAAGTTGCCCGTCTCTCTCTGGTGAGGACCACAGTTGTGGACACGTTATATGCAGTATTTGAAATCCTGATTGAGTTAGAAGGCAAGTGAAAAGTGAAACGTCACCTTTCCGATTGCAGATCTGTGGTGATTTTGATTGTGGCCTGAAGGTACAGGCAATAACATGAGAAGGATGTTGAAAAATGTCCTCCTCTCCCATCTAATCTCCCACCACGTTCCTACTGCCTGTACTTTCTTTTGGCCCCTAGGGGTCCCTACTCCCATCTTATGTGGGTCCCGCCTCGCCTTTCATTTCTTACTTCAAATATCCCTTTTTCCTATAAGCCTACCTGACCCTTCCTATGTGGTCGCCAATGCTAACCACGCTTCCGTCTTCCAGCCTCTTTTCTTCCTGGCACTCATCGCTCCTGGTAATAAACCATGCTACTTATTTGTTCACTGATTTCTTGTCTGTTTCTCCCACACTGGCATGTTGGCTTCATGCAAGCAGGGACCACACATGCCTGGCAGGTGGCAGCTAGGACTCAGTAAATGGGGAGGAACACACCTTCACATCCCGGATGCAGCAGTTAATTCGGGTGGGTTGATGCCTGTCATGGACCAAATTGTGCCCCTACCTAATCCATATGTTGAAATCTTAACAACTGCCAAGCTCCCTACTTCAGAAATTGACTGTATTTAGAAATAGGGTCCGAGTAGTTCCTGTCATGGCTCAGTGGTTAATGAACCCGACTAGCATCCATGAGGACGTGGGTTTGATTCCTGGCCTTGCTCAGTGGGTTAAGGATCCAGTGTTGCTGTGAGCTGTGGTGTAGGCCAGTGACTACAGCTCCGATTCAACTCCTAGCCTGGGAACCTCTATATGCCGTGGGTGAGGCCTTAAAAAACGACAAAAGGCAAAAAAAAAAAAAAATTATCAGAGTTCCCGTCGTGGCGCAGTGGTTAATGAATCTGACTACGAACTATGAGGTATCGGGTTCGATCCCTTGCCTTGCTCAGTGGGTTAAAGATCTGGCATTGCCGTGGGCTGTGGTGTAGGTCACAGATGTGGCTCAGATCCCGCGTTTCTGTGGCTATGGCGTAGGCTGGTGGCTGCAGCTCCGATTGGACCCCTAGCCTGGGAACCTCCATGTGCCTCGGGAGTGGCCCTAGAAAAGGGAAAAAGACAAAAAAAAAAAAAAAAGAAAGAAAGAAATAGGGTCTTTAAAGAGGTAAAATGAAGTCATTAGCATGGACCCTAATCCAGTATGACTGGTATCTATGAGATGAGAAGATGAGGACACACAAAAGGAAAAAAGCCATGTGAGGACACAATGAGAAGTTGGCCATTGACAAGATGAGAAGCCTTGGAAGAAATCAACCCAGATGACATTTTTTTTTACTTTTTATGGCCGAGCTAGGGGTTGAATTGGAGCTGCATCTGCAGGCATATGCCACAGCCACTGCCATGGTGACACCAGACTTGAGCCCCCATCTGAGACCTACACTGCAGCTCATGGTTATGCTGGATCTTTAACCCACTGAGTGAGGCCAGGGATCAAACCTGCATCTTCATGGATACTAGTTGGGTTCCTAACCTGCTGAGCCACAACAGGAACTCCAACCCAGACAGCATCTTGATCATGGACCTCCAGCCTCTAGATCAGTGACAAAATTTATTTCTATTGTTTAAGCCGCCTGGTCTGTGGTACTTTATTATGGTTGCCCTAGAAAATGAATTCAATGTTCTACAATGGAAAACAATAAAATAACATTTAATACAGTGAGCTGGTGATTCAGAAGTTTCTTACCTTCTCTGATCCTGGTCCTCTCCTATGTTTTCCATTCTGTTTCAGGATGAGTTTGAGACTCCCAAGAGCACAGATTTTTCTTTTGGGAATGGATTGATTTACACTGAATTCTTGGCAGGTGTATGATTCATAAGAGTCTTGCTCTGGACTTTGAATGTGAAGGACATTATTAGGGCAAAAGGAAAGGTCTTACCAAGACCCCTTCCTCCCCCAAATCCTCTCCCTGGAGCCTCATCCTTCTTAGATCTGAGATGACTTTGCCGCTTACATTCTCTTGCGGCACAGGAAGTTCTCCAATATTCTACAGTGTTGTTTCAAGAGTTGGCAGAGAGAACCATGTCCTTCTCTTGTGTAGATATAGAAGGTGGCTGGTTCGAATCAGTAAATGAGTCAGTCCCTTGAGTCCTGGATGTTTCCTGCCAGGGTGCAACTTGAAATAGGGAGACATGAGGAGGGAGACCTCCCCGATGCTTCTTTCATTTCAGAAGCCCCCTCCTAACCCCACCCCCATTGCTTCCTGTTCTTTCTGGCATATCTAGGGGCGTTTATTCTTGCTGGCAATCGCAATCGTGTGTGTCAGTCAGTCAGCCTGTCTCCCTCAGGGCTCACTGGCTAATTGCAATTATGTGCTCTTCAATAAAATGGAGAGCAAAAAGAGACCATTTGTGGCTCAAGTGAGAAATGAGAAGGAGTGGTTATTGCCAACACTGCCTCCAGAAGAAAAAAAAAAAAACAACCCTCAATTTTGGTGGCTTCGTGTTGCAGAAACATGTTGGGAGCTAAATTTTATTTTGTAGCAGGACTGGATTGCACAGCTGAAATCCCTAAGATCAGATATAACAGTTCCATCACTGAGCAGGTTAATAAAGTCCCTAATAGGATTTGCTGACCATCAGGATGGCAGGCCATGCAGCAGAAAGGTTTTATTTATTTGCCATCTGTATGTAAATTTTGCTATTATGGAAATAGTGTCAGAAATTGGACTGTAACTGGATGGCACACAATGTACCATAATATTTGAGCTAAGATGCAGAAAAAAAAAGAGCCACCTCTGTGTGTGTATGTGTGTATGAATAATCCAGCTCATTGTTGCTTTCTCTAAGAACGCAGACTCTGAATCTAATCTGTGATCGTGGTGGATGGGGACTCATTTAAATATGCAATAGTCACTAAAAGACTAAAAGATGGGGGTGAGTTTCCGTGGGAGAAGGAGTGCCCAGGCTTTGCTTTATTACTAGATCTCAGAATCTAGTGCCAAACCTTCCTTTGTGACTCCCTAGGTGCCTGTATGGAGACCATTTCATTGCTAGAGGACAAATATTTTTGGAGTTAATTATAACCAGTCATGGAAGAGAGGAACACCCCTTGGCTTTTGTCCTGAAAGAAACTCAACTGACATGAAGAAATTAAATCAGGACTCAGGAATGTGGAGGTCAGCTCTGTTACATAATTAGCCTCCTAGGGTGGGCGAGCCGCCAGTGGCTGCCTTTAAGGAGTGTACATCATATTCTGTTAGAAAATGTGGTTAGAAAGTTTGACTGGCCACTGCCTCATGTTCCCATAGTAACATGATTGGAGTCCAGAGAAAGTGGTAGGCTCTCTTTGGTGAGACCTACATATAAATTTAGTCACTTGCTATGTTCCCATGAGGTCTTACTTTTGTTGTTTCACTTTCTCTAAAAGTTACTAGGCTCTTTAACTTCATCCTAGATACCACCTTAAATTGGTCTGCACCTTACACTTTGAAAGCCATGAGTACAGTGGAAAAAATATTTCAGGAGGCACCTGAGATGAATGTAGGTTTTCAAGTATCAAACAGAGGTGCTTAGGTAACACTGAGTTACCCAGTGAGAATTGATTCCTTCTGCATCCTCTTTCTATCCTGGTTCAGTCAGGGAGACAGTTTCTGATGCTCCCAAATCTCTTGCATCCCCTAACCACTTGCTGATCTCCTATTTGGTTGGTTTTGGTTTTGATTTGAACAGTGAGAGCCTACACTCCAGGCTGGGATCCTTTGGCAGGCAGCAATGGCTGGCAAGAATTCAGTACCATTGTTTTTTATGGTGCTTATTTTAAAGGTTTCTTCTTTTTATGAAAAGTGATATTGATTTTTTTCAATTCAAGTGCTGACATATTGCTTCCTCTCCAGATAGACTTATATAAACACAGTGAAAAGATTTCAAAGAAAATATTAAGCAAGTGCTAATACAGATGGTACTTTAATAAGAGAGTGTGGCCTGGTGCAGGGATGCCTGGAGACTGGGGAAGTTAGTTGAGAGCATGTGTCCCCTTCACTGAGATTACCTCATCTGAGGCTGCCTTTGGATTTGTTTCTTTAGTAGTAGCTGGGATGGTTGGCTCCAAGTTTCTTCACTTGGCAGCTCTTTAACTGTGGCTAGTTTTTTTTTTTTTTTGGTCTTTTTAGGGCTGCATCTGCAGCCTATGGAAGTTCTCAGGCTAGGGGTCGAATCAGAGCTGCAGCTGCTGGCCTACACCACAGCCACAGCAGTGCCAGATCTGAACTGCGTCACAACCTACACCACAGCTTATAGCAATGCTGACTCCTTAACCCAACTGAGCGAGGCCAGGGATCAAACCCACATCCTCACAGACACTATGTCAGGTTCTTTGCCTGCTGAGCCACAATGGGAACTCCTACCTTCAACTTGGAAAGTAGAGAATGCCAGGGTCCAAAACAAAAAAATGGAGCCAATGATGGATGTATTCATTTCCTTGGGTGGCTGAAACAAATTTCTGCAAACTTGGTGGCTTAAAGTAACAGAAATGGCTCTTCTCTCTCAGTTCTGGCGTCTGGAAGCCTCAAGTCAAGGTGTGGGTGGGATTGGTTCCTTTTGGAGGGTCTGAGGGAGAATCTGTTCCCAGCCTCTCTCCTGGCTTCTGGCGATGTCCAGCAACACTTGGTGTTCCCTAGCTCATGGCTGTAAGAGCCCCATTTTGCCTGTCTTCTCGTGGTCTTCCTCTCTGTGTGCCTTTTTGTGCCTCCTCCTCTTTTGTCTCTTATAAAGACACATGTCATTGGACTTAGGGTCTGACCGTATCCAGGATGACCTCATCGTGAGCTCCTTACCCAATTACTTTATGCAAAACAGGTCACATTCATAGATTGCAGGGGGGGGGGGATACCTTTGGGGGGCCACCATTTCCACCCACAACAGTGGGCAAGGAACTCAACCCATCCTCCCAGGCGCTGAAGGGATCAGCGATTGGAGTGGGGCTCTTGCCCTGAGATCCAGGCTTTGAGGCTCCTTTGCTCTGCCTGTATCCCAGGGGACTGACCCTGTGCAGCTCAGTTTCCCTCCAGCCAGCTGCATGGGCCAAGGACTGGAGGCCTGGAGGAAGGCATAGCAGGGGTTTTCTACCCTCTTCCTATCTGATCTGGGCATCTCCGGTATCCATGGCAGCAGATGCACTTCTGATTGATGAGCCCACTGTGTTTCAGTTATCCTTCGGGTGACCCTGGTCCCTGGCTTTGGGACTGTTACTTCCTCTTTCTGTCCTTCTACCAACTTCTTACTATGCTAATCTTTTTTTTTTTTAATTGAAGTATAGTTGATTTACAATGTTTTATTAATTTCTGCTGTACAGCCAAGTGATTCATATATATATATATATGAAAGTGTGTATATATTATATCATTCAAAATTATATATATGTGTATATACACATATACACTCTTTTCTTTTTATCTTTTTAGGGTTGTACTCTCGATACATGGAAGTTCCCAGGCTATGGGTGGAATTGGAGCTGCAGCTGCTGGCTTACACCACAGCCACAGCAAAGCCAGATCCAAGCCGCATCTGCTGCCTCCACCACAGCTCAGAGTAACACCAGGCCAGGTATTGAACCTGCGTACCACTGAGCTGCAACGGGAACTCCTATATGCTATTTTAAAAATATTCTTTTCCATTGTGGTTTATCACAGGACATTGAATATAGTTCTCTGTGCTATATAGTAGGATCTTGTTGATTATTCCCTCCATGCATCACAGCTTACCTTTGCTAACCCCAACCTCCCACTCCATCCATCCCCCAAACCCTCCCCCTTGGCAACCGCAAGTCTGTTCTCTATGTCTATGAGTCTGTTTTTGTTTCTTAGATAGGTTCATTTGTGTCATAGTTTAGATTCCACATAGAAGGGATATCATATGGTATTTGTCTTTCTCTTTCTGATTAACCTCACTTAGTATGATCATCTCTAGGATGCCTCCACCCTGCTGAGCTATTTTTTTTTTTTTTTAGGGCTGTACCCACGGCATATGGAAGTTCCTCTGGCTAAGGGTCAAATTAGAGCTGTAGCCATCACGGCCACAGCAATGCAGGATCCTAGCCACGTCTTTGACCTACACCACAGCTCAGGGCAACGCCAGATCCTTAATATGCTGATCAAGGCCAGTGATGGAACTTGCCTCCTCATGGATACTAGTCAGATTTGTTTCCACTGAGCCACAATGGGACCTCCTGCTGAGCTAATCTTAATTGAGCTTTTCAGAGATACATAATAAAGTCATCCCTTCCCTGGATTAAACTTCCTCCGCTTTTTTTTTTTTTTTTGTCTTTTGTCTTTTGTCTTTTTAGGGCTGTACTCGTGGCATATGGAGGTTCCCAGGCTAGGGGCCTAATTGGAGCTGTAGCCCCTGGCCTACGCCGCAGCCGCAGCAATGTGGGATCCGAGCCACATCTGCGACCTATACCACAGCTCACGGCAACGCCAGATCCTTAACCCACTGAGCGAGGCCAGGGATCGAACTTGTGTCCTCATGGATACTAGTCAGGTTTGTTAACCACTGAGCCACTATGGGAACTCCAAACTTCCCCTGTTTTTATGTACATATGTGTGTCTTTGTTTCCCTTAAGTTTATCCTCCTATTATTGCATGTGTGACATTAAAGAACCACTTCCCATTTCTACAAAAGACCAGTTACGTAGAAAGCCATGTATTCCTAAGGTCCTGATTCTACAGGCTAAGGCTTTACAGTAGTTCACACTCCAGTTGGTTTTATTTCCAGACATAGTCTGAAACTGACCATTTCGCTCCATCTCAAATGCCACCACCGCAGTGCAAACCACCATCGCCTCTTACCTGGAGAGCAAGGCAGTATCTTTTCCTCACTGGCCTCCTCTCTTGCCCCACACGTCCATTCTCCCCACAGCAAACCAGAGTGGCCTTACACACATGCCAGTCTGGTCACTCCTACCCTCTGCCTCAAAGTCTTTGCATCGCACAGAGGCTAACCACGCTGGCCTGCAAGGCCTTGAGCCGATACGATGTGGCGCCTCTACGGATGGCTGTGTCCTCCTAGTGCCGTGCTCCCTCCCACCTCTATTGCTTCTGGGACGTAATAATAATTATTAAAATGATTATTGAAATAACTTCCTCTGGGAAATAATATTTTATTCTATTTATTTCTTTTTGGCCACACCCATGGCATGCAGAAATTCCTGGGCCTGGGATTGAACCTGCATCACAGCAGTGACCCAAGCTGCTGCAGTGGGTTAATGCCGGATCTTATCACTGAGCCACCAGGGAATCCTAGTGTCCTCTCTTTGAAATGCTCAGGGTTGTCCCTGTTCTCCTGACCAGACGCTTACAGGTTCAAGAGATATGGAGAAAGAGAGGCACTGATTGTATGTGTCAGCCTCAATCCTAAGCACAGCAGGGGTCCTAAATCAAAGTCTGCCTTAAGTCTGTCCCAGCTCAGGGCAATCAAAAGTGGGTCTGGTAGAACACTGGGGGTTTATATTCCACACAACTTCCAACCTGCTGGGAGTCCAAGGCCCCACCCTCCTTCTGTGAAGAGCTTTGCATGGTGCATAAGCTAATGTAAGATGTGCACAGAAGTCCCAGGCAGATCCTAGGACAAGGAATTAGAGGCACAGATGGTTAATCTGGGAAGCGATGGCAGAAACCAGAAGTGAGAGGTGGGGAAAGGAGAGGCTTATAAACGTTCCTGGGGCTTCGTCCCCCATGGCACTGTATAGAAGACACCTCAGAGTTGTCCCACTGGATTATGGGGCAACTAGAGAATTTATCTGCTGACTTCCATCCTAACTGGTTGAAGGCTACCCTGGGGTAACTGGGAGAAAACATCAGAGAAGCCAAGAACACGTTGGTCAAGGCTAAGAGCCGAGGTGCTTGGAGCTGTCCACCAGGGCTGTGCTGAAATCATGTGCGCTGAGGTTCGGGGATGGGGTGGGATGCTTCACAAGTGCCTGCTCTGTTCCTGTGCATGTACGTGTGCATGCATGCATGTATGTATGTTCGTGTTTACATGCATAACTCACACAGAGACTGGTTTGGGCACAGTTTTGTGTTCCTTCTGCTGGCTGGTCCACAGGTGGTGTGCATTATTATGGAGGGATTATTTTTGAATATCAGTGGGAAGTGCAGTTACTACAGATCCCAGGTACATGTGATGTTTAGTGCCCACTGAAGTGGATGCTTGGGGTGGAGTCTGGTGATTCTGAGCAGGTGGTCTCTGTGACAGTTTTGCCAGACACTTGCCCTAGATATGGGCCCGTTTCTGTGCTTGGGTCTCCAGCCTGCCCCTTTAGTCTTCAAGATGCTCAGTATCTCTCCTATAAATCTCTTTTTCATAAGCTGACCAGAAGGAGTTTCCGTTGTGTGCAAGCAAAGGACTCTAACATATCCATCCTTGAGTGTTTTGACTTTTTAGGCTATTAAAATATGATTTTATATCAAACATATATCATTTCCATTGTACTCCCAATATCTTTAGATCCCTAAAACACAGAAAGAATTAGGATATGGTTCATCTTTTCTTCTAAGGCCAGTGTAGTTTCTCAGTGCAGTTTAACCTCTCTATTTTTCTAGCTGAGATCACCTGCTTTTATCTTTTTCATTCCAAGGGATGGTCCCAGGATACTGAATGATAATTCTGCCAGGGTGTTTGGGGTAAGAGCATGAACAAGGTACATTCTTAATGAACCATGACACTGGATGGCAGAGAGAAAAGACACCTGAGTTCTGGTCCTGGATCTTCAGAAACTTACTCAGATCACTTCACTCCTCTGAGGCTCAGTTTCTTCTTTCTTTCTGTCTTTTTAGGGCCATACATGCAGCATATGGAAATTCACAAGCTAGGGGTCGAATCAGAGTTGTAGCTGCTGGCCTACACCACAGCCACAGCAATGGGGGATCTGAGCAGCATCTGCAATGTACACCACAGCTCACAGCAATGCCAGATCCTTAACCCACTGAGTGAGGCCAGGGATCGAACCCATGTCCTCATAGTCAGGCTCTTAACCGCTGAGCCATGACGGGACCTCTGAGCCTCAGTTTCTTAATCATAAAACAATTAGATCAGTTGAGATGTACCCCAATGCAGAGGCCCTGGAAACGTATAAAGGTCTGGGAAAGATGGGTGGTTTGATGGCTGTAATTTGATGCTCGGAAAGTCCATTAAGGTCAGTTTAATAACATTGTTCTTGAAATGTGTTTCAGGGTTGAACCACTCCTCAGATTATTCCGGCTCAGTCTAAATTTGTGAAAGTGGTGGGTGTTCGGCTCTTGAAAAATCTGTTTTCTTTGCCTTCTCTTTGCTTGAAAATCCTTTCCGTTTGTGGCTTCCCATTCTTGGCTGTTCAGCAGCAGTAGAGCCTAGGGAGGTAGGCAGGTGAAGGCAGGGGTGGGGTGGGGCCGGGTGGGGGGCTGAGTCTTCCACAGCAGAGTGTTTTGACAACTGGAGATAAACTCCGTTTCTTCTTAGCAGCTTGATTCCTCCTCCAGATCTGTTTTCTTCTTTCATCTGAGCTGTTGAGCAAACCCAACCTGGAGTGGAATTCTCAGATTCTGCTGCCCTTGTCTTAGCTGAATTCAGCTGAGCAGGGAGACCACCACTCCTGGTAGAAAATTGCCTCTCTGATTTGCAGCTCCAAGACCCCTGGGGGATAGCTGCAGCGTTGCAGCAGGTGGGGGAGGCCGCCTGGAAGAACGAATCCAGGTCATCTCTGAAACTGGCATTTCCCTGAATTCCCATTTTCCCAAACTCTTTTTCCTTTATTATTTTCATTTCAACTGATACCCATTTTGAGGGGGGCAATACATTTTTCTTAAAAGAAAATGTTATGTTGCTCCCTTAAGGAGGAAGATCAATTTCTTGGTTTTCTGGCTTTACTTTTTTTTTTTTCCAGAACTCCTTAAAATATGGGTGTTGCTATGACAGGAATGAGTTTATCACCTAAGCCCATCTCACCTTGGGAATCCTGACCAAAGGCACTGCACTGTTGGCACTGTCTTTTCCCTTCAGATGTTACTATTTCTTCTACCTGTACATATCACCAGTACCATTGTTCCATTAATATTTTCCTTTACATCAACTTGTATATTTATTAAAGTAAATTTACCTACAGTGAAACTTTCTATTTCTTCTATAAATGGAAAGCCAGTATCACTTGCTGTAAATAGAAGGCAACTCTCATAATAATTAGGCACCGAAGCCACTGTCATAACTTTCAAGCTAGATGGTGGCAGGCTCTAAAATGCCTCGATTTGGGGGTTCATTAGCTTTGTCTTTTTAAAGGGGAGATTTGCAAGTGTTAGAGGAGGTTAAAGACATTAAAACAATCGACTGGAACTTTCCACCTGATTTAATCAAAAGGGTTGATAAGGATTAAAAACTCTCTCTCTTTTTTTTTTTTAAACTCAAGATTATTTAATATTATGTCCTTGTCATACCACCTGAAACCTTCTCATGTGCCCTTCAGGGTACAGGTGTTTGTCCCACATCCTGGAAACATAGGTAAAAATAACTTTTTTTAGCATTTCATTTCGGGCAATAAAAAAATTGAATGAGTTGCCAGCATTTTAAAATTTGACAAGATGAAAGCTTGGTCTTTTCCTTATTTCTGTTCCTTTCTGACTACATCTGATGGGATAAAAAACTGTGTGTGGGGAGTTCCTGCTGTGGCTCAGCTGTTAAGAACCTGACTAGTATCCATGAGGATGCCAGTTGGTCTCTGGCTTCGCTCAGTGGGTTAAGGATTTGGTGTTGCCCTGAGCTGTGGCTCGGATCCCACTTTGCTGTGGCTTAGGCTTGTGGCTGCTGGTTGGATTCAACCCTTAGCCCGGGAACTTGCATATACTGTAGCTATGGCCCTAAAAAGGAAAAAAAATAAAACCTGTGAGTGGCCTCTTGAGAGTTGGGGTCCAAGGGTGGAGGGAGTCTGGCTCCTAGCTCTTGGCTTCCCATCTTTGGCCTCTTGAGGGCAGCCCCCCTGAGCCCCTTGTTTCCCATCCTGCACAGGATCTTGGCAGCTGGAGGCTGCCTGATGGACCCTATTATTGACAGTGGTCGGTGCCCCTTGCACTTTATGCTCAGAAGGAGCCTTTTTAGTAACAGGGACCAGAATGCTCTAGGTC
Organism: Phacochoerus africanus; assembly: GCF_016906955.1. NCBI lineage: Eukaryota > Metazoa > Chordata > Mammalia > Artiodactyla > Suidae > Phacochoerus > Phacochoerus africanus. The sequence continues at coordinate 28,000,558 of NC_062558.1, read as the reverse complement.
CCATGAGAACAGATGCTGATAACATTTGTGTTTGACACAGACCTAAGGTAACTCTCTGACTCCACTTTCCCAGGGAAAAATGCCTTTATTGTTGTGACTTTTCTGCACTTAGTAGGTTTGCCAACTAAAGGAAATAAAAGTGATTTTTTTTTTTTTGCTTTTTACAGCTGTACCTGCAGCACATGGAAGTTCCTGGGCTAGGGGCTGAATCGGAGCTGCAGCTGCCAGCCTACGCCACAGCCACAGGAACGCCAAATCTGAGCCACATCTATGACCTATGCCATAGCTTGAGGCAATGCCGGATCCTTAACCCACTGATCAAGGCCAAGGATCAAACCTGCATCCTCATGGATACTCCTCGGGTTCATTACCACTGACCGACAACGGGAACTCCCTGTGAGTGATTTATTGAAACAAGCTTCCAAGGAACGACAGGGTTTTAGTAGCATATTTAACCCATGGGAGGCAGATCAATGTCATATGGTATTTGCCTTGGGGGAGATTCATTAATTTGTTAATTCACCAAGTCTTTGAGTGCCTTCCATTTCCCAGGTACCATTGTTGCGCTGACTCTATATCAGGAAATATGTAATTCTCTGATCTTGTGAAGCTTATACCCTATTGGGGAGGCACAGAGAAATCCTTGGTATTTGGGGGTTTATGTGCTCATATTTTCTGAGCCAAACCAAGTACTGTTGATTTTGAATGGACCCAAGTCCAGATGGGCCTGCAGTGGGAGAGAGGAAAGGTCAGCTGGCTGGTGAGGAGAAAGAAGGTCTGGCCAAGTGTGATCTGGACATGGGTTGGCACTGGGGCTCTTGATGTCTTCGCAATTGGGGAGTGGTGTATTATTATTTTTTCTTTTTTTATGGCTGTACCTGCAGCCTATGGAAGTTCCAGGGCCAGGGGTTGAATTGGAGCTGCAGCTGCCGGCCTACACCACAGCCACAGCAATGCCGGATCCAAGCCACATCTGCTACCTACGCCAGATCCCTAACTCAGGGAGTGAGGCCAGGGATGAAACGCACATCCTCGTGGAGACTACATCGGGTCCTTAACCCACTGAGCCTCAGTGGGAACAGGAGAGGTGTATTATGAATGCTTCTGTAGCACTGCCAGCTAGTGAGAAAATGCCCATCCCATATAAGCACATTACTAGAATCTGCTTGCTTTTTTGCATGTTTGTTCTTAACGGTTTGTTGCCTTTTTGTTCTCTGCTTAATGATTTGTTTGTTGCTATTTAAAATGCTTGTGGACACAGGACAAGGTACATCAGTGGGTGATGAGGCTGAATAGAGTGAGACGGGCGTAACTAAGGAGCACTGGGAGAACTGAGAGGGAACAGCCAGTGCCAAGCTCTGAGGGGGAATAACCTTGGCTTTCAGGAGGAAGGAAAGGGGGAGGGTTTTCCCAGATACAATCCTACCTGATTGAGTTTCTTCTTTTAGAAAGATAAGAACAGTTCACCAGATAAATGTACCTTGGGAATGCAGTTTGGTGTCACAGCAAACAGTGTAATGCTCTGGCTAGTGTCACGCTGGAACTGTTAGCCAAGTTTGAAATGTCTCCACCTCTTTAAGACCTAGGGCTTCCTTATCTTATATGTCTCTGGATATGTAATTTTTTTTAAAAAATTGAAGTATAGTTGATTTACAATGTTGTGTTAGTTTCAGGTGTACAGCCAAGTGATTCACACACATATATATGCATATATATGTATGTGAATATAAGAACATATACATTCTTTTTCATTTAGGTTATTACAAGATATTTAATATAGTTCCCTGTAAGTCCTTGTTGTTTATCTATTTTTATGTATAGTAACGTATATCTGTCAATCTCAAGCTTCTAATTTATCCTTCCCTCCTTTCCCCTTTGGAAACCATGAATTTGTTTTCTAAGTCTTTGAGTCTATTTCTGCTTTGTAAATAGGTTGATTTGTGTCATTTTTTAAGACGCCACCTATAAGTGGTATCCTATAATATTTGGGATTGAACCTGCTTCTCAGCATTCCCAAAATGCCGCTGATTCCATTGTGCCACAGTGGGAGCTACTCCTTTGAGACGTCTAAGAGGTGATTTCAAGTGTTCATTTGACTGTGCATCTGGGACTTAGAAGAAAGTTGAAAAAATAACTTTGGGGGTCATCATACTCTAGATGGTAGATGAAGTTGGGAAAATGGATTTGTGTGTGTCTTTATTTCTTGGGCGCTATGGATACCAGGTTATTGAAAATTACTGACAGGTGTTCATGAACAGGACATATCCAATGCATCAGGGTGATTCTTGATTGTGTCTGGGTGGGAGGAGAAGAGATGAAAAAAATTCACTGTGACGAAAAGAAAATCATGGACATGGAGAACAGACTTGTGGTTGCCTAGTGGAAGGGAGAGGAGGGGGAGTGGGATGGACTGGGAATTTGGGGTTAATAGATGCAAACTATTGCCTTTGGAATGGATAAGCAATGAGATCCTGCTGTATAGCTCTGGGAACTATATCTAGGCACTTATGATGGAGCATGGTGGAGGATAATGTAAGAAAAAAGTGTATACATGTATGTGTGACTGGGTCATTTTGCTGTATAGTAGAAAATTGACAGAACACTGTAAACCAGCTATAATGGAAAAAAAATCATTAAAAAAATTCACTATGGCAAACAGAATGCTTTAAATTGCCATGACAAAGTCATTCTATAATAGGCATTTGAAAGTTTATATCACCAAACATTCTAACAAATAGCAGGTTTGACATAAAATGAAAGTAATTCCATAAAAGGTCAGGTTATTTATGAGTTATGAATTAAATTTTTATACCTTAGCTTTGTTTGTTAATATTTATTCTGAGGTGATGGATATCAGAAAGGGAGAAGATCTCTGATTGTTTCTATAGATTTCCTTTATTTAATATTTGCTCCTTATACTCACAAAGAGGCTTGAAATATTGAAAATCCTTCCACCATCTGTTCTCCTTTCCTTGCATCACAGGTGGTAACTTTATATGTGTATTGCCTGTGAACTTTGGGAGAATTTTATTTGGTCCTCTGAGGGGTACAAATGTCAGAGCCTGGCTGTTTTTGTCAGTGCACTTTCAAATGCAAATAGAAGAAACCCAATTCAAAATGGCTTAAAGGGAATTTACTGGCTCATGTAATTGAAAGACAGTCTCAGGTCTGGCTGCATCCAGATGCTCAGACAATATAACTGGGAAGCCATCTCTTTCCACCTATTGCTTTTGCTTTCCATTGTTGGTTTCATTCTCAGGCAGGTGGTGGACTCTTTTGCAACACTTATTGCTTAGTCAAAAGAGAGCTGGGCTCAACTCTCCCTGACAAATTCTGGGTAACATGTCTATTTGTGGGCCAATCAGTTGGGGCCAGGGGATGGGATATTCTGATTGGCTTGGTTGAGTCACATACTTCCTCCTTGGACCAATCACTGTCCAGGAGAACACAATGCTTTGCTTGGCTAAACATACCAATCCCTGAAGCTGAGGGTGGGGTCAGCCAAGCCTGAGGTACCTCAGCTGAGCATAAATGGCTCCCAAGGGAAGTCCAAGTAAGTGCTGCACCAGGAGAGGGAGATGGATGCTGGGTAGACTCTACTTGTGCACCTGGTTTTCTGCGGGTGAGATGACTAGGATTGGAAGCTTGTTGGACAACTCATGATAGTCTCGCTACACTTCTTGGTCTGTCTCTAGCATTTTAACATGGAGGGATGATTCTTTGAAATGTCAGCTTTTAGGGCTGGGCTGGCTAATGAAAGGGTCAGCACCTGGGCATTACTGTCACCACTACCCTGTCTAGTCCTTATGTGCCAGGCTCTGTTCTAAGCGTTTTGTGTTTACTGTCTCCATTTAATCCCTGCAGTGACCCTGTGAGGTACTATTATTAATAGTCCCATTTTACAGATGAAGAAACTGAGGCACAAAGACGTTAAGTGACTTTTCCAAGGTCACACAGCTGGAGTCCATGTTTTAAGTTAGAAATACAGCTTTAAAGTCTATGGTCATCATGATTCTGTCTGTTTCCTAGGACTGCCTATTTCTCCTGCACATAGTAGGTGGTTAGTGTCTGAGATATAGTGGATATGCAGTGCATAGACCTTAAATTAAATTGTGTGCTCCTTAGCCACTTTTGAATGCCAAAGCCCTGAGACTGTCTCTGCTTTCCAAACCCTTTTCATCTCAAAAGCATTTCTGGTTCTTAACTACTGTACATTTACTAATCCTAGGTTCCCAAAAAACAATATTGCCGTAGTAATTGGATCATGAGAAGCCATTCATTGAGAAAATATCAACCTCCCTGCCCCCTGCTGTGTGCTGTTCATGGTTTGTGTGTGTGTGTGTGTGTGTGTATTTTTCTGTGTGTTTTCCTCTGTTGCGTGTGGGTGTGTATTGAACTGTTCTGCTATGAGAGAGGCACGCATTGTTAATAACTTCACTCTACAGGGCATGAGGATCAGAGACCAAGGTTGGGAAATAGAGGATGAAGCTTTCTGTGTTGAGGGAGGCTTTTGTCACGTCAGATGTTTCCATGTGATCTGAAGGTGGACTGGTTTTCATGGTGGGAGCCAACACCTGGGGCCTTGCAAAGAGGTGAAGTGGACGAACAGACTACATTCCCGATGGGGGGACCATAATGGACTTGACATTGTGGCAGGCATTGTCTTCATGGCTATCACCCAGTACATCCAGAATTTGTAGGGAAGCTGCTTCCTGTTCTGTCCACTAACACTCGGAAATAAGCATGTCCTTCACACGGGGACAAGGGCAGAGCAGTTAAGGAGTATCTGCGGCTCAGCCTTGGGTCCATTTTGCTGGGGAGAGAAATCCCAGGCCCTTTGTGTTTGGGGCAGGTGATAGTGGAGACATTACCTCTACAGAGGCTGAAAAATCAGATGTCTACATTGTTTCTTAGTGGGGGAACTATTGGCATCTGGAGTGGGGCAGGACTGTTCCGTTCATGGCAGGGCATTTAGCATCCCTGCGCCTAATCCTTTAAATGCCATCAGTGTCCCCTGCCTCTTGTCTCAGGGCAACCGCAAATCCCCCTGCTTATTTTCACATGCCCTCTAGGGGATGCTGTTGCACTGACGGAGAGTCGAAACTGGTCTACCAGGGACCAGGCTGGTAACATAAATGACCAAAGAATACTGGATATGGAGAAAGAGTTGACATAGGTGTGGACACAGTCTTTCTATCTCCTCCTAACTCAACTCAGAGAAGAACTGTAGAGCAAAAGCAGTAATTTAGGTGCAGCTGACACTGAGCCTCAGTGTCAGAAAAGCTGTAGGGAATGATGGGGACTGTGGTGACCTGGCTTGGGGTGGGGCATGGCTGCTGCCCAGCCCAAGCCAGTGCTAATGGGCAGGACCGTAAACCCAAGGTGGTTATACATGTGGCCCTTTGAGAGATGTTAGGAATCTGGATTTTTATATGACATTGCTTGATTCTTAAGTGCTGGCCGCCAAACCAGAAATTTTAAAACATACTATTCCTTTTGCTGCATGACAACGTTGCTACAAATGTAAAGACTCAACAACATCACACATTAATTTTCTTGCAGTTTCTGTGGGTCAGGAGTCCAGGCCCTCTCCTCACCTTCTCACAAGGCTGCCATAGAGGGGTTGGCTGGGCTGCATTCTCATCTGAGGCTCTGCTGGGGAAGAATATGCTTCCATACTCAGTGGTGGTGTTGGCAGAGCTTATTTCCTTGGTATTATAGGAATAGCAAGGGCCCTGGATTTTTACTGGCTATTGGCCCTCAGCTCCTTGCCCCAGTCATGTTGGGGTCTCCCAACATGACTGCTTACTTCATCAAAGACCTTGGGGAGAGATTCTCAAGAGTTAATCTGTTTTTTTTTTTTTTTTAGGGCCGCACCCCTGGCATATGGAAGTTCCCAGGCTAGGGGTCAAATCAGAGCTGCAGCTGCTGGCTTACACCACAGCCACAGCAACGCAGGATCCTTAACCCACTGAGCGAGGCCAGGGATCAAACCCAAGACTTAGCAGATACTCATTGGGTTCGTTGCTGCTGAGCCAGATAGGAATTCCGAGATGGAGTCTTATAACATGTAATGGAACCATGGGGTGACATTTCATCATCTTTACCATATTCTTCTGTTAGAAGTAAGTCACAGGACCTTCCTACACTTCAGGGGGGGAAAGAATTAAACAAAGGTATGGCCACTTGGAGTTGGGGGTCATAGTGGACCACCTTAGAGTTTATCTGCCGCACATGGTATGGACCAGAAGGAAATAAATGGCTAAGTATGACAAGCACTAGGCTGGGTCTAGTTCTTTTTTTCTTTCTTATTTTTCTTTTTTCTGGTTTTGGATGTGTGGACCCAAGACAGAGTTATGGACATGCTTCTCTTAATGCTGAAGGAATTGTGAAGAAGGGAACGAGGGCAAGGATGGGGTGGGGAGAGAAAGAGAAAGAGAGGAAGGGAGGGGGAGAGACAGAGAGATTGATTAATGGGCTATAGGAGAGGTGCTCTGGTTTGCCTGTGGGCCATTTGTGCTGCTTCTGCTGAAGTGAGGTCATTATGAGACAGCTCTGGTCATGCATTAGAAATCGTGCGTGTTGGAGTTCCCTTTGTGGCACAGCAGAAGCGAATCTGACTATGATGTGTGAGGACACAGGTTTGATCCCTGGTCTGGTCTCGCTCAGAGGGTTAAGGATCTGGTGTTGCCGTGAGCTGTGGTGTAGGTCACAGACACGGCTCGGATCTAATATTCCTGTGGCTGTGATATAGGCTGGCAGCTGTAGCCCCAATTCGACACCTCTAGCCTGGGCATCTCCATATGCCACGGGCGCGGCCCTAAAAGGCAAGAAAAAAAAAAAAAAAGATAGGGGGAGAGAGAGAGAGAGAAAAATCTTGCATGTTTTGGAGTATCCAGCTGACAGGGCATCCTTCTTAAAATGTCCTTAGTATAATCATTGAGCAATTAACTTTCTTCCAGGAAATGAATATCCATTTCTCATTCACGTTTCCCTTCTTGGCTTCATCTTAGTGATGAAATAGCTGTCCTAGAACTTACCTCTTGTGTAGTATTGATCATATGACTTACCTGGTATATTTCATTTGTTCATTTCTTTCTTTTTTTTAATTTTTATTTTTCTCTCTTTATGCCCACATCTGCAGCATATGGAAATTCTGGGCTGGGGGTTGAATTGGAGCTGTAGCTGCAACCTGTGCCACAGCCATGGCAACACCCGTCTGAGCCACATCTGCAACCTGCAGCTTGTGGCATTGCCGAGCTCTGACCCACTGAGTGAGGCCAGGGATTGCACCTGCATCTTCAGAGACAACATTAGGTCTTTAACCCACTGAGCCACCATGGGAACTCCCTTTATTTGTTTCTTTATCGCCCATCTCTCCCTGCTTGAAGGGGACTCCGAAAGAGACCTGTCTTTCCAGCCCCTGAAAGAGGCCTTAGTGCACAGTGGTTGCTCCATAGATGTTTGTGAAATGAGTGCGTCCAGGAGAGCAAGTCTACCCCTCCCCTAGGGTGTCAGCCCATCTTCCTGTCTAGTGTCACCTGCCTGTGGTTCCTCAGCTCCTGTTCTCCCCTCAGGCACTGATGCTTCAGGGAAGCAAAACTTTTGCTATTTCCTCCTCTTTGTCTTTGTGCTTCTATCAAAGCTTGTAATAGTCCCCCTCCACCCCCAAATTCACGTCCTGCCTGAAACTTCAGAATCGGACCTTATTTGGAAAAAAGGTCATTGCTGATGTAATTCGTTGAGATGAGGTCATACTTGATGAGGGTGGGCCCTGAATCCAGTGGCTGGTGTCTTTATATGAAGAGGAGAGGACACACTGAGATACATGCAGGGGGAGTCCCATGTAATGATGGAGGCAGAGATGGGAGGGATGCCACCACCAGCCAAGGGTTGCTGGGAGCCTCCAGCTGGAAGAGGCCAGGAAGGCTTCTCTCTCAGAGCCTTTGGAGAAGGCACAGCCCTGCAGACACTTTGATTTGGGACCGTTAGTCTCCGTTACTGAGAAAGAATAAATAAATTGTTTTAAGCCATGCGTTTAGGGTACTTGGTTGTAACAGCCCTAGGAAACCAGCCCAGCTAGTGGAGAGTAAGAGAGACCCAATAGGAAGTTCTAGGTTCAGTGTGCGATGTTGGTTTGCCTGTGGGAGGGGCTGTGATTTGAGATTGGCTGAGCATCTAAGGAGTCAGGGAAGAAAGGACTGCCTTGCAGAAGGTCTCCTTTGGTTGGGAAATGATGTAATGGCAGTTTCATCAAGTCATGGAGAGTGGTTGAGGATCAGATGAGCTTCACCGGCTGCATGGAGCTTCCTGCAAAGGGGAACGTGTTGGCATTTCCACACTCAGAGCACCTTTGGCTAGAGGAGCGGAAATTTCTGGGAATGAGTGGAAGCAACTTCAAAGTTCCTTCTTTCTTTTTCTTTTTATGGCCACACCTGTGGCACATGGAAGTCCCCAGGCTAGGGGTCACATCAGAGCTGCAGCCTCCGGCCTGTGCCACAGCCACAGCAACACTGGATCTGAGCCACATCTGTGACTTACACTGCAGCTCATGGCAATGCCAAATCCTTAACCCAATGAGTGAGGCCAGGGATCCAGCTCACATCCTCATAGAGACAACGTTGGGTCCTTAACCCACTGAGCCACAATGGGAACTCCCCCTTCTTATCTGCAGTTCCCTCTTGCTTTGAGGGACCCAAAGGCTTTACAGGTCAACTTTGCTGACATGAGCTGTGTCCCAGGAGATGATAGCAAACGAACAGACCCAACGAAATCAAGGCACCTGTCGTGGTAGAAACACAGAAGTGATTAAAACCATTCCTAGGCTTGTCTAAAATGTTAAATTTCTGACTTGTCAAAAGCTATACATACAGTTTACTTACAGTTTGACTTTCTTAGGTGACAGATTAAGCACAACAGTGAGAAAAGAGGGGGCGTGGCACAGTCCCGCAGGAATCAGCACGAGTTGCTTTGGAGTATTTCTCACTTGTGTGAAGATCCCTCCGTACATCCCTGTTTTGGGGGCTGAAATGCGTGCCCACCCCAATACTCTGCTCTGATGGATGTGATTTTTCCTGCATGGTTGTCTATCCTTCAAGCTGGCTCCCGTTCTCTCTTGGACTAAGACCAAAAATACCTATCTTCAGAGTTCCCTTTGTGGCTCAGCGGGTTAAGAACCCGACTAGTATCCATGAGGATTCAGGTTCTATCTCTGGCCTTGCTCAGTGGGTTAAGGATCCTGCGTTGCCCCAAGCTGTGGTGTAGGTCACAGATGCGGCTCGGTTGGGGCTGTGGTGTAAGCTGGAACCTGCAGCTCTGATTTGACCCTTAGCCTGGGAACCTCCATATGCTGTACTTGCGGCCCTTAAAAAAAAAAAAAATCACCTATCCTCAGTGTCCAGGTTTTTAGCCACCTGGACAGGAGGGAGCCCCACCTGCTCTGTGGTCATCTCAGCAGATAGGCTCCTCACCTTGACTTTTTCCCCTGCCCTGTAGTCTTTATAAGTTTCAGTCACAGTTTGAAATGAGCTCTCAACAGAGCCAGCCTCCTCCAGCCTCCGCCAGCCTCCAGGGGCCTGGTGGGAGATGCATGCTTCTCTCTCTGGGGTTAATTTCTCACCAAGAAAGCGGATGGTGGGGAGAACCCAAATTAAAAGTATCTTTACAGTTTTCCTGAATCACATGTGAAAATGCTCCAATGCCCAGGCCTGGGCTTATCTCAGTAAGTGAACTGAACGCCAGATGTCCCCTGGCAGTTACTCTCCTTGACAGAATGTGATTGTCTGCAGTGTGTCCCAAACACCGTTATCTCAAGCATGTTCTGGGGACCACCTACATCAGAGGGGCAGTTTGTTTAAAATCACAGTACTGTTGGGTTTCGCCCCAGACCTATCGAATCACAGTCTTCGGAGATGGGGTCCAGATATCTGTAACAAGGTGATTCTGCTGTGCTTAAGAGTCCAAGAACCTGTGGACCTCGGGGTTTCGACACGCCTCCCTCCCATGTCCTTGGCAGCTTTTGTCTCTTACTGAACATCTTCAGCCCTCAAAGTCTGATATTTATAGAGCAACCTAGAGAGAGATGGTGCCTTAGATAGAGATCTTTCATTCTACCAACATTTATGAAGCACCTCCAGTTTCCCAGCCATGGCTCTCAGAGCCATGGATAAAGCAGGAAACAAAACATTAAAAAAAAAAAAAAATTCCAGAGTTCTTGCGGTAGCTCAGTGGCCACAAACCCAACTGTTATCCATGAGGATGCGGATTTTATCCCTGGCCTCGCTCAGTGGGTTAAAGATCCGGCATTGCCATGAGCTAGGGCATAGGTCAAAGACGTGGCTAGGATCTGGCGTTGCTGTGGCTGTGGTGTAGACTGGCAGCTGCAGCTCTGATTCTACCACTAGCCTGTGAATTTCCATGTGCTATGGGTGTGGCCCTTAAAAAAAAGAAAGAAAGAAAGGAAGGAAGGAAGAAAGGAAGGAAGGAAGGAAGAAAGGAAGGAAGGAAGGAAGGAAGGAAGAAAGAAAGAAAGAAAGAAAGAAAGAAAGAAAGAAAGAAAGAAAGAAAGAAAGAAAGAAAGAGAGAGAGAGAGAGAGAGAGAGAGAGAAAGAAAGAAAGAAAGAAAGAAAGAAAAGAAAAAACTCCCAAGAGACTTGACAGAGTTCCCTGTGCTATACAGCAGGATTCCATTGCTTATCCATTCTAAATGGAATAGTTTGCATCTACTAACCCCCAACTCCCAGTCCATCCCACTCACTCCCCACTCCCCCTTGGCAACCACAGGTCTGTCCTCTATGTCCGTGAGTCTATTTCTGTTTTATAGATAGGCTAGACCATGACAAAAGATAATATGCGGAAAAGAGTGTGTGTGTGTGTGTGTGTGTGTGTGTGTGTGTGTGAGTGTGACTGGGTCACTATGCTTAGCAGAAATTGACACAACACTATAAATCAACTATAATAAAAATGAATAAAAAAGAAATAGTAAATTTCATTCCTTATAAAAAATAAAAAAATAGAATCTTTGTCTAGTTAAAAAGGAAAAATCCCCTCTCTCCTGGTGCTTACATCCATTTGGGAAGACAGATAATAAAAAAGGGAAGTAAAGGCTATGGATATGAAATAGGACTCTATTTTTTTTTTTTTAGCTTTTTAGGGCCACACATGCAGCATGTGGAAGTTCCCAGGGTGTAGGGGTCGAACTGGAGCAACAGCTGCCAGCCTACACCACAGCCACAGTAACGCAGGATCCAAGATGCATCTGTGACCTACACCACAGCTCATGGAAGCACCAGATCTTTAACCCACTGAGCAAGGCCAGGGATTGAACCCGCATTGCCATGGATACTAGTCTTGTTCATTACCACTGAGCCACAATGGGAACTCCCAGGGCTCTATTTTGGATCAGGTGGTCTGGGAAAGGCTCAGTGAGATGACATTTGCCTAAACCTGAAGGAGATGAGGCAGTGCGTCCTGTGGATGTTGGTGGGGGTGGGGGAAGCTTTGCCAGGTGGAGGGAATAGCAAGAGCAAAGGCTTAGAGGCAGGAAGGCAAGTGCTGTTTTAGGAACTGTGAGGAGGCCAGCTCCCTGCCAAAACATAGTGTTAGTGTATTTTACACATAAAATATGCATTTTTAATTTTAGTTTATTTATTTGGCCACATCCAAGGTATGTGGAAGTTCCCAGGCCAGGGGTGGAACCCAAGCCACAGCTGTAATCAGAGCCACAGCAGTGACAACATTGGATCCTTAAACTGCTGAGCCACCAGGGAACTCCAAATATACATTTTTTAGAGCATTGCCATTTAAAGCTACAAAAGTGTTACAGGTTTTTCTTTTTTTAAAAAAAAATTGAGGGAAGGTTTTCTTTAATCCAAGAATATTTGGCCAATTCAAATTAATCCACTGAAAATGCAAACATAAAATCGTCTAAATCGTGTGAAAAAGGAAACCTGATTGAGATTTTTCATCCTCCTTGAGAAATGAAATACAGATCGACAAATTTCTTTTATCTTACCGTAAACAAACTTCGGTCTTAGTTAATTCCCCTTCTCAGAACAAAGCATGTGTTGCCTGTTTGACAATTTTTTGGTGGTTATTTTTCTCTTATTTTATGTAACTACCCAATATTACATTTTTCATTTCACACTTGACATTGCCAGCAGGATCACAAAAAGGATCAACTTAGCAGAAGAATTTAAGGGCTTCCCCATTTTCCTCAAGAGCTTCACTCTGCTTGGCTATTCATCCTGCCCTCTTTTGAAGTATTTAGCCTTTCTTGGTGATTCCCCCCCCCGCCCCCCTTCTTTACTTGTGAACTGCCAGTAAATATCTCTGGAGGGGTGGTTGGTGGCTCCCTGCTGGATTCCTTTTCTCAGGAGCTTTGCTGGCCTTCTTCAATCCTCCAATATTGCAAGATAGCCAATTCCACTTGGCAGTAGATTTGCATTGTATTTGCACTGTATGTAAGGCTGACAGTCAGCAGAGTCTGAAACCCCACCACACCCCAAGAAGCAGAGATGTTGGCGTTGGGGCTGGGGATCATGCCACTGTCATTCAAGGGCCAAGTGTGAGTGGGGACTGATTTCCTGAAGGCTCAGTTCATCAACAAATAATTCCTTATTCTGCCAATGTATTCTTCCCCATGTAATTCCACAACTTCAAGGATACAGATAAGATATATCTGTATAAGGTAGACCCTATGGAAGTATAAATGTAAGTTTTGGTAACTGTCAGAAAGTAGTTATTATATAAGTGAGCCAAAGATGGTCTCTGTAGGTTGGCCCCTATCTTTTTAATTTATTCACAACAGATTGGGACCTCTTAGCTCAAAAGCCTGTCAGAACCACACAATTTTTTACACATCTCATTGTTTTAAATATACCCTAAATAAGCCTATTTTAGCAATTTAGAGTCTGCTTGGTTTGCATACCCTGCAGAATTGTTCCCAGTGTCTGTTAGCCATAGACCGGGTGGGAGGGACTGGGAGTTGGGGGTTAGTAGATGCAAACTATTCCATTTAGACTGGATAAGCAATAAGGTCCTGCTGTACAGCACAAGGAACCATATCCAGTCTCTTGGAACAGAACATGATAGAAGATAATATGAGAAAAAGAATGTATATATGTGTATGACTGGGTCATTTTGCTGTACAGCAGAAATTGGCACAACATTATAAATCAACTAGACTTAAAAAAAAAAAAAAAAAAGATCCCAAGCTGCGGCTGCCCTTTGGAGCCTTTTGACCCAAAGACGTCCAGTGTGCTGCTTCCTCTCCCCGCTGGGCTCCCTTGCTCTCCTCCCCTCCTGGCTAGTGACCTCTGTGTCATATCATTTAGAAGGTCTTAGGCTATGAGGGACTTCCATAACGAGCAAACCTGTCAAATCATTGCTCAGACAACGCTTGTTGCGTGCTACTGCCACCTTGTGGTCATATCTTTCCCTCCATCAGCCCCCAAATCCCTCAAGCTGGTTACAGTGCTGAGACCATTAATCGTTGTCACATAGTTTGAAATTATTGTAGTTTTTAAATAACAAGCGTTAAGAATATCACCAAGCCTAAAAATATTTCTCTAAAACAAACTTGATGAATATTCAAGACATGGATTTTTTTTCTGGGCTTAAATTGTTCTAACAAATAGAATCTAAAATTGGGAAGGATTTGGACTAAGAACTGGAATTAGGAACAATTTTATAACATGTGTAGGAGAGAGCCAGAATCTTAGTAATTTGGCTTTAGGCTTGGGATTTTGATACCTGACATTTATTTCTTCTGCTGTAACTTGAATTTCCTTTGGGGAGCCACTCCCTGCTAACCCCTTCCTTGTGCTTCAAATAGTATTAACTTCGCTCTTAGTGCAGGATGGTCACTGACTGGCCAGGCCAATGAACATTGTCCTTCCACCTCCTAGGCCAGGGTTACAGGTCCCAAGTTGAACATGCAGTCAAATTCAATGAGCGAAAACCTGGCTCCAGGATTTTGTTTTGGGAGAAAGAATCTTGCTTTTCCTTTATGGATGAGGATGTGAGATCTGGAGCTGTTGCAACCACACTGTGACCACAAGAAGAGAAATTGTCAGTGCATAAAACCCACATACGTGAGAGCTGAACAGAGTCAGGTGCCTAGGGAACTGGGGACATCATCTAAACCTCTGTAGTGAGCCACTTCTAAAACTGGCCCCACTTCTGACATTTAGATAGACACAGACAAGAATTGGATTATTTCTTTGGTCAACTGCAATCACAGAAAATTCCTGAAAATTTGTCAGGTGTACACTGATGTCCTTCGAACCCAAAGGGTTGAGAGTTGGATGTTCTCTAGCGTAAGCTTTATGAAAAAAGTGTATTTACTACAGCAAATGAAGACTTTGCCCTATATTAGGATATGAGGGGAATTTTCTGCCAAGGAAAAGGAGTAGGATCAAGGAAGTCATATCTGGAGGGGAGATGGTTGGGGTCCTTTGGAACCTAGGGCAGTTCCAAAAGGACATTTCACGGGGGAGGGGGGTGCTGGGGCTTGATGCCCGGGTGTGTGACCTCTGGAGAGTATATGGTGGTTCATTGCCAGAAAAATAACAATAGCTAACTCTGATCTGTTTTTTTTTTTTTTTTGGTCCCAGGTGTTCTTCTAAGCACTTTTTTTTTGTTTATTTGTTTACTTTTTATTTTATTTTTTTAATATTTTTTTTTTATTTTCCCACTGTACAGCAAGGGGGTCAGGTTATCCTTACATGTATACATTACAATTACATTTTTTCCCCCACCCTTTCTTCTGTTGCAACATGAGTATCTAGACAAAGTTCTCAATGCTATTCAGCAGGATCTCCTTATAAATCTATTCTAAGTTGTGTCTGATAAGCCCAAGCTCTCGATCCCTCCCACTCCCTCCCCCTCCCATCAGGCAGCCACAAGTCTCTTCTCCAAGTCCATGATTTTCTTTTCTGAGGAGATGTTCATTTGTGCTGGATATTAGATTCCAGTTATAAGTGATATCATATGGTATTTGTCTTTGTCTTTCTGGCTCATTTCACTCAGGATGAGATTCTCTAGCTCCATCCATGTTGCTGCAAATGGCATTATGTCATTCTTTTTTATGGCTGAGTAGTATTCCATTGTGTATATATACCACATCTTCCGAATCCAATCCTCTGTCGATGGACATTTGGGTTGTTTCCATGTCCTTGGCTATTGTGAATAGTGCTGCAATGAACATGCAGGTGCATGTGTCTCTTTTAAGTAGAGTTTTGTCCGGTCTTCTAAGCACTTTATATACAGTGATTCACTTAATATTCATTATAAAAACACTATAGGTAGATATTATTATAACCCACCTTTGGTAGATGAGGAAACTGACTCAAAGAAGTTCAATGGTTTATTCAAAGTCTCAGATCTAGTTAATTGTTGGCATCACTAACTCCACCACTGCCTTGATCCTTAACCCTGGAGCATCCAGCTTCCCTAGGCATGTAGGAATGCTCAGTCTTCACAAAAATCTCAAATCAAAGAAAATTAGAATGTATTTCTCCTTATCATGTACATATGTTATTAATATATAAGCATGTGTTTCCCCAGACAACTGAGTTTCTTAATCTCTTCCTTTACTTCAGAAAGCAATATAATATTACATAACATAATGTAATATATATGTGTATATAGCACTTCTCCAGTGCCCACTTTTTTTTTTTTGCTTTTTAGGGTCGCACCCTTGGCATATGGAGATTCCCAGGCTAGGGGTCCTATCGGAGCTACAGCTGCTGGCCTACGCCACAGCCACAGCAATACAGGATCCAAGCTGCATCTGTGGCCTACACCACAGCTGATGGCAATGGTGGGATGCTTAACCCATTGAGCAAGACCAGGGATCGACCCTGCAACCTCACGGCTCCTAGTCAGGTTCGTTTCCGCTGTGACACCACGGGAACTCCCACATTTTTTTTAAAGGAGTGCTATCGGAAGTGTTCAAGGAGTTCCCGTCGTGGCGCAGTGGTTAACGAATCCGACTGGGAACCATGAGGTTGCGGGTTCGGTCCCTGCCCTTGCGCAGTGGGTTAACGATCAGGCGTTGCCGTGAGCTGTGGTGTAGGTTGCAGACGCGGCTTAGATCCTGCGTTGCTGTGGCTGTTGCGTAGGCCGGTGGCTACAGCTCCGATTGGACCCCTAGCCTGGGAACCTCCATATGCCGCGGGAGCGGCCCAAGAAATAGCAACAACAACAAAAAAGACAAAAAGACAAAAAAAAAAGAAGAAGTGTTCAAGATAACAGTAAATGAGTCAGTCTCTCTTTCTCTTTTTTTTAAGGGCCGCACCTGCAGCATATGGAAATTCCCAGGCTAGCGGTTGAATCAGAACTACAGCTGCCGGCCTCCTCCACAGCCACAGCAACACAGGATCCGAGCCCCATCTGTGACCTACACCACAGCTCACAGCAATGCTGGATCCTTAACCCACCAAGTGAGGCCAGGGATTGAACCTGCATCCTCATTGTTGCTAGTCGGGTTCATTACTGCTGAGCCACAACGGGAACTTCAATGCCCACATTTTATACTGTGTTATCTTTCTGTCCATGAAGCAGTGTTACGAGATGGCCATTCTTTTCATTTCCTAGGGCTGTCCCAACAGCTTATCACAAACTGGGTACAACAGAAATGTATTCTCACAGTTGACGAGGCTGGAAGTCTGATATCAAGATGTCAGCAGGGTTGTTTCCCTCTGGAGGACAAATCCATTCTATGCATATCTCCTGGCTTCTGGTGGTTGCTGGGCATCTTTTTTTTTTTTTTTAATTTGTCATTATGTATTTTTTTTAAAAAATTATTTTATTTATTTATTAATTATTATTATTATTTTTTGCTTTTTAGGGACACACGCATGGCATATGGAGATTCCCACGCTAGGGGTCTAATCAGAACTACAGATGCCAGCCTCTACCACAGCCACAGCAACACCAGTTTGAGCTGAGTCTGTGACCTACACCACAGTCCATGGCAATGCCAGATCCTTAATCCACTGAGCGAGGCCAGGGATCAAACCTGCAACTTCATGGCTCCTAGTTAGATTCGTTTCTGCTGATCCACAGTGGGAACTCCTAAAATTTTTTCTATAATTTTTTATTAGACTATATAGTTGATTTACCATGTTGTGTCAATTTCTGCTGTAGAACAGGTGACCCAGTCATACACACATATACATTCTTATTCTCATATTATTTTCCATCATTTTCTGTCATGAAATTGGATATAGTTCCCTGTGCTGTACAGCAGGATCTCATCGCCCATCCAATCTATTTTTTTTTAAATCTTTTTAGGGCCGCACCTCTGGCATATGGAGGTTCCCAAGCTAGGGGTCCAATTGGAGCTGTAGCCACTGGCCTATGCCATAGCTCACAGCAACGCCAGATCCTTAACCCACTGAGTGAGGCCAGGTATTATCAAACCTGTGTCCTCATGGATGCTAGTCAGCATCCATTCATTTCCTCTGAGCCATGATGGGAACTCCTGCCCATCCAACCTAAATGTAATAGTTTGCATCTACTAACCCCAAACTCCCTGTCCATCCCACTCCCTTCCCCCTCCCTCCTCCCCCCGGAGGGCTGCTGGCCATCCTTGACACTTCTTGGTTTGTGAACAGGTCGCTGCAGCCTCTCCTGCTGTCTTCAGTTGCCTTCTTTCCTGTGTCTCTGTGTCTTCTCCTTTTCTCTCTCTTATAAAGACACCACTCACTGCTTCAAGCCCATCCTAAGTCTGGGATGATCCCATCTCAAGATATTTAATGAATTACATCAGTGAAGACCTGTTTCCAGATCAGGTCACCTTCTGAGGTTCTGGGTTGTTATGAATATTTGAGGGATGCTATTCAACCCACTGCAACCACTCTTATATTTTCCTCTCTTGAGAGAGGAGGAGCCTCAGCTTGACAGAGTGAGTGGTGGGGCTGGGACCAGGCCAGGGCAGCCTGGAGTGACCACAAGCTATTGTGCCTTAGATGTACCTGTCAGATGGGTGGACTCGGTCCTGCCTCCACAACAGAGTCAACTTCCAACTGTGATCCTGTTGTATAGTCTTTTGGCGCCACAGATTTTCCTTTGGAAACCTGAAATGACAATACCATTCATGGTCGTTGTGTTGTTAGGAGACGAAAGGAATTCAGACAGGTAAAACACGATGCAATTTATGTAAAGCTCCTGGGAAAGTGTCTGGCCCTTGGGCATGGCCTCAGAAAATCTTACTTATAATTACACAAGATTTCTGAGCAGCTCCAGTGTGCATAAAGCTCCTGGCAGGGGGCCACCACCGGTATTTGGACAGAAGGACAGTTTACTCTCAGGGCGTCACCAGTATTGTCCATAGATGGTTGTGATCTCAAAGTTGTAGTCATTCTTGCTTTTGAATGATCATTAGTTTAGTTTCCTTGTGGTGGGTTGTTGGGTTAATTCTAACATTAGTAAACATGCTTATCTAAATATTTCAGCTGGTGAATTTCCAATAACCAGTCTACACGTGTCTTTTGCTGTCCAAATAGGAATCTTCTTTATTTCCTATGGCTAAAGCAGAATGCAAAATATCCCTCCCCTGGCCACACCCACACAATTTGCCAGTCCTGTGACAGCTCAAGTTTCGTCATGCAGAGAATGGCAGCAGGAGTAATACCTACACTTTTGGGTGGTATGGGAATTATACATCTTAATGCTGTAAGGTATTGGACAGTATTTGGCACATAAAAGGTGCCCACAATATTTTAGCATTTGTTAGTAAGTTCTTTTTCTACAGTACAGTGGATACTGGAGGAAGGTCAGCCATGCTTTGTTCTGTGGCCAAGATCATTGGAGATTGACTGGTCTGGACTGAGTCTTGTTCATCTTGTGTTACCTAGTGCTTCGTGCACAGCACCTGGCACTCAAGAAATTCTTCTTAAATGTTAGGACTGAGTGGGTAATGTGTGGTAGAAAATTATTTCAAGGCATTGATGATTTCAGAGTTCTAATTGCATGCCTTCCCAAGCAGACAGTGAAAGACTTGACGTAACGTATGAAGTCCTCCAACCCACCCTTCTGGCACCAGCTGTGAGTTTGTGGGTCTCCAAGATGACTCTCAAGTTCAATAATTTGCTGGAAGGACTCACAGAACCCAGCAAAGCTGGTACAGGTACAGATATAGTAATATAGTGAAAGAATACAGGTAAAAACCAGCCAAGGAAGAGGCACATGGGGTGGGATCCAGTAGAGGTCCAGGGGCATGGCCCTCAGAAACCCTTACCAAGGCTTTGGTTTGTAGAGCTTGGTCACTTAAACACGGCTAATGGCCCACTTGGCTGACCTTAGTCCTGAGTCCCTCCAGAGGTCAGGTTGATACCCTGTGGCCCAAAGCTCCCTACTATAAATATAGGAGCATAGATGGTCTGGCATGGCCCAAGGCTTCCAGGTAAACAAAGATACTCTCATCAGGCAGGATGTCCAAGGGCTTAGATCTCAGTTCCCAAGAGCTGAGAGCAAGGATTCATCTTCTCCTGAGGCAACATTAATCCTTTACTGCATGTCTACTATGTAGACAACCAAACCATCAATGTTAATCCTTTACCGAACATCCATGATGTAGACGACCAAAACCATGGCCTTGGTATAAGACAGAAAGATTTACATGTATTCACCAAGCAAGTTTTCTAGTGCCTCACTAGGTGGTAGGTGCTGTGAGCTGGAAAGACATAGAGGAAATGAGAGGGAGGGGCCAGGGGCCGGGGTGGGGGTCTTTGCCCAATCTCTCATCCTTGCTGAGTGGAGCCTGGTCTGCAGTCCAGATGTCTTTCCATGGCTTGTCTACAACAGCTGGGATATTAACTGTCATTGGTCCAACCAGGAGGAATGCTCATCTGGACTCTAAGATGCTTCCCCATCATAGACAAGGTCAAGTCTCAGGTTACACTGTACCCTGGACTCCTTAAGAGGTGGTGGAGGTTTGGAGGAAGAGCCCCTATGTGTGTCCAGGGTGGCAGTGGCCTGACTCATTTGGGGGGCTTCTCACTGAACTTAGACATTGGAGAAAGCACATCCAATGGTGGATGTTCTCCATGGTTGCAGCTGGCATTCCTGCTACCCACACCAGGTCTGCTTGCTTTGTTTTGAACTTTATCCTGAATTATAACATATGTACATAAAAGTGCACCCGGAACATACAGAAAGGTACCCGTGAATACAGCCTGATGGATTCACCCAACCCACCACCCAATCAACATCCAGAAGAAGAAATAAAACATTGTCAGTGTCCCAGAATTCCCCCCTGGGAATTGGTCCAGGACTCCCCCTTCCAAAGGGTAACCACGATGTTGACCTCAACCTCATAGATGAGTTTGCTTGTTTCAGACGTTCTATATATGGGGTTATATACTCTGTACTTTTTGACCTTTGACTTCTGTCACTCGGCATTATATTTGGAGGTTCGTCCATGATATCTTGTGTGTTGGTATGCTGCTCTTTCTTGCTATGGTGGTCATATTCCATTGCATGACTATATATTCTACCAGTTCTGCTTTTGATGAATGTTTTAGGCTGTTTCCATATTGAGTTTAATATGACAGCCCTGCTGTGAACTTTCTTGTACATGTCTTTTGGGGAGCAGACATGTGCATTTCTGTTGGGCGTATGCCTACGAGTGAAAGTGCTGGGCTCTAGGGTCTGCAGAAGTTCAGATTTAGTAGACATCACCAAATAGTGTGCCAGAGAGACTGGACCAAATTACATTCATTCCATCAATGCATATGGGTTCCTCTTACTCCACATCCATGTCAAGACTTCCTATTTTCTGTCTTTTCATTTTAGCCATCATGATGCCTGTTTTTTGTCTTTTGTCTTTTTAGCGCCGCACCCGTGGCATATGGAGGTTCCCAGGCTAGGAGTCCAATTGGAGCTACAGCTGCTGGCTACACTGCAGCCTCAGCAACGCCGGATCCGAGCCATATCTGCAACCTACACCACAGCTCACAGCAATGCCGGATCTTTAACCCACTGAGAGAGGCAGGGATCGAACCTGAGTCCTCATGGACACTAGGTGGGTTCATTACTACTGAGCCACAGTGGGAACTTCCAGAAATGTTTCTTTTGAATTTAATTAGCTCTGCAAGTTTTCGAACCCCCTAATTCCACTCCAGAATTCCTTAGGATGGGCAGCAACATCAAGAGCTTTAGGACAACCCTTGAGTCCAGAACAATCCCTCCTGCTGCTCTAAATCCTGCCTCTAAAGAGGTTCTCTTCTTTGCATCTTTTTTTCTTGAGTCACAGCAGTGACCATGCCGAATCCTTAACCACTAGGTCACCAGGGAGCTCCAGGTCTTTTTTTTCCTCCTTCCTTTTGATTAATCCCCTTTTTAAAGTTTCAGCCACTCTTGGGAGGGTCCGTTCACCTGGATTTTCTCCTTCTTTTTTTCTCTTTTTTTATGGAGGCAAAATTCACAAAAGATGTACCATTTCTTTTCTTTTTATAGCCACACCAGTGGCATATGGAAGTTCCCAGGCCAGGGGTCTCATCAGACCTGCAGCTGCCGGCCTACACCATAGCCACAGCAACACCAGATCCGAGCCACATCTTCGACCTACACCGAAGCTTGCGGCAACTCCAGATCCTTAACCCACTAATGAGGTCAGGGATCAAACCTGCATCCTCACAGAGACAATGTCAGGTCCTTAACCCGCTGAGCCACAATGGGAACTGCTGACAGCGTAGCACTTCCAAGTGAACAATTCAGGGGCCTTTTGTACACTCTCAGTGTTGTGCAGACATCACCTCTATTTTTATCATTCCCAAAGGAATCCCCCTCCCTGTTAATTAAGCGGTTACTCCTCATTCTACTCCTTTCAGCCCTTGGCAGCCTCCCGCCCTGCACCCCCACAAGCCCACAATAGCTGGGCAACTTCCAAGGCCATTGTTAGAGGATTCAGAGGCTGCTTTGTAATCCATGTGGTTACAAAGGAGATGTATTCTGGTTTAGTAGCAACATGAGGGTAGTATTCAGGTATTCAGGCTGTGACCTCTCCTTAGCCTTTTTCTCAGTGGCCAAAGCACCTTGGATTTTTCCTTAGGAAACTGAGTTTCGTAAACATTGTTCCAGGCAGGCTTTGGCCACTTCATCCTGCCTAAATGCTGTGTTTCTTTTTCTCTTAAGTTTGGCTTGGTCCCCCTGTGTCCTCCCCACAGTGTAGTCAGCTCAGCCCACTTCCCCCTTGTCTCCTGGGTGGTGCCATCTCCTGGGCCTGTGTGGCCCCTGCAGCCTCTCAGACCCTCCCACCTCGAGGGGACCCTTCGGCATCCCCAGCAGAAGAACCGGCTCCACAGATCCCATCCACTCCTGCCAGACCCGTCTGTCTCATCTCTGTCCCACAGGGACCCCCGAAGCAGAAAGCGATCTGGTTCCCAACATGCTGATTGAACAGAAAATTAACTCATGTAGCAAAATGCTGGGGCTCTGACTTGGGGGCATTTGTTAAAATAACAGGATGCTTAGTTTTCAAAGGAAAGCCGTTTACTGCCACTCTTCTCTACCTCTCCCAGAGGCAAGGGGCGCTCTCTTCTAGGTGTATATACATTTAAATTTTTTATTATAGTTGATTTACAATGTTCTGCCAATTTCTGCTGTATAGTAAAGTGACCCAGTTACATACATTCTTTTTCTCATACTCTCTTCCATCATATTCTATCCCAAGAGACTAGATAGAGCTCCCTGTGCTGTACGACAGGACCTCTTTGATTATCCACTCCAAATGCAATAGTTTGCATCTAGTAACCCCAAACTCCCAGTCCCTCCCACTTGCTCCCCCTTCCCCCTTGGCAACCACAGTCTGTTCTCTATGTCCATGAGTCTGTTTCTGTTTTTTAGATAGGTTCGTCTGTGCCATAATTTAGATTCCACACATAAATGATATGGTATTTATCTTTCTCTTTCTGACTTACTTCACTTAATATGAGAATCTCTAGTTGCATCCATGTTCTGCAAATGGCACTATTTCATTCCTTTTATGGCTGAGTAGTATTCCATTGTATGTACATCTTAATTCATTCCTCTGTCGTTGGACATTTAGGTTGTTTCCGTGTCTTTGCTATCGTGAATAGTGCTGCAGGGAACATAGCGGTGCATGTACCTTTTTGAATTGTAGTTTTGTCTGAATATATGCCTAGGCGTGGGATTGCTGGATCATATTTAGTTTTCTGAGGAACCTCCATACTGTTTTCCATGTGGTTACACCCTCTAGGGCTCTGTTTTGACTCCCTGTTTTGAACTTAAAATGGTCATACATCTCTCTCTATTTCCTCCCCCACAGAATTAAGGCAGCAGCGGGTGTGAAAATAACGGCAGTGAGACTCAGCAGCGAAGACCAGTGGGCCGTCCAGGAGGAGATCGATAACGGCAGTGATCAGACAACGGCCACCCTCACCTGTGTGGGCCATCGGCCGGACACTCAGAGCAGGTAAGTCGCCGAGGCCTTCCAGGAAGCTCGGCCGCAGTGGGCTGGGGAGGGCTGCAAATGCTGAAAGCAAAATAATGTGTCTCAGTAAGGTGAGGCCTCTGCATTTGCAGGGAGATGTGTTCCTTTCAGTTCATCAGCATGGCTCCGTCCTACAGCCCCTGAAAGGCTCTGTCATTGGACTGTGCTGCTGTCTGAGGGGGTGTATCCTTCATGCTCTTTATATGTCAGTGACCTCATTAGGTTGGCAGTCTCAACAATTACCTGAACTCACATCTGTCACGGTGCCGGGCTCGATAACGGTCTTTTCAATTGTTACTATTATTGTTATTGTTCGAAGGGAAGAACTGAAGAATGAAATGGGGGCAATAGAAATGATTGAAGCGGCAAGGGGGAAATGTACTTTTTTATGAGCAAACTGGGGGGAGGAGCAGTGCTCCAGCTCGGGAGTCAGTCTCTTTGTGCTTAAAGGCAGTCACTTTGCAGATATCACACGTGGGTATTGGCAGATGGGCTCAGAATGTTAAGTGGTGTGAATGTGGCATTGTTGGCTGGCGGTTTGTCTTCTCCAGCTCAGATCCCTGCCTTGGGTTTTATGGGGCTGAGCTGGCCTGGGAAGCAGAGGGTGTTTCCTTACTAATAATCTTGCATCCAGAAGCCCAACAGAACCCCGTTACAGTAGCCTTTCCTGAAGTCTCTTCTCCTCTTTTCTCTTCCATTAAAATAATTTTTTTTTCTTGTTTTTATTTTTATTTAAAAACTTTGGGAGTTCCCATCATGGCTCAGTGGTTAACGAATCCTACTAGGAACCATGAGGTTGCAGGGTTCGATCCCTGGCCTTGCTCAGTGGGTTAAGAATCCTGCATTGCTGTGGCTGTGGCGTAGGCCGGCAGCTACAGTTCCGATTAGACCCCTAGCCCGGATACCTCTGTATGCCGCAGGTGTGGCCCTAGGAAAAAAATTTTTTTTATTGAAGTATAGTTGACTTACAGTGTGTTAGTTTCAGATGTACAGCAAAGCAAATCGGTTATACATATACATATATCCATTCTTTTTTCCCCGTATAGGTTATTACAAACTATTGAGTTGAGTTCCCTGTGCTCTGTAGTAGGTCCTCGTTAGTCATTTGTTTTATACAGTAGTGTGTACATGTCCTCTCCATCCTCCTAATTAAACCCACCAGGGTTTCCCCTATGGTAACTGTAAGTTTGATTTAGAAATCTGTGAGTTCATGACATTCCCATTGCGGTTCAGTGGGTTAAGAACCTGAGTAATATCCATGAGGTTGTGGGTTCCATCCCTGGCCTCCCTTAGTGGGTTAAGGATCCAGTGTTACCATGAGCTGTGGCGCAGGTCGCAGATGTAGCTCAGATATGGAGTTGCTGTGGCTGTCGCATGGCTGGCAGTTGTAGCTCTGATTCGACCCAGAGAACTTCCCTATGCCGCAGGTGCGGACCTAAAAAGAAAAAGTCTGTGAGTTAGTTTGTTTTTGTTCTTTGGTATCATTTTTTAAAATTTCACATATAAGTGATGTCATGTGATATTTGTCTTTCTGGGACTTACTTCACTCCATATGATCATCTCGCGGTCCGTCCACGTGTCCACAAATGACATTATTCTTCCCTTTTGATTGAGCATCTGTTTTCTGTGGCATTGCTTTAGCGGTTGGGTAAATGAGCAAGGCTGGTCATGCAATTCCCCACCCTGGCTTTAAAGTCACCAATGGCTGTCACTTCAGCCAGGTTAGGACCTCAACTCCTCAGCTTGGCTTAGGAGTTAGTCTTACATATCACCTTCTTCATTCCTTTTTTTTTTTTTTTTTTTGGTGGCCGTGCCTGGGACATGCAGAAGTTCCCAGACAAGAGATAGAACCCAAGCCACAGCAGTGACAACACCAGATCCTTAACCTACTTAGACACCAGGAAACTATTGCATATCACTTTCCGTTGTCATAATCTGTTCTCTTTTCTTTCTTCTCTGGTATTTAAACTCTTTGAGGTCCACAGAGTTGGGCACCCAAGGGGTAGGTGGGTAGGAGTGTAAGAAATGGAGAGATTGGATGGAGCTGGCCTTTTCTTTCTCTCTCTCTTTCTTTCTTTCCTTTCTTTCTTTCTTTCTTTCTTTCTTTCTTTCTTTCTTTCTTTCTTTCTTTCTTTCTTTCTTTCTTTCTTTCTTTCTTTCTTCTTTCTTCTCTCTCTCTCCTCTTTTCTCTCTCTCTCTCTCTCTCTCTCTCTCTCTCTCTCTCCCTCCCTCTCTCTCTTTCTTTTTTTCTTTTCTAGGGCCACACCCATGGCATATGGAGGTTCCCAGGCTAGGGGTCGAATCAGAGCTGTAGCCATCGGCCTACTCCAGAGCCACAGCAATGCCGATCTGAGCCGCGTCTGTGACCTACACCACAGCTCACTGCAACACCAGATCCTTAACCCACTGAATGAGGCCAGGGATAGAACCCGCAACCTCATGGTTCCTAGTCGGATTCGTTAACCACTGCGCCACAACAAGCACTCCATTTTCTTTCTTTTTCTTCTTTCTCTCTTTCCTTCCTTCCTTCCTTCTTTCTTTCTTTGCTTTTTAGGGCTACATGTTCAGCATATGGAAGTTCCCAGGCTAGGGGTCAAATTGGAGCTGCAGTTGCTGGCCTATGCCACAGCCATGGCAACTCCAGATCTGAGCTGAGTCTGCAACCTACACCACAGCTCATGGCAACACCGGATCTTTAACCCACTCAGAGGGGCCAGGGATCAAAACTGCATCCTCATGGGTACTAGTTGGGTTTGTTACCCCTGAGCCACAATGGGAACTCCGGAGCTGGCCTTTTCCAAGGGATTTCTAGGCCGAGTGCTGTCTGATTGGGCGACCCAGCCAGCCTCGGCTAGAGCTTTGTTCTGCCTGCTTTTGAAGATCTCTTTCAAAGAGGAAAGAGCAACTCAGTTTGAGTGATCAAAAGCCTTCTCTTTGGAATATCAATCAGGTGATCTGAGTGCCTCTCACTCCAAATTAAACCTTCTAGTCATCATCCTTTGCATCAGTTGGCTGAGCTTCTAGTCTTTGAGCTCACCTGACCCACGGTTTCTATCCCTGAAAATCTGCATCTGCTCTCTGAACATTCCCACACCCTGAGCTGTCGATACATGGAGAGAGCCTAGGATTTTTATATTTGCTCGGTTCCAAGTACTAGAACACCCACCTAAAAGTGGTCACAACAATAGGATTTTGTGATCTCACGTGAAATTTGGAGGTGGGTGATTCCTGGTTGGTTAATCCAGCAACACAGTTGGTTCACCCAGGTGGGCCTATCTTTCCATTCTTATATGCCCAGTTCATTGGCTGTCATCCTCCTGCTTGTTGCCTCATGGTTTCAAGATCGCTGTGGGAGTTCCAGGCATCATAGACTTAATTAGTTGTATACAAATACTGGAAGAGAGAGCACTTCTCTTCCTGTATCTCTTTTTACCAGGGAAGATCTTTCTAACTGGAAAAAAGACTTTCCCTGAATGTGTTCCCTTTAGATCTCAATGGTAAGCAGTGGGTTCCTTGCCTTTGCCCAAGAAGCAGGGTAGGCTGAGAAAGGGAATATCTGGTATTATTTTTAGGCTTTGTACTGGGAGATGGTCTTTGCTGTCAGGGAAGAAGGGTGGAAGAGTGGTGGTCCACTAGCAGTGTTTGCCGCACTCGTTAAAGGTGGGATCTGTCAAGGGTTGTGGCCTGATCTCTGTTTTGACTCCACTGACAGACTTCCTCTTGGCTGCTGGGGTGTTTATCCAATGGGCTTTGTTTCATTGATGCCTTTAGGCACTGCACAAGTGAAGCCCAAGGAGAAAGGGCTCCTAGGCTCCTCGTGCATAGGGAGAAGTTCAGAGGGGACTGGTACCCGGGGTGTCTGGATACAGTTTCCTTAGCAACCTCATCTTTCCTCTGGGCTGGCATCATGTCCAGCAGGCTCTGCCTCCTGGTGGCCAGTTGACCACCAGAAGCTCCTAGAATCCAACCCGCTAGCATGGCCACTGGAAGGAGAACACCCTGCTCTGCCCCATCGGCTCCAGCACAAGTCCTGGGGCTGCTCATCACCGAATCTGCTTGGAGTAACATGGATCTCATACTCATCTTGAATCAGCCTCTGTAACCAGCCATCAAAGTAGGGGATGGGTGGACCCACTTGAATGACTTGGGATTAGAGTATGGAAGAGGGTTCTTCGGGGATAAAGGGAGGGCAGAAACAAGAGGTGGCCAGGAAGTGAC
Source organism: Phacochoerus africanus (assembly GCF_016906955.1). NCBI lineage: Eukaryota > Metazoa > Chordata > Mammalia > Artiodactyla > Suidae > Phacochoerus > Phacochoerus africanus. The sequence continues at coordinate 27,972,879 of NC_062558.1, read as the reverse complement.
AAGGTGCTACTGACCTTCCTGCTGGTCTGGAGGAGCCCCAACGGGATGCCAGGACTTGTACCCTCAGAAATCACTGCATGAATCTCTACTGGCTGTTGCCATGGTCTACACACAGGAAACTTGATTTGTTGAAATATTGGACTGATCAAGTGGTGATGTTTTAGATGGAAGGAAAAATGTGGGCTGTGGTTATCACCTTCGGTTTTGAGAGTCTCAATTGTGATTCTCTTTAGAAGAGATAGAAAAAGGTTACAAGAGAGAAAAAGTGGTTACATAACCAGAGTTACATAATTATGAGACTCTGTCACATTCCAACGTCCTCTTCTTTTCTTCACATTCAGTGTTTGACCTCCAAGAGGCCGTAAGAAGGACGGCAATTGTTGCTTTGGCATGACAATTTATGCTTATCAAATATCCCTGCAAAATCCATTCCATAATCTAAATAAATAATTGCTTCCTTCTACAGATTTTTTTTTTTGGTTGAATTGTGAGATCAAATGAGGTGTGAAATACAAGCTCATGGACCATGTTTGCTGGGCTAACAAAGTGAATCTATGAATACATCCCTAACAAAACATCCCGCCACAAGCTATAATCTGTGAATTGTGACAACCTTGGGTGGAATAGGGTTTTTAATAGAATATAATGTACAAACTGCCTGAAGTTCTGTGATAAGAATTAAAAATGTGTCGTAGGAGAAGACTCGATGGGCTCAGCTAGGAAGGCAGTAAAAGTCCTAATTTAAAATATTTTAATGAATACTTGTTGCGAGGAAATGGGAGTCATAAAGATGAAAACCACAAGATCAAGAGTTGCGTTGCCCAAAAATAGAGAAGAGATTAGAAAAATAAGCAAATTGGAGAATGTTCAGAACAGATAACATGGAACCAAAGAAGATAAAAGCTGGGTGAGGGCATGGAAACCATATGCAACTGGGTAGCCTGGTTTCTTCGATGGTTTCTGGCTGGCTGTTGGCACCCAAACCCCAGAGAAAATAAGTTCAATTTTTTATGTGGTTGGAAACCACCATGCAGAGCTGTTTCTCATCCAAAAGTTGGGAGAGAGGCAGAGAAAAGCACTACAACATGGGAGTTTGTGTTTCTCCATAGCATAGAAAAATAAAACCCTAAAGTGGAGCCTTTCTTTCTTTCTTTCTTTCTTTCTTTCTTTCTTTCTTTCTTTCTTTCTTTCTTTCTTTCTTTCTTTCTTTCTTTCTTTCTTTCTCTTTCTCTCTTTCTCTTTCCTTCTTTCTCTCTCTCTTTCTTTCTGTAGCATGTGGAAGTTCTCTCTTTCTTTCTGTAGCATGTGGAAGTTCTCTGGCCAGGGATGGAACCCACACTGCAATAGCAACCTGAGCCACAGCAGTGACAACTCCAGATCTTTAACCTGCTGAGCCACTAGGGAACTCCTAAAGTAGATTTCTTGGAAGAAATAGGCACACCCTACATGACTGTAACCCAGCTGAAGATAAAATTGAGATCAAAGTTAAATTCACCATGAAGCATTACCATGTTTGAACATCTAGATCCAATATTTCAGAAGTTTTTCTCTGCTGGCTCTAACCCAGAAATGATTATAACCAGTTGAGCAGAAGAAGGGAACCACCTTTTCAGCTAACTTGGCTAATGCATTGCTTTTTGGGAAATTTAACTGTTGGACCACAATTGACAAATACTATTACTAGTGGAAAGTCACCGTGTCATGTGCCATTTTATGGATCAGTGGAACATGAACAAGGCTAAATCTTTTATTGTGCAAGGTTAAATCTCCAATCTTATTCAGGTTAGAGAAGGAGGAGGAGGAGAAGAAGACGAGGAAGGAGAGGGAGGAGGAGGAGGAAGGAGAGGAGAGGAAGGACGAATCGGGAGGGGAGATGGTAGAGGGGAAGGTGGGGAGGGGTAGGAAGACAGCTCAGGGACGGTAAGGGCTGCCTTCCTTTCTAAGAAGTATAAGTAGATTTTCCCACCAGATTCAGTTCATGTTGGTTACTTTCCTTCTGCAGAAGGTTTTATTGAGACGTGAGAGATAGAACACGCGGAACATTTTCTTAGGTCTCTGAGGACACTTTTGCGTCATTTCTTGTCCATTCCTCATTTGTTCAAAGCATTTCTTGAAAAACGGTATCACTCTCTTGAGGTGCCAGACACCACTGTAAGTCTAAGCGACCACATGCCTTTAAAAATCAAAACTGTTAGAGCCTGGGGAGGCAGATAACTATTGTCATTCCCATTCAACAGATGTGGAAATCGAGGCAGAGTTTAAAGGATTTCCCCAGGTCTCAGAACCAGTAGCCAAAGCACTCAGATGTTAGGGTTCTCACTCCCGTCCACAACCCTGGGTTCTTCCCCAGGCACAGGGAGGTCCCCTGCTGTGCGCTCTCAACATCCTCCTTCTCTTTCCATCTTCCAACCTCTCTTGCCCCAACTGGACTGGAAACTCAGGAAAAAGCAGCACCCAAAGCACTAGCTGGCCAGCTAGCACGTGGATAGGGCACTGTAGTGTGTTGAATGGTGGCCTCTCAATTAACGAGTCCACATCCCAACCTCCAGAACTTGTGAATGTATCTTATTTGGAAGAAGCGTTCTTACAGAGATAATCAAGATTGAGGTGAGGGGAGATCCCATCATGGCTCAGCTGTTAATGAACCCAACTAGTATCAGTGAGGATCTCGGGTTCAATCCCTGGCCTCCCTCAGTGGGTTAAGGATCCGGCGTTGCCGCAAGCTGTGGTGTAGGTCTGAAGATGCAGCTCAGTTCCCACATTTCTGTGGCTGTGGCCTAGGCTGGGAGCTGTAGCTCCGATTCAACCCCTAGCCTGGGGACTTCCATAAGCCACAGGTGTGGCCCTAAAAAGAAAGAAAAAGATAGACATGAGGGCATCATCATGGATTTTCTGGGCAGGCCCTCAGGCCCTCAATCCAATGATATGCCCTTATATGACGGACGCACAGGCCATGTGAAGATGGATGCAGAGATGCGAGGGACGCGGCCACAAGCCGAGGAGGCCAGGAGCCACCAGAGGCTGGAAAAGGCAAGGAACAGGTCCTCCCCCAGAGGCCCTGATGGCGCCTCGATTTTGGAGTGCTGGCTTCCAGAACTATGAGGGAAGAAACTTCTATTGTTGACGCCATTCCACTGGTGGTAATTTGTTACAGCAGCCTTAGGAAGTGAATACAGGGGCTTAATGACTCCTTGGCGAATGAATAAGTCAAGGCATCTCAGTCTTTGATGAGACAGTGTATGAGAATAGCCTGAGAGTCTCTAAAAACCACACATTCCCTAGACCTTACCCCTAATTGGGTCAGGTATTGCCATTAAACAACAACAACAACAAACAAAGCAACAACGACTCCCCAGCTGATTTTATTTTTTATTTATTTTTTCTTTTTATGGCCACACCTGTGGCATATGGAAGTTCTATGGCGAGGAGTCAAATCAGAGTGGTAGCTGCCAGCCTACGCCACAGCCATGGCAACACTGGATCTGAGCTGCATCTAAGTGAGGCCAGGGATTGAACCTGCATCCTCACAGAGACTATGTTGGGTTCTTAGCCCACTAAGCCTCAATGGGAACGCGTCCCCAGGTGATTTTCATGGGTGGCCGGGGTTGAGAATTCCTAGGACATAGGAATAAATGAAATATTAATGAATTTAAACATTGTAAGAATATAAAGGTATTTTTTTTTAAATTTTAGGATTGGAAAATAATGGACTTAAAACATAAAATTCTTGGCTTTACAGTTGCATTTGCCGCCGCACACCTGGAGACCTCTGAGCACCAGCAATCACAATAGTTCAAAACCAAGATTTGATGTATAGAAATGCATCATGTCCTGGATTCGTGTATAATTCTCTCTAGAAAGGGCAACAGAATTCACCACTAGGAAACGAAGGACCCCTCCCCAATCCCTAAAAGGGATCAGACCAGCCAAAGAAAAGAAAAAAGGAAATATTTTAAAAAACATTTCACCTCTTTTCCTAACCAGTGGGAAACTTTTTGTGCATTTTTACTGCTGGCCAGTTTCATCCTAAATTTAACACAAACTTTCTTACTTCAAAAATGATAGATGTTCAGGTGTAGAAAATTTAGAAAACACAACTGAGTAAAACATAGACAATATGGAGTTCCGGTTGTGGTGCAGCAGAAATGAATCTGTCTAGGAACCATGAGGGCACAGGTTCAATCCCTGGCCTCACTCAGTGGGTTAAGGATCTGGCGTTGCCATGAGCTGTGGTGTGGGTTGAAGATGCAGTTTGGATCTGGTGTTGCTGTGACTGTGGCTGTGGCTGGAAGCTGTAGCTCTGACTGGATCCCTAGGCTGGGAACCTCCATGTGCTGCAGGTGTGGCCTTAAAAAGCAAAACAAAACAAAACAAAACGAAAAAACCAAAAAAACCCATAGAAGATAAAAGTTATTTCTGAGCCAGTGTATGATTCGCAGGTAACCCTTGTCATATGTGTGTGTGTGTGTGTGTATACACACACACACACACACACACACACACACACACATATATATATATAAATTTTTTTCTTGGGACTTTGTCCTTATTTTTTTAAAGTATAGTTGATTTACAATATTCTGTCAATTTCTGCTGTAGTCACATATATATGTATATGTACACACACATATATATACATTATTTTTCTCATATTATCTTCCGTCATGTTCTTGAAGTTCCTCAGAAAACAAAATATAGAAGAATCATATGATCCAGCAATTCCACTCCTAGGCATATATCCAGATAAAACGACAATTCAAAAAGATACATGTTCATAGCAGTGCTATTCACAATAGCTAAGACATAGAAACAACCTAAATGTTTATCCACAAATGAATGGATTAAGAAGATGTGGTACATATGCACAATGGAATGTTCCTCAGCAACTGTTAATATTTTGATGAGCATATCTGTGTGCATGTGTTCACATGTGTATGAATGTTTACCTTTGAAAGCTGTTGTTTTCTGTAACGACGTGGAATAAATATACGGCAACATCTTTTATACACTTTGATATTTAACCATAAAAATAATTATCAACCTTTTGGAAAAACTGATAAAAGTAGTGAGTTCTCAGGAGTTTCTGCTGTGGCACAGTGGGTTAAGGATCTGGCGTTACTGCAGCTGTGCCGTAGGTCACAGCTGCAGCTCAGATTTGCTCCCTGGCCCGGGAACATCCATATGCCACAAGTGCAGCCTTAAAATTAAAAAAGAAAAGGTAGAGTGTTCTGTTCCCTCCAAAATACCATGCACACATAAATATTTTTTCAATAATTTCAAGATCAGTGGGGCCTTTCAATGAACCTGTAATTTTTTAAATGTCATATTTAAAGTGGTGTATTGTTCTATTGATACTGGAGAGGCTTATTCTGCTCCTTTACCATGTTTCATTTTTTTTCCTTTTTAAAACATTACTCTTGGCCATTTTTACAATGTTTTACTTTCCCCCCTTTTAAACATTTTTTTTTTCTTTTTAAAGAAGATATTCCTTTGAATATTCCTGTAGGTAAGTCTTTAAGAGAGAAAGTTAATAATGAAATGGGTAGGTTCAAAAAACATGACTATGTTTTAAGTTTTTGATGCTTTTGTGACGTTTTCCTGCCAGCTTCCACTGCCAGTTCTGTGTAAGAGTGCCTGGTTCTCAATTCCTCTGCCAACATTGGGCATTGCCTTAAAAAGATAATTTGTTACTTGAAATATGGCTGTCTTCTGGTAGGCTTCATTTGCATTGACTTAATGTCTGCTGAAATTTAACCATTTTTCTCATGTTTGACTGCAAATGTTTCCCCCCACTTTGTTTTCTTTGGTTATTTTTGATATTACTATTATGCTGTGAGTTTAGTGGTGCTGGTTTTTCCTGTTGTCCAATCTAGTCACCACTTTCTTTCAAGTCAAGGGCTCCCACCTGGAGGATGGATGGTGTGCGGGCGGGCAGAATGTACCAATGGCTTTGTCAAAACCCACCCATCAGCCTGATTTCTGAGTGGTATCAGAGACGCGTGGACCAGCATCTACCACACCATCTCCCTGTTGTTGATCAGAGAGCAAGAGCTTTTAAAGGAAAGCTTCCAGGCTGCTTGCAGAATAGCCCAGTCAACTCTGATAGTCATCTTTAGCTTGGTCACACAGTGGTCTGGTCGGCATCATCTTAATTGTTTTAACAGCACTTAGTCTTCAACCCTAAGGTTGGTTTGTTCCCATTTTCTGCAGACTAGTTCCTGGGATTTTGCAAGCCATGGGTTCAGTATGGTCAAGATGGAGCAGCTTGGGTCATGGCTACAGTCTGGTCATCCTGCGGTTAGCTTTTCCCCACTGGTAGTGGTTCTAGGATCTGCAAAACAGCTCAGGAATGTGCATCAGGGAGGAACTAAAGATTCTGTAACTCTATTGTCCTAATCATTAACTGCCTAATCCTGCTCTTTTGTGACTTGGGGGAGGCCTGGGAGACTATAGCTTTTCTACTAACAAGAGACAGGAGACATGGAAAGGCTTTTGCACCTGGGAGGACCCCATAGGGTCCTGCTCAGTTTCAATTTATTCAATTTATTATTTTTTAGATGCTACATGGACGTGATATCATAAAGTGTTTGTCTTTGTCTGACTCTTTTCACTTAGTATAATATTTTCTATGTCCATCCATGTTGCTGTAAATGGCAAAATTTCATTCTTTATATGGTTGAGTAATATTCCATTGTATGTGATATATATAACATCTTTTTCATTCATTCATCTGTTGATGGGCACTTGGGTTGTGTCCATGTCTTGGCTCTTGTAAATAGTGCTGCTCTGAACACTGGGGTGTATGTATGTATCTTTTTGAATTAGAGCTTTCCTTTTTTTTCCAGATATATGCCCAGACGTGGAATTGCTAGATTCTACATGGTAACTCTATTTTTAGTTTTTTTGGGAGCCTCCATACTGGTCTCTATAGTGGCCGAACCAATTTACATTCCTTCCAACAGTGTAGGAGGGTTCCCCTTTCTCTGCATCTTCTCCAGCATTTATTATATGTAGACTTTTTGATGATGGCCATTCTGACCAGTGTGAGGTAGTACCTCATAGTTTTGATTTGCATTCCATTAGCACTTAGTGATGCTGAGCATCTTTTTCACGTGCCTGTTAAGCCACTGAGGTTGAATTCATTTGTTACCGCAGCATCATGTAGTCTATCCTGACTGAAACAAAGAATGTTCAAATATACTTTTTAAAAATATTAGGATTTTTTTTTGAAGCAGTTTCCAGTTTACAGAATTCAGTGGAAAATACAGGGAATTCCCACATTACCCCCGGCATTTTGTTTCTTCTTATTAACATCTGGCATTATTAGTGGGACCAATTTGTTACAATTGATGAGCCAATATTAAAGATGCATTCTCATTAACTAAGGTCTACAATATAGATTAGGGTTCATGCTTTGTGTCGTGGGTTCTCTGGGTTTGGGTGAATGTGTAATGACAAGTATTTACCATTGGAATGTCATACAGAATAGTTTCACTGACCTAGAAATCCCTTATGTTCCACTTCTTCATCCTTCCCTCCCCTTAACCCCTGGTAACTACTGATCTTTTTATTATCTTTATAGTTTTGTCTTTTCCAGAATGTCATAGAGTTGGAATCATACAGTATGTAGCCTTTTCAGATTGGTTTCTTTCACTTGGTATATGCATTTAAGTTTCCTCTGTGTCTTTTCATAGCTTGATAATAGCTCATTTCTTTCCAGCATTGAATGATATTCCATTGTCTGGATAGATCATGGTTTATTTATTCATTCGCCTGCTGAAGGACATCTAATTGCTTCCAAGTCTTGGCAGTTGTGGATAAAGCTGCCATAAACATCTCTGTGTGTGTATTTTTTGTGGGCATAAGTTTTCAGCTCTTTTGGGTAAACACCAAGGAGTGTGGTTGCTGGATCTTATGGTACATAATATATTCAAGTTTTCTCTTTTCATTTAAAAATTTTTAAAATTTTTTATTAAGGTGTAGTTGATTTACAATGTTCTGTCAATTTCTGCTATACAGCAAGGTGACCCAGTCATACATATATAGAAATTCTTTTTCACATATTTTCTTCCAGCATGTTCTATCACAAGAGACTGGATAGAGTTCCCTGTGCTGTACAGCAGGACCTCATTACTTGTCTATTCTAAATGGAATAGTTTGTATCTACTAACCCCAAACTCCCAGGCCATTCCACTTCTTCCACATCCCCTTTGAAAACCACAAATCTGTTCTCTATGTCCACTGACAGATAAATGGATTAAGAAGATGTGGTACACACACACACACACACACACACACACACACACACACACGGAGGAATATTACTCAGTCATAAGAAAGAACTTAATGCCATTTGCAGCAACATGGATGCAACTAGAGATTCTCAGACTAAGTGAAATAAGTCAGAAAGAGAAAGACAAGTACCATATGATATCACTTATATGTGGAATCTAAAATATGGCAGAGATGAACCTATCCACAAAACAGAAACAGACTCATGGACATGGAGAACACTATGTTTCGTTTTATATGAAACTGCTAAACTCTCTTTGAAAGTTGCTGCACCATTTTGCATCCCCATCAGCAGTGAATAAGACCTCCTGTCACCCCACATCCTCACTGACATTTGACTGTTAGTGTTTTGGATTTTAGCTAGTCTAGTAGGTGTGGTTTCTCACTGTGGTTTTAATTTGCAACTCCCCAATAACATCTTATGTGGAGCCACTTTTCAAATGCTTATTTTCCATCTGTATATCTTCTTTGGTGAGGTGCCTGATCAGCTCTTTGGCCCATTTGAAAAATTGGGTTCTTTCCTCTGATTGTTGTGTGTTAAAGAGTTCTTTGCATGTTTTGGATACTGGTCCTTTATCAGTTACGTGCTTTGCAAATATCTTCTCTGGCTGTGGCTTGTCTTTTCATTTTCATGATCAAATATACATTCTGAGTAGTGATACTGTGTATGGAATCAGCTCATTGATTTCACAGTGGCTACATTTAGATGACTAAGAAGCTTCCCGAATTCTCCATGCGGATGGCCTCAAGCAGAAAAATTTTAGTCATAGGTATGGTTGCTAAAAAAAAGTGTCTTACTTTATGCCTCTGTGTCCTCCTTGCTGACTGAGGACTGTGTTTCTGGCAATATGCGGGTTCACACAGCTCATTCCTAGAAAGTCCCTGTGGCGGCCTCATGGCCTCTTTGTGGTCTCTCCCCACTAATCCATTCTGCTCCCAGCTGCTAGCCTAATCTTAAAATACCGCTTTCATCACGACCTAGTGGCTCCCTATTGCCTGTCTCAGCAAGTCTCAACAATTGGCTTGACTTTTACTGTCTTTTTCGAAGCAAGCCTCTCTTTCTATCTCAAGATGCTCATAACTCGGTTGCAAGAGACAGGTGCCAGGACAGCAAACTCAGCCAGTAGGTGGTGCTCTGCACAGTTTTAGGACAGGAGCCCAAGTGCTGTAGAACAGAGAGGACTCAGTGGGTCTTGCATCTCAGAAGAGGTGACATTTGAATTGGTCCTGAAAGGATGAGTAGAAGTTTTAAAAGAAACATTTCTGGGAAGGCGACCCACTAAGCGATTCTTTATATACTATGAACATTGTGTTAGTTTTCTAGAATGTTCTTTAATGCAAAAGTTTGAGAGTGGTGGCATAGTTTCGGAATATGAAGCATCTTTGGAGGGTGGACCTGGATGGGCCACTCTGAATTGTCTCAGAGAGGTGCCAGTGTGGGAGGAGACTTCAGGGAGTAATGGAAACAGAGCCTATTAAATGCAACACTTAATTGATCTTTTGCTGTGCGCCAGGTCCTGTGCTATACGTAATCCTTGTGAATGATTAAAATAGCCCTGTGAAGAAGGGAGCATCACCAGCTCCACTTACAGATGGGGAGAGTGAGGCTCAGCTATTAGGGCCCGCAGTCACCAGGCTATGACTGGTGGATCTGGTATTTGAGCCCAGACTTCAAGATCCTATAAGAGTGCCTGGTACATAGTAGGCACTCAAGAAATATAAGTCAGATAAGTCTAAGCCCAAGACTCCCTTCCCAGCATCAGAGAAAAGGAGAAGAAGGTGGTGCCAAAGAGAAATTCTGCCACTAGTCAACACTTTGGCGGGATTTTGGTGGCCTCCCCCAAACCCCAGTTTAAGCTACATTGTTTGAGGCTATGGGAAGCTCAGCTTTAATCACCACATTGGTATCTTCACGCATCATAGGTCTTTTGTGAAATAGAAACAGAGACTAGAGTTTCTTTCAGCACTCCAAGTGCCATTTAGATTCAGACATGCCCTTTCTTACTGAGTGCAGATTTTACTTCCACTGTGGGATTTAACTGCTGTAGTTCCCTTATGCAGGCAAAATTGCCTTCTTTCCAAAGGTCAGCCAGCATGATGATCTGAGATTAGAGCCTTTGCATCAGATTTCTGATGGGTGGTTAATGGAACTGACCGAGGGTAACCTGCAAAGTCAATACCCTTGCGAAAGACTCTTTGTTTAGGTTTTTTTTGTTTTCTGTCTTGGCCATGCCCATGGCATGAAGAAGTTCCCAGACCAGGGATTGAACCTGTACCACAGCAGTGACAATGCTGGATCCCTAACCTGCTGAGCCACCAGGGAACTCTTGTTTGGCTTTTTATGTTGGTATTTGTCAGAAACTCTAGCTGCCTCATTAAATCATTTTTATGTCATTATTTTAATGTATTTATTGCTTTATTTTGACATATTTATTATTATGACGTTATAGATGTCATTAGCCAAATTCACCACCGGGACCATGAAACCTCCCTCAGATCTGGTGTGAGTCTTTGACAAAAGCAATCAAACGAACCTTTGAGTGGTTTCCCACCCCCACTCCCACTCCAACCTCCTCACAGTTTCCAGGAGAAAACTCTGTATGATTCAAAAGTATTCACATAACACAGCAAGCATCAATTCCTTTAAACCTACATAAAAGGTAGTATGGCTGGTTACCTTCCCTTTTCTGGGTGAGCAGAAACATCCGTGTCTTTTGAAAGGACGTTTGATTTGATTTCATCCAGTGCCAAGCCCAACATCCTCTATTGCTTTTCTTGGGTGCAGGTGCCACGTGGCTCCATATTCTGTTGGTTATGAGCAGTTTGTAACCCACATCCCATGAGACTGTTTCAGGCCCACTTGCTGCTGTTGGCAGGAGGGGTGTGTAGGCTTCCACCCCCACAGACGTTCCTCTGTCTTGCCAGGTGATCCACTTTTTTTTTTTTTTTTTATGAGTAGATTTTTTTAGATCAGTTTGAAATGTACAGAAAAATTGAACTGATAGTACAGAGATTTCTCACATAAGCTCCCCACCTACTCCGCACCTGGTTTCTCCTATTATTGACGCCTTACATCACTATGTTGCATTTGGTCTAATTAACGAGCCAATATCGATACAGTATCAAGAACTAAACTCCTTGGAGTTCCCGTTATGGCAGAGCGGAAGCAATCCAACTAGTAACTATGAGGTTGCAGATTAGATCCCTGGCCTAGCTCTGTGGGTTAAGGATCTGGTGTTGTCATAAACTGTGGTGTAGGTCACAGATGCAGCTCGTATCCTGTGTAGCTGTGGCTGTGGCTGTGGCCGGCAGCTGTAGCTCCAATTGGATCCCTAGCCTGGGAACCTCCATATGCCATGGGTATGGCCCTAAAAAAGGAAAAAAAAAAAAAAAGATCTAAACTCCATACTTTTTTTTTTTTTTTTGGTCTTTTGAGGGCCATACCCGCTGTATATGGAGGTTCCCAGGCTAGGGGTCTAATCAGAGCTGTAGCTGCCAGCCTACACCACAGCCTCAGCAATTCAGGATCTGAGCTGGGTCTGCGACCTACACCACAGCTCATAGAAACGCTGGATCCTTAACCCACTGAGTGAGGCCAGGGATCAAACCCGCAACCTCATGGTTCCTTTTTGGATTTGTTTACGCTGTGCCATGACGGGAACTCCTAAACTCCATACTTTATTCAGATGCTTTCATGTTCTTTTTCTGTCTCAAGATCCTACCCAGGACATCACATCATATTTACTCATGTCTCCTCAGAGTTCTTTTGGATGTGACAGTTTCTTGGCTTGTTTGTTGTTTTTTTTCTTTTTATGGCTGCACCCCTAGCATGTAGAAGTCCCTGGGCCAGGGATTGAATCTGAGCTGCAGCTGCGACCAAAATCACAGCTGTCACAACGCTGGATCCTTTAACCCACTGTGCTGGGCTGGGGATCAAACCAGTGCCTCTGTAGTGACCCAAGCCACTGATGTTGGATTCTTAACCCACTGTGCCAAAGTGGGAACTCTTTGGCTGTGACAGTTTCTCAAACGTTTCTCTGTCTTGATGACCTTGATAGTTTGGTGCTGGGGGGATGTTGGTCAGATGTTTTACGAACATCCTTAATTGGAATTTGCCTGATTTTTTCCCCCTCCTGATTAGATGGGAGTTGTAGATTTGGGGGGAGGCAGAGCACAGACGTGAAGTGCCGTTTTCATCACATCACACCAAGAGTGCCCGTGACCAACACCATTTATCAGTATCAATGTTGACCTTGGTTACCTGGTTGCAGCCGCATTTGCTAGGTTTCCCCAGCCCCGCTGTCCATACCATCCTCTTTGGATGGAAGTTTCAATGCATCCTGCACTTTAGGGGTGTGAGTTATGGTCCCTTGCTTTGTGGTGAACTCTCTGTGAAATGTATCTGGAATTCTTCTTCGGGCTCCACTTTTATTTCTGACCCTAATTGCACCTAGTCCGTGAGCTCCAGGACTGCAAGAACTCTGCATCTTTCCACATAGAATCACCATTGCCCAGAACCATGCCTGGCACATAGTAGGTGCTAAATAAAACATTACTGACTGCGTGGATAAGGAGGGATGATCTAGTTAGGAATGCCTCACCTCCTGGATGTCCCTGCCATCCCATAGAGGGTCCATAGTTTGGTGTGCAGCCAGGTCCACTAGTACATTGGAGACTGGACATCACACCATATATCAGAGAGTCACTGGAGCTGCTGCAGACTGTGATACATGGTGTCTACGGAGCCGAAACAGGGTCATGTAATAGAGAGTGATGGGTGTGTGGATGGGGCTGCAGTCATAGGATGGGCAGAGTAGGTCTGGGTGGGAAGTGCCATTGGCTCTGCTGAGTGAGGAAAAGCCAGCCACATATGACCTGGGGAAGGAATTTCCAGGCAGAAGAGAAATGTGATGCTGGGTTGGTGACTTGGAGCTCTGGGAAACACAGACACCACCATCCAGCCAAGCTTGAGCCAATCTCTTCTGAAGGTTGTGTCTGCATCTGACATGCATTGCAGGTTCTGGAGACCAGGAGGATACAGTTCTGCCTACCCACTGTGTATTTGCAATCCTGAAAAATTAGAATCTGTGATGCGTGTGTTTTGGGCTTATGTGCCCTGATGCCTGGTCTGCAGGCTTCCATTTGAGTCTGGTCCTTGGGGAGCCCTGCAGGAGATCAGAGGGTGGGAGGAAGGGGAGGCGGGGTGGAGGTGTCCTTCTTTGTCTCTGCCTCAGGTGCCTGCCCCGGCTGCAGCTGCATCCCCCTCATAACTCCAGCTCTTGCAGGAGGGGGAAGCCATGGTCAGTTTCCACCCATGGGTCCCTGGGCTCCGATCCACCCACCTTCCCCTTTTGCTTCCCTAACCTAGAGGCGGTCCTGGCTTCTTGCTGTTCTGATCTCGGCTTTCTCAACATCCCATCCTGCTTCTCACATTTTTCCCTCACTTGGATGACTGGTTTCCTGCACTAAATTCCCTTTCTTATTTATTCCTGAAGTGGTTTGCATCTTGCTCACATCAGCCTGATACAGTGGGGCCGGGAGCCAAGAGCTCCCCATCACACTGAAACTATTTTCAGTATAAAACTCAGAAGACAGGAGAGGGAAGTTTGGGGTGGTTGAGCCAGCCTTGGATTCTTGCTTCACTAAGGGTTCTGGAAACCTCAGGAATATCCCCCTGGTGCATCTGAGTCATCCTTCACTCCACAGCTGCATGCAGAAGGACAGACAGATAGGGACCGTTTGTCTCTGGTTCCCCAACAAGGACTGCTCGAGCCGTCCCTTCCAGAATGACACTGTATCATTGCAACCCCCCTGCCTGAGGTCTCCTGGCTGGGAAACCATGCTTTCTTGCTCCTTTTTTTTTTTTTTTTTTTTTGAGCCTGTGTTCTCATGGATACTAGTTGGGTTCATGTCTGCTGAGCCACAATGGGACTCCCTTTCTTGCTCTTTTGAGTTGCATCTCTAGGATTATCTGCGAAGATATTCGGCCTTGGATTTCTAAAAGAGTAGGAAGAGAATTGTGTTTGCTGCTATGGGCCCAGATTTTCTGTCCCAGTGAACAAAATAAGAGGCATGAGGGTGCAAAAGGGAGTGTCACCCCCAGCCATGCCCATCCCAGGCTAAGACAGGTTCCCAGTCCTCTCCAGGGAAAGATTTTAGCTATGTCCACCCTGGCCCCCAACAAGGACACCCCAGCATCAGTGTCCAGAAATGCCTAGAAACCCGTATTCACTCAGTGTCTCTCCCTTGTGAAGTTTATATTCTCATGGGAGGAAACAGACAAGAATAAGTATTTATGATTAATTGGAGAAAGGATCTAAGGAGATGAGGTTGTGCCAGACTAAGGTGGCGCTAATCCAACATGACTGTGCTCTAAGGCCAGTCCTTATACAAGGGGGGAATTTGAACACAGACACACAGACAGGAGAACACCGCGTGGAGGAGAAGGCAGAGATCGGGGTGATGCTTCTACAAGCCAGAGAACACCAAGGGTTGCCAGCGAACTATCAGAAGCAAGGAGAGAGGCAAGGAACAGAGTCTTGATAGTGCCCATGGAAGGAACCAACCTTGCCGACACCTTGATCTTGGACGTTCAGCCTCCAGAATGGTGGGAAAATAAATTCCTGTGGCTTAAGCCACTTACTTTGTGGTACTTTGTTACAGCATCCCTGGCAGAGGAGAACACTTTCCTTCTTCCTTCACCCCCCTCCTTGGAATACAGATCCACAGCTCAACTATTGATAGTCGAGTAGCTGGCGTGGTTTCCATCCATCTTCCTCTCCACATCTCAGAATGATCCCCCCAGGAGATGTGAGTCCATTCCACCATCTGCTGGGGTTCTCTCTGGACTCCAGGTGGCCCTTGGCCCTCAAGCATGGCTCCTCTGCAGAGCACAGGTGTGTTTGGGTGGATAATTCTGGCAGACATGGTTCAGGGATTCATGCCACATCCTTGTTTTAGCCAGTGGATATTTGCCATAAGCATCAGTGAGGGAGGGAAACTCAAATAACACCTTGGAAGTAATGCCACTGTCTACTCAGGACAGTCTTCCCTAGAGGGAGCCTGAGGTGGGAGGGTATCCCTGCCCTTCCTGGGTCTGGATTCACTTTCCTTCTATCACTCCCTTCCTCTCGTATCCTGAGCATCTCCACACACTGACTGCCATTCTGGGGCTTGCAGATCTCAAATTTTCATGTCACATGATCCTGACACAAGCCAGTTACTCAAAACAAAAGGTGAGCATTTGGGTTGTTTCCATCTTTTGGCTATTGTGCATAGTGCTGCTGTGAATACTCATGCATACGCTTTTGTTTGAACACCTGTTTTGCATTCTTTTGGGTAGATGCCGGGTATTGCTGGATGATGTGGTAATTCGATGTATCACTTACTGGGAAACTACAGCTGCTCCATTTCACTTGCCTATCAGCCATGTTTGAGGGTTCCAATTTCTACCACATTCTTGGATGTATTAAGAAAAGATAGTCCATCTGTGCAGTGGAGTATTATTCAACTATAAAAAGGAAATGAAGCACTGACACAGGCTACAAGGTGAATGAACTCTGAAAACATGATGCTGAGTGAAAGAAACCAGATACAAAAGGTTACATATTGTATGATTCCACTTTATATGAAATGTCTAGAATAGGCAAATCCTCAGAGACAGAAAGCAGATGGATGCTTGCCAGGGGCTTGGGGTGAGAAGGGGAGGGAATAAACGTGGGAGGTGACTGCCTAATGGGTAAGGAGTTTCCTTGAGGTGTGATGAAAAACTTCTGGAACTAGACAGTGGTGATACTTGTACAACATATTAAGCTACTTAAGTGTATGCTTTAAATGGTTATGTATATTTTACCTCAACAAAACCCCAAACAACAAGGACAAAAAAGAGATGTTCTTTTTTTTTTTTTTGTCTTTTTGCTATTTCTTTGGGCCGCTCCCTCGGCATATGGAGGTTCCCAGGCTAGGGGTCTAATCGGAGCTGCAGCCACTGGCCTATGCCAGAGCCATAGCAACGTGGGATCCGAGCCGTGTCTGCAACCTACACCACAGCTCACGGCAATGTCGGATCATTAACCCACTGAGCAAGGGTAGGGACCGAACCCGCAACCTCATGGTTCCTAGTCGGATTCGTTAACCACTGCGCCACGATGGGAACTCCCTCTTTTTTTAATTTTATTTTTATTAGAGTATAGTAGATTTACAGTGTCAGTTTTATAGTTTCTGCTGTACAGCAAACTGATCCAGTCATACACACACACACACACACACACACATTCTTTTTTCTCACACTGTCTTCCATCATGGTCTATCCCAAGAGATAGGATATAGTTCCTGTGCTGTACAGCAGGACCTCATTGTTTTCTCATCAGAAGCCACCTATCTTGTGCTCTAAGGCCAGTTTAAGAGACATTCAAAGGTGATTTCTGACATGTATTTTACCATGTGGTCTTTCAAACTAAACCCCTTTGTGAGAATCAGCTCCACGCTGCTCCCTGCAATGAGACTTTCCAAGAATTAAACTTTTTTTTTTTTTTGAGAATTCAAAGCTAATAACTTCAGAGCTTACAATTCCACGTGGGTAGTTATTCTAGTAGGAAGGATCCTAACAAGGCTTCATGAGAATTAGCAACAGCTCCAGATTCAATCCCAGAGAAGTGTGACTCTTAAAAAGCCAAGGAGGCAGATCTCAAACACCTGCTGCCAAGAAAGCCAAGCAAAACTGGAAGCAAGCAGGTAACCTGGTGCCCACGAGCCACCATGATGTACACACAGGTGTGTGGTCCAAATGGCAAGGAAGCTGACTGCTCTCTGCTCGCAGGCGGAGAAGTTGTTTTTCTTTACTTCTCTTTCTTTGACTAAGAACAATTTCAAGCCTATTTAAAAATAGAAAGGGAGTTCCCATTGTGGCTTAGAGGGTTAAGAACCTGACTAATACCCATGAGGATGCAAGTTTGATTCCTGCCTCACTCAGTGAGTTAAGGATCTGGCTGTGTAGGTCAAAGATGCAGCTCGGATCGGGCGTTGCTGTGGCCGTGGCTGTGGTGTAGGCTGACAGCTGCAGCTCTGATTTGACCCCAAGCTCAGGAACTTTCATATGCTGTGGGTGCAGGCCTTAAAATTAAAAAAAAAAAAAAGGCAAAAAATATAGAGACCGTGGAGTTCCCTGGTGGCTCACAGGTTAAGTATCCTGCGTTGTCACTGATGTGGTGTGAGTCTGATCCCCGACCTGGGAACTTCCATACACTATGGGTGCAGCCAAAAAAAAAAAAAGTAAAAATATAAAGACAGTTGTAATGTATATCCATCTATCTCCTGCATAGCTTTGTCACACTTTGAGACTTTCCCAAATTTGCTGCAGAGCTTTAAAAAAAAAAAAAAAAGCCAAGCCCAAACAAAACTACTATTACATTGGGAATGGATAAGCAATGCGCTCCTCCTAGACTGCTTAGTCTCTTGGGGTAGAACATGATGGAGGATGGTGTGAGAAAAAGAATGTGTTCCTATGTATGACTGGGTATGAATGGTTCTATGTATGAATGGTTCCTAGTCGGATTCGTTAACCACTGCGCCACGATGGGAACTCCCTCTTTTTTTAATTTTATTTTTATTAGAGTATAGTAGATTTACAGTGTCAGTTTTATAGTTTCTGCTGTACAGCAAACTGATCCAGTCATACACACACACACACACACACACACACACACACACACACATTCTTTTTTCTCACACTGTCTTCCATCATGGTCTATCCCAAGAGATAGGATATAGTTCCTGTGCTGTACAGCCGGACCTCATTGTTTTCTCATCAGAAGCCACCTATCTTGTGCTCTAAGGCCAGTTTAAGAGACATTCAAAGGTGATTTCAATTATGCTGTACAGCAGAAATTGACAAAACACTCAATAATTACACCTTCATAAACAGACAAAACTATTCCTACTGTAATCTCCTTCTGTCCTCCTTGGAGTTGACCACTATCCTGAATGCATATCCTTCTCAGGAATGTTTATGGAATTTTGTTACATAGATACTTCTATGGTTGGAACATTTGTGTTCATCCCTGCCCCCAAATTTTGGAATCCTAACCTCCCAGGTGATGGTATTAGGAGGTGGGGGCCTTAGGAACTGCTTAGAGGTCACAAGGATGGAGCCCTCATAAATGAGACCCCAGACATTCCACCACGTGAAGACAGAGCCAAAGGTGGCAGCTATGAACCAGAAAGTGGGCATCACCAGGAAGTGGGCCTATCTACAGATGTTTGACTCTGCTAGCACCTTGATCTTGGATTTTCCAGCTTCCAGAACTGGGAGAAATAAATTTCTGTTTGCTAACAAGCCATCCAGTTTGTGGTATTTTGTCAGCGCAGCCCACATGAACCAAGACAGGTACATTTCCACAGGCCCGTGATTGTTCTGTTTTCACCATGGTAAATGACATTCTATTGTCAGGGTCATTCTGCAACTTGCCTCTTTTTCTCCTAAATTAAATTTTTGCTCTTATAGGTTTTAGTGCCTGTTGTTAGAAGGCAGCTATGCTCACTCCTATACCACCAACAGCGCTAGTGCCCATTCTTGTACATGCAATCTTAAATATTTGCAACAGGTCCTCTGGGATAGTAGTTTTGAAATTGAGGGTTGCAACCCATTAATGAGTTGTGACAAGTATTTTATTTTATTTTATTTTATTACTCAATGAATTTATCTCACCTGTAGTTGTACAATGATCATCACAATCCAATTTCACAGGATTTCCATCCCACAACCCAAGCACATCCCCCCACCCCCCAAACTGTCTCCTCCAGAGACCATAAGTTTTTCAAAGTCTGTGAGTGAGCATCTGTTCTGCAAAGAAGTTCAGTCTGTCCTTTTTTCAGATTCCACATGTCAGTGAAAGCATTCGATGTTGGTGTCTCATTGTATGGCTGATTTCACTTAGCATGATAATTTCTAGGTCCATCCATGTTGCCAAAAATGCTGGTATTTTGTTCTTTTAAATGGCTGAGTAATATTCCATTGTGTGTATGTACTGCATCTTCTTGATCCATTCCTCCGTCGATGGACATTTAGGTTGTTTCCATGTCTTGGCTATTGAGAATAGTGCTGCAGTGAACATCGGAGTACCTGTGTCTTTGCTAGTCATGGTTTTCTCTGAATAGATGCCTGAGTGGGATTGCTGGATCAAATGGTGGTTCTATTTTGAGTTTTCTGAGGAATCTCCATACTGTTCTCCACAGTGGTTGCACCAATTTACAATCCCACCAACAGTGTACTAGGGTTCCTTTTTCTCCACCCCTTCTCCAGCACTTATTGTTTGTAGACTTTTGGATGATGGCCATTCTGGCTGGTGTAAGGTGGTACCTCATAGTGGTTTTGATTTGCATTCCTCTAATAATGTGATGTTGAACTCAGCTATGCTCACTCCTGTACCACCAACGGCGCTAGTGCCCATTCTTATACATGCAATCTTAAATATTTGTAACAGGTCCTCTGGGATAGTAGTTTTGAAATTGAGGGTTGCAACCCATTAATGAGTTGTGACAAGTATTTTAAAAAAGGGAAATAGAATAGATTAGCACAGAATAGAAAATATCATAGCATTTAATAAGGAAAAAATATAAGTTCCTATTGTGGCAAGGAGGTTAAAAACCTGACTTAGTGTCCGTGAGGAGGCGGGTTCAATCCCTGGCCTTGCTCTGTGGATTAAGGATCCAGCAAATGCGGCTCAGATCCAGTGTTGCCATCCTGTGGCATAGGTTGCAGCTGCAGCTCCTATTCAGCCCCTAGCCTGGAAACTTTCATATGCTGCAGGCAAAGCCCTAAAAGGAAAAAATAAAGAAAAAATAAAAAATACTGGGTGTTCCCTGGTGACCTGGTAGTTACAATTAATTCAGTGTTGTTACTGCTGTGGCTCAAGCTTGATCCCTGGCTTGGGGGTGGCCAAAAAAAAATTTTTTTTAAAGAAAAAGAGGAGTTCCCGTCGTGGCGCAGTGGTTAACGAATCCGACTAGGAACCGTTAGGTTGCAGGTTTGATCCCTGGCCTTGCTCAGCCAATCAAGGATCCGGCATTGCTGTGAGCTGTGGTGTAGGTTGTAGACGCGACTTGGATCTGGCGTTGCTGTGGCTGTGGTGTAGACCGGCAGCAGCAGCTCTGATTTGACTCCTAGCCTGGGAACCTCCATATGCCGCGGGCACGGCCCTAGAAAAGACAAAAAAAAAAAAAAAAGAAAGAAAAGAAAAGAAAAAAGAAAACGAAAACGAAAACACATGTTTAAAAAAAAGAAAGAAAAACTTATTTCATGAAGTTTTAGTGTCCTTCATGCATGATTTTTCTGAGTTGCCATGCAGAATCTGTTCCTTACTGGGGACTGGAGTGAAAAAACTGTGATGCCCTAGTAATAAAGTTGCAGCACCCCTGGGTGTATGTACCTGCAACTCTCTATGTGTTGGCAAACCGATGTACCAATTGGCAAGTTGTATCTCAAGTTAGGAGTCTCTTAACTTTCTGAAATGAAAGGATATTTTCAGAAGCCTGTCCCTGTTTATCTTTGTGTGTATGCAGGGGTGGGGGGTGGTAAGGTTCTTCTGGCTTAATTTTATGGATCTGCTGTTGGTGTTTTGTCGGGAAAACACTCATCTTAAAGTCATGCCGTTTAATTTCTCTGCTGTCAAGAGGCAGGATGAAGTTATTCCTCTTTTTAAAAGAGCGATTTAAGTAGGAAATAATGAATGCAAAATGCTGTAGTTAAACATCAGCAGATAAGATGATGGATCGGCTGTCACTTGGATCTTGCTATAAAGGGAAAGAAAATGATATTTAATCATTTTCAAAAAATAAAAACAGCGGTGATGAATTCGATGCACTTTGATGCTGTGTGACTCCTTCGGGGGCACTGTTATTATTTTCTAGTTAATAAAGGCACCTTGCATCTCACCTTTGATTAAACAGTTGCAAAGCCAAGTTTTTGTTTTTAAGAGCCCACCAGGTCTCCGGAATCGTGTGGACATGGGAACTATGGCCACCTATCATGGTTTCAACTGGACTCTTCCCTCTCCAGGTGCTAAACCTGTTTTGTTTGACCTGCCAAGGTTTTTTTTGTTTGTTTGTTTGTTTGTTTTTCAGTTTGGGCCAAGATTTTTTTTTTTAAATCAGGAGATGTGACTGAAAATACACATTTCAGGCATCTCTGGAGAAGCTGGAAGGTCTGGCAACATGGAGGCTGGATGATGTTGAATGATCGCAGCTGCTGATGCTGCCTGTGGCCCCTCACTTTACAAGGGGCTCTCTTACTACAGTCCCCTCACTCCCTTCAGTCCCCACCCCCCACCAGACTGGGGAAAAATTCTGAACCCAATTCCAACGTGTGTGTGTGTGTGTGTGTGTGTGTGTGTGTGTGAGGTGGGGGTTTCCTACCTCCACCACATAATGTTTTCACACCAGCTGGTTGCCCTACTGCTCAACACCATTCTGACTCTACCTACCTGCAGTCAGCGTCAAACCCACAAGACTGTCCTCCCTTACCCCCCTTATTCCACTTAGGTGCCAGTTGCAAGTCCAGGTTGTCCCCTGTGCTTTTGACCAGATATGCATACACACATATATATTGTTTATTTATTTTTTCTTCTTATGATTGCACCCATGGCATATGGAAATTCCCAGCTAGGGGTTGTATTGGACCTGCAGCTGCCACCACAGCCACCAGGACACCAGGTCCTTACCCTTATGAGCAAGACCAGGGATTGAACCCACATGCTCACAGACTCTGTGTGAGCCTCTTAATCTGCTGAACCACAACTGAACTCCCCTGACCAGCTGCAGATCGAAGGGTCCAACCACCACCCACCCTGGGTTTGATTAATATGCTAGAGCGGAGAACCCAGAGGAATAGTTTACTCACTAGATTACTGGTTGATTATAAAAGGATATAACTCAGGCACAGCCAGATGGAAGAGATGTGAAGGGCAAGGTGTGTGGAATGGACAAGGAGCTTCCATGCTCTCTTTAGGTCACCATTCTGCCCAAATCTCCACATGTTCATCAACCCGGAAGCTCTCTGAACCCCATTCTTTCGGGTTTGTATGGAGGCTTCATTACAAAGTCATGCCTGATCAAAAGTCATTGACTATGGGCAATTGATTCAACCTCCAGCTTCTCTCCCCTGGCCAGTGGTCAAAGGGGTGGGACTGAATATTCCAACCCTCCAATCACAGAGTTGGTTTCCCTGGCAACCAGCCCCATCCTCAGGTGAGTTCCAAAGGTCACTTGGCTAACAGAACAAAAGACATATTTATTGCTCTCATCACTCAGGAAATTCCAAGGGTTAGGGGAGCCAGAAACAGGGACAAAAGACCAAATATTTCTTTCTTATTATAAATCACAGTATCACCCTAGGGTTGGCTGTTAGTTGGCATTTATCATTAGCGTTTTTCTTTTAGGAAGTATTTATTTTTTTCATTTTTAAAAGTTTTATAGAAGTATAGTTGATTGACAATGTTGTGATAATTTTTACTGTACAGTGAAGTGATTCAGTTACACCTGTAGACACATCCATTTTTTTTTTCAGATTGTCTTCCCATATAGATTATCACAGAATATCAGGTAGAGTTCCCTGTGCTGTACAGCAGGCCCATGGTGGTCTATCATTCTGTATATAATAATGTGCATATGCCAAGTATTTCTTGATATCACCACTATTAACTATGTGACTTTGTGCAAGTTTTTTGAACTTGTGCCTCCTCAACTTGAGGGAGAATTTTATATCTACCTGATAGGGCTATTGTGGGATTAAACTGTTTTATCTTTTTAAACTGCTTACAACAGAGTTTGATACAGAGTCAGTGACCTGTACGTATGGCTAGAATTAATATTATTAGAATATCTACCTCTATATCAAGCTAGACATAAGAAGTGATGTGTTTTAAAATAAATAAGTACCAAAGACTATTCCTGTATGGTTACTATGCAAACAAAAGATTTCCAAGTTGAAAGAAACAATTTAAAACACCCATTAGAAATAAACTTTCATACCACTGTGATAAATATACAGAAAAAATCGATGATGAAAAACACAACGAACCGATTAAAAGGCTGCAGTTTCAACAGGGCTCTTTTCTAAATGCAAATAAGCTGAGTGTTTTTCGAGAACCACACTGTGTTTCACTTGGGGTGGAGGTGTCTCACCCACTGAGGGTGTCTGTCTGTCCTTCAGGCCTTGAGACCCCAGCACACCACCCCACCATTAGGCCATGGCAAAAACAGTTCCTGTGTGATTTGAAAAGAATCACTAAGATCCAGGGTAAAGGGAACTTTTTATTTTTATTTTCTTATTAGGGTATAGTTGATTTACAGTGTTCTGTCAATTTCTGCTGTATAACATAGTGACCCAGTCATACATATATATACATTCTTTTTTTCATATTATCTCCCATCATGGTCTATCCCAAGAGGCTAGATAGAGTTCCCTGTGCTGTACAGCAGGATCCCATTGCTTATCCATTCTAAATGGAATAGTTGGCATCTACTAAACCCCAACTCCCAGTCCATCCCACTCACTCCCCGCTCCCCCTTGGCAACCACAAGTCTGTTGTCTATGTCTGTGAGTCTGTTTCTGTTTTGTAGATAGGTTCATTTGTGCCCTATTTTAGATCCCAGGTATAAATGATATCATACGGTGTTTGTTTTTCTCTTTCTGACTTACTTCACTGAGTAGGGGAATCTCTAGTTGCATCCATGTTGCTGCAAATGGCATTATTTTGTTCTTTTATTATGGTTGAGTAGTATTCCATTGTGTATATATACCACATCTTCTTAATCCATTTATCTGTCAATAGACATTTAGGTTATTTCCATGTGTTGGCTTACTGTGAATAGTGCTGCAGTGAACATAGGGGTGCATGTATCTTTTTTAAAAATGATTTTTATTTTTTCCATTATAGTTGGTTTACAGTGTTCTGTCAATTTTCTGCTGTACAGCAAAGTGACCCAGTCACACATACATATATACTTTCTTTTTCTCACATTATCCTCCATCATGCTCCATCATAAGTGCCTAGATATAGTTCCCAGAGCTATACAGCAGGATCTCATTGCTTATCCATTCCAAAGGCAATTGTTTGCATCTATTAACCCCAGATTCCCTCCATCCCACTCCCTCCCACTTGGCAAACATAAGTCTGTTCTCCATGTCCATGAGTTTCTTTTCTGTGCAAATGTTCATTTGTGCCATATATTAGATTCCAGATATAAGTGATATCATATGATATTTGTCTTTCTCTTCCTGACTTACTTCACTTAGCATGAGAGTCTCTAGTTTTATCCATGTTGCTGCAAATGGCATTATTTTGTTCTATTTTGTGGTTGAGTAGAATTCCATTGTGTATATATACCACATTTTCTTAATCCATTCATTTCTTGATGGGCATTTAGGTTGTTTCCATGTCTTGGCTATTGTGAATAGTGCTGCAGTGCACATAAGGGTGCATGTATCTTTTGCAAGGAAAATTTTGCCTGGATATATGCCCAAGAGTGGGATTGCTGGGTCACGTGGTAGTTCTATTATTTAGTTTCTGTTGTACCTCCATACTGTTTTCCATAGTGGTTGGCCAATTTACATTCCCACCAGCAGTGTAGGAGGGTTCCCTTTTCTCCACAGCCTCTCCAGCACTTGTTATTTGTGGACTTATTAATGATGGCCATTCTAACAGGTGTGAGGTGGTACCTCATAGTAGTTTTGATTTGCATTTCTCTAATAATCAGTGATGTTGAGCATCTTTTCATGTGCTTGTCTTCTTTGGAGTAATGTCTAATCAGGTCTTTTGCCCATTTTTCAACTGGATTGTTGTTTTTTTTTTTTTTGCTGTTGGGTTGTATAAGTTGTTTTAAGTTTTAGAGATTAAGCCCTAGTCAGTTGCATCATTTGAAACTATTTTCTCCCATTCTGTGTGTAGTCTTGTTTTTTTGTTTGTTTGTTTGTTTGTTTTTTATGGTTTCCTTTGCTGAGCAAAAGCTTGTGTCAGTTTGATTAGGTCCCACTGGTTAATTTTTGCTTTTATTTCTGTTGCCTTGAGAGACTGACCTAAGAAAACATTTCTATGGTTGATGTCAGAGAATGCTTTGCCTATGTTCTATTCTAGGAGGTTGATGGTGTCTTGTCTTGTGCTTAAGTCTTTAAGCCACTTTGAGTTTATTTTCATGCATGGTGTGAGGGTGTGTTCCAGTTTCATTGATTTACATGCAGCAGTCCAGTTTTCCCAGCACCACTTGCCGAAAAGACTGTCATTTGCCCATTTAATATTCTTGCTTCCTTTGTCGAAGATTAATTGACCATAGGTGATTGGGTTAATTTCTGGGTTCTCTATTCTGTTCCATTGGTCTGTCTGTCTGTTGTGGTACCAGTACCACACTGTCTTGATGACTGTGGCTTTGTAATATTGCCTGAAGTCTGGGAGAGTTATGCCTCCTGCTTGGTTTTGGTTCCTCAAGATTGCCTTGGCAATTCTGGGTCTTTTGTGGTTCCGTATAAATTTTTGGATTGTTTGTTGTAGTTCTGTGAAAAATGTCATGGGTAATTTGATAGGGTTGCATTGAATCTGTAGATTGCTTTGGGTAGTATGGCCATTTTTACAGTATTAATTTCTCCAACCCAGGAGCATGGAATATCTTTCCATTTCTTTAAATCCTCTTTAATTTCCTTGATTAATGTTTCATAGTTCTCAGCATGTAAGTCTTTCACCTCCTTGGTCAGGTTTATCCCTAGGTATTTAAATTTTTGTGGTACAATTTTAAAAGGTATTTTTGTATTCCTTTTCTAATATTTCATTGTTAGTATGCAGAAATGCAACCAATTTCTGAATGTTATGCTGCTACTTTGCTGAATTTGTTGACCAGTTCAACTAGTTTTTGTGTGGAGTCCTTAGGATTTTCTATATATAGTATCATGTCATCTGCATACAGTGACAATTTTACCTCTTCTCTTCCAATTTGGATACCTTTTATTTATTTTGTTTGTCTGATTGCTGTGGCTAGGAATTCCAATACTATTTTGAATAAAAGTGGTGAGAGTGGGCGTCCTTGTCTTGTTCCAGATTTTAACGAGAAGGCTTTCAGCTTTTCTCCATTGAGTATTGTATTTGCTATGGGTTTGTCATAAATGTTTTTTATTATGTTAAGGTATGTTGCCTCTGTACCCACTTTGGTAAGAGTTTTTATCATGAATGGATGTTGGACATTGTCAAATGCTTTTCCGGCATCTATTGAGATGATCATGTGGGTTTTGACTTTTCTTTTGTTAATGTGGTGTATGACGATGATTGATTTGCCTGTGTTGCACCATCCTTGTGAACCTGGGAAGAATCCCACTTGGTTGTGGTGCATGATTTTTTTAATATGTTGTTGGATTCAGTTGGCTAAAATTTTGTTGAGAATTTTCGCATCTATATTCATCAAAGATATTGGCCTATAATTTTCTTTTTTGGTGGTATCTTTGATAGTTTTGGTATTAGGATGATGGTGGCTTCATAGACTGTCTTTGAAGTATTCCTTCTTCTTCAACCTTTTGGAAAAGTTTAAGAAGGATGGGCATAAGTTCTTCTTTGGTAGAATTTGCCCGTGAAGCCATCTGGTCCTGAACTTTTGTTTGTAGGGATTGTTTTTATTACATATTCAATTTTATTTCTAGTAATTTGTCTGTTCAGTTTATCTATTTCTTCTTGATTCAGTTTTGGCGGGCTATAAGTCTCTAGAAAGTTAAACTTTTCTTCTAGGTTGTCAAACTTGTTGGCATATAATTGTTCATAGTATTCTCTTATGGCATTTTGTATTTATGCAGTATCCGTTGAGATTTCTCCTTTTTCATTTCTTACTTTGTTTATTTGGGTTTTTTTTTATATATCCTCTTGTTGGTGGGTCTGGCCAGAAATTTGTCAATTTTGTTTATCTTTTCAAAGAACCAGCTCTTGGTTTTATTGATTTTTTTTTCTATTTTTTTAATCTCCATTTTATTGATTTCCTCTCTGAGCTTTATTATTTTCCTTCCTTCTGCTGACTTTAGGTTTTGTTTGTTCTTCTTTTTCTAATTCATTTAGGTGGTAGGTTAGGTTGTCGACTTGAGATTTTTCTTCTTTTTTGAGGAAGGCCTGTATAGCTATGAATTTCCCTCTAAGTGCTGCTTTTGTACCATCCCATAGATTTTGAATGGTTTTGTCTTCATTATCATTTGTCTCAAGGTATTTTTTAATTTCTTTCTTGATTTCCTCATTGACCCATTGGGTTTTTAGTAGCATGTTGTTTATCCTTCGTGTAGTCAGTTTTTTCTCATTTCTTTTACTGTGAATGGTTTTTAGTTTCATGCCATTGCGGTCAGAGAAGAGACCTGAAATAATTTCTATACTCTTAAATTTGTTGAGGTTAGTTTTGTGCCCCAGTATGTGGTCAATTCTTGAGAATGTTCCATGTGCATGTGAAAAGAATGTATATTCTGATTTTTTTGGATGTAATGTCTGGAAAATGTCGATGAAGTCTAACTTCCCTACTATGTCATTTAGGATCTCTGTTGTCTTATTGATTTTCTGTCTAGAGGATCTGTCCATTGATGTGAGTTGGATGTTAAAGTCTCCTACTCTTACTGTATTCCCATCACTTTCTCCTTTTATGTCTGTTAGTATTTGTTGTATGTATCTGGGTGCTCCTATATTAGGGGCAAATATATTGATGATTGCAATATCCTCTTCTTGAATGGATCCTTTTATCATTAAATAGTGTCCTTCTTTGTCTTTCTTTATGGCCTTCATTTTAAAGTCTATTTTGTCTGATATAAGTATTGCAACTCTTGCTTTCCTGTCTTGTCCATTGGCATGAAATATCTTTTCCCATCCCCTCACTTCAATCTATGTGTGTCCTTTGCCCTAAGGTGAATTTCTTGTAGACAGCATATTGTAGGCTATTGCTTTTGTATCCAATCTGCCACTTTGTGTCTTTTGAGTGGAGCATTCAGTTCAATGACATTTATGGTAATTATTGATGAATATGTATTTATCACCATTTTAAACCTTGTTTTCTATTTGATTCTATGTTTCTCCTTTGTTCTTTTCTTTTTTTGGTTGGATGATTTCCATTTATTTTATGCTTGTATATTTTTCTTTTTAGTTTTTTGGAAAGTAATGTTTGGTTTTGATTTGTGGTTGCCCTGTTTTTTAAGTATGTTAACCCCTTCCTATATCTGCTTGCTTTAGCCTGAGAGTCATATAGGCTCAAACACATTATTTAAAAAAAAATTCTAGATTTTCTTACTTTCCTTACTCACATTATATGATTTCAAAATCTTTTTTTAACATCTTCATGTTTGTCCTTTTGCTGTTCCTTGTATTTATCATCTCTTTTGCAGTAGGTTTTTTTTCCCCCTTTTATATCTGTATACAGGTTTATTTAAGTGATTGCTTTCCAATTGTGATTTCCTCCATCCTATTTCTTCATACTTCTTTTTTATTTAGAGAAGCCCTTTCAGTATTTCTTTTAGAATGGGTTTAGTATTGCTGTACTCTTAGCTTTTGTTTGTTGGAGAAATTCTTTATTTCCCTTTCTATTTTAAATGATATCCTTGCTGTACACTATTCTAGGCTGCAATTTTTTTCCTTTTAGACCTTAGAATATATCTTGCCACTCTCTTCTGGCCTGTAGTGTTTCTGTAGAGAAATCATCCGATAGCCTCATGGAGGTTCCCTTATAATTAATGCTTTGTGTTTCTCTTGCTGACTTTAGAATACTCTCTTTATCTTTTGCCATTTTTATTATAATATGTCTTGGTGTGGGCTTGTTTGGGTTCAATTTGTTTGGGGCCCTCCATGCTTCTTGTGTCTTGATATCTGTTTCCTTTAGATTTGGAAATTTTTCAGACATAATTTCTTCAAATATATTTTCAGTCCCCTTTTCTTTTTCTTCTCCTTCTGGAACTCCTATTATGCATAGATTGGCCTGTTTTATATTATCCCATAGATCTCTTATATTGCTTTCATGTTTTTTCATTTATTTTTCTGTCTGCTGTCCTGATTGGTTGATTTCCATTATTCTATCTTCCAAGTCACTAATTCATTCCTCTGCATTATTCATTTTGCTCTCTAGTGCCTTTAGCTCAGTTTGTGTCTCTGCAAATGAATTTTCTTGGTTCCTCCTTATATTTTCTAGTTCCTTTTTAAAGTAATCTGCATTACTGTTTATATCTGCCCTTAATTCCTTCAGTATTTTCAGTATCTCCCATTTGAACTCAGTGTCTACTAGACTGCAGAGGTCTGTTTCATTGTTTACTACTTCAGGTGAATTCTCCTGTTCTTTTAGCTGGGAATGGTTCCTGAGCTTCTTCATTTTGCTTATATTTTTCTTTTCCTGTGAGTTTAGGGAAACCAAACTGTAGTTTTGGAGAGCAATTTCTATTCAAGAGCCCTCCTTTGTATTTTGTGGGGGGTTACTATTTATTTTTGGCCTGGAGTTTGGATATTTTCTGTCTCTTTCTTTGGTGTGAGCAGGCTGTTATCCCCAGGGTGCTGAGTGTGTTTCCAGAGAGAAGGAGGCAATGGGTAGGGCTAGTAGTCAGTGCCTGGTTTCTGGGCTCTTAACAGGGGCAAGGACCTGCAGGAAGGTGGTGCAGGCTACTCCTAGTTTCAGGGCCCTGGGAAGTGGTAATGAGCATCAGGCAGATTTAGGCCTAGCCTGGAGCATTTGGCAGTGGTGGGGGCAGGGTTTTTGAGTTTCCAGGGAAGTGAGAGCAACAACAGGTGGTTTTCGGTCACAATGCCCTCCTCTGTGTTGCCCTCTGAGGTGACTGGGGCTGCAGGTGGTGCCTGTTCATGGACCCCTAGTGATGGTGGGCCATGCACACCTCTGGAGTCAGATAACTGCAGTGGTTTGCCTCCGCCACCTCTCGGCCACACAAGAAGAACCCCATCCCGCTTGGCCCATGCAGGAGGTGCTGCACAGTCTGCTCCTAGTTGCAGAGTCCTGGGAAGTGGCAGTGATCAAGCATGTGTGGGTGCTGCCTGGAATGTTTGGCAGTGGCAGCAGCAGGGTGGGTGTGTTCCCAGGGGAGTGAGAGCAACAGTGGGTGGTGCTCGGTTGTAGTGCCCTCTTTTCTGCTGACCTCTCAGGTGACTGGGGCCGCAGGAGGAGCCTGTTCACAGACCTGTAGTGGTGGCAGGCCATGCCTGCCTCTGGTTTCTGAGATGCTGTGGTTTGTCCCTGCCGCTTATAGATCACTCAAGCGGCACTGAGACTCTAAGAGCCCCTGCTGCTCTTAGCCCACATAAGAGGTGCCCGGCCACCCATAGCCTGCGCCAGAGGCTCCCTGCCCTCTGAAAGCCCATGAGTGTGCAGGGAGATTCCCATGGCTGTCTGCCCCTCCTCCTCTCGCCCTCCTCAACAATGGCGCCTTGCTTCTCCTGTGAGCCCAGACCTCCTCCCAGGTTCTCTAGGCTGTGGTGTTCCACTCCCCAGTCCATGGCACACCACTCCCTAGCCCCTCAGGCTGTCTCCACACAGCCATCCCTAGTCCTCTTCTTGGAACTGACCTCCGGAGCCTGAGTCTCAGCTCCCAGCCCCTACCTAAGTGTCTCAGGCTGTGGTGTGCTGGGCAGTGGTGCAGATGATCTGTGTGGCTCTCACTCTACTTTGCCCTCCTCAGTCCAGCTGCTGAGCTTTTCTTGGTGACTTTGAGGTCTCTCCATCTCGGCTGATCTCCTGTCGTTACGTGGCTTCCCAGGGTGCAGGTTCCTTTTCTTTTTCACAGCTCAGTCTCAGGAATGCTAATCCCATCCTGATTTCTTCTCTCTCTTTCTTATTTGTTTATTTATTTATTTTTGCTGTACAACATGGGGACCAAGTTACACATACATGTATACATACTTTCTCCTCCCATCGTTGTGTTGTGATGTAGGTATCTAGACATAGTTCTCAATGCTACACAGCAAGATCTCACTGTAAATCCATTCCAAAGGCAATAGTTTGTGTCTATCAACCCCAAACTCCCCAACTACCCCACTCCCTTCCCCTTGGCAGCCACAAGTCTATTCTCCAAGTCTATTATTTTCTTTTCTGTGGAAAGGTTCATTTGTGCATTTGTGCCTTATATTAGATTCCAGATATAAGTGATATCATATGGTATTTGTCTTTCTCTTTCTGACTTACTTCACTCAGAACGAGAGTCTCTAGCTCCATCCATGTTGCTGCAAATGGCATTATTTTGTTCTTTTTTATGGCTGACTAGTATTCCACTGTGTATATATACCACATCTTCCTAATCCAATCATCTGTCAGTGGACATTTGGGTTGATTCCATGTCTTGGCTACTGTGAACACAGCTGCAGTGAACACGCGGGTGCATGTGTCTTTTTTAAGGAAAGTTTTGTCCAGATATATGCCAAAGAGCAGGATTGCTGGGCCCTATGGTAGTTCTATGTATAGATTCTAAGGTATCTCCACACTGTTCTCCATAGTGGCTGTACCAGCTTACATTCCCACCAACAGTGCAGGAGGGTTCCCTTTTCTCCACACCCCCTCCAGCACTTGTTATTTGTGGACTTATTAATGGTGGCCATTCTGACTGGTGTGAGGTGGTATCTCTTGGCAGTTTTAATTTGCATTTCTCTAATAATCAGGGATGTTGAGCATTTTTTCATGTGTTTGTTGGCCATCTATATATCTTCCTTGGAGAATGGTCTATTCAGGTCTTTTATCCGTATTTCCATTGGGTGGTTGGCTTTTTTGCTGTTGCGTTGTATAAGTTGCTTGCATATCCTAGAGATTAAGCCCTTGTCCATTGCATCATTTGAAATGATTTTCTCCCATTCTGTAAGTTGTCTTTTTGGTTTCTTTTTGGTTTCCTTTGCTGTGCAAAAGCTTGTCAGTTTGATTAGCTCCCATCGGTTTATTTTTGCTCTTATTTCTGTTGCCTTGGGAGAATGACCTGTCTTTTCTTTTGTTCCACCCAATTATGTGGAGGGTTTCTTGCCCTTTTTGGAGGTTTAAGTTCTTCTGCTTGTGTTCAGTAAATATTCTGTGTGAATTGTTCTACATGTAGATATATTTTTTTTGATGTTCTTGTGGGAGAAGGTGAGCATGACGTCTTACTCCTCCACCATCTTGATCCTTCTCCCTGTCATGTATCTTTTTGCTTTTTCTTTTTAGGGACGTACCCTTGGCATATGGAAGTTTCCAGGCTAGGGGTCCAATTTGAGCTGCAGCTGCTGGCCTACACCATGGCCAGAGCAACGCTGGATCCTTAACCCACTGAGCGAGACCAGAGGTTGAACCCACATCCTCATGGATACTGGTCGTATTCATTTCTGCTGCACCGTAACGGGAACTCCATATCTTTTGGAATGAAAGTTTTGTCCGGATATATGCCCAGGATGGGATTGCAGGATCATATGGTAGTTCTATATTTAGTTTTCTGAAGAACTTCCATACTGTTTTCCATAGTGGTTGTACCAATGTACATTCCCACTGGCAGTGCGGGAGCGTTCTAAAGGGGGCTTTTTAGAGGCAGGAGTAGCCTGGGGGTTTGAAGGCAGAGAACAGGGTTCCTTGGTGGCACTTCCATCTCTGATCAGCCATGTGAATTGAGTCAGAGGACGGACTCTCTGAACCCCATCTGTGACGTGAAAATTTCCTTGCAGGCTCACCTGGGGGTTAAATGAAGTAAAATAGAACAGCCCAGCCTCTGTAAACGTGCTCTTAACAGTTTCTTCCCTCCACAGACATCCACCCTAAAGGCTCGAATCCAAATGCAGTGTTTTGGAAGTTTTTTTTCCCTCTAAAACTGATTCTTAACCCCAGACACACAATTAGGCAAATGAAAAGAGATCCTTAAAGAGAATTTCAAGGTACATTTTGTTTTCCTTCCCAGAAACCCTTTTGGATT
This sequence comes from Phacochoerus africanus, assembly GCF_016906955.1. NCBI lineage: Eukaryota > Metazoa > Chordata > Mammalia > Artiodactyla > Suidae > Phacochoerus > Phacochoerus africanus. The sequence goes on along the minus strand of NC_062558.1, from coordinate 27,939,686 downwards.
CCACTTTGACCTATTTCAGAGGCAACAGCAAACAAAACAATAGCTTTGCCAGGGGCTGGACCATGATTTATCGAGGAGCAGAAAAGACAGGTGGCTTAGAAAGTATTCGGGGGAGAAAATTGCTGTGAAATCTGGTGTTCGCGTGTGTTATTGCCTCTGGGAAGACCGAGCTGACGATGTCTGAAATAGAGAAAGAGAGAACATTGTTTAAATTTCTTGGCAGCCAATGTTCCCAGGACAGGAAATTTGAATATTACCTGTAAATTGGGACTGGTTTTTGGATTTGCTTGAATGGTCTACAGGGAGGTGAACGACAGTCATTGAAAATTACAGTCTTGGAGTCAGATCTAGGTTCATATCCAGCCCCTGTCATTTCCTTATTTGACAGGTGACTCACTCTCTCTGTTCCTCAATTTCTCATCTGTGCCACAGGGGAGAGAATAAATAATACTGCCAGGTTTGCCGTGGGGACTAGATGAGATAATTATCTGAAATTCTTAGTCTAGTGCCAATGACAGAGTAAACCCTTAGTAAATAATCTTTAAAAGATAAAAAAATTTCTAGTGAGGAGGAAGGAAAAAATGTTTTTTAAGGGACTCCACTCCACCTGAGCCGAAACCATGCAAGGGGTTTTTCTCTGTGGCCACTTTTGATCATCATATGTAAATTCACAGTTTATCCTGCAACTGGAGCTGAGTTGTGGACACAGAAATGCTTATCTTTGTATGAAATCTCCAGACACTAAGTTTTGACAAATGTTGAGTGGGCCGATGAAGATGATCCAGGGAGTGTAAGTGGACCCCTGCTCTCCAATTGCTTGACTCTCAGACACGGACAGATCCCTCTGAACTGTGAGAAAATAGCCTTTGGGATGGGGGCGGCTGTCTGGTTTCACCTTATATAGGGGGTATATTCAGATTTTCATTTATAATTACAATTCACTGTGATTGTGGGGGAACTTTCCTGGTGAGAGAGGGCCTTGGGAGCCAGGAGTCTCTGAGTGGAGTTTCTGGGCAGTGCTACCAAAGGCACCTCTATGATTTTTCTTCTCCAAGGTAGAGAGTGGATTCTGTTGGTTTTCCTTTTCCTGATCCATAGCACGACACCCAGGCTGCAGTGGAAAACTGTGCCTTGTGGCTCTAGAGAAACCCACCAGGTCCAGCTGTGGTGGGAGGAGGCGCTGGACCTGTGGGAGAAACATTTATGAGCATCCGCGGCTGGAAGCTCGTGTTAATTTGGTGCAGGGAAGGGAGTGTAGGATGACTTCTTTCTCCATGAACTGCAGCTGAGCATGCAAACTTCCTGAGGACCAGTTGGGGGAGTGATTTGGTCTCCTCTGTGATTACCTGGGTGACAATCACTGTGGTGGATATTTTCCTACTCTGTTTTCTTGGGAACCATTCTTATCTTAAGATAGAAAGAGAATTCATCTTAAATTGAAAGAGAAACCTTATAATTAAGCATTTACAAGCAAAGCAGATTTACAGCTATGGTGGTCACATTTTTCATTGTCAGCAGATGCCATTGAAACTAAATAACCCATTGAAACTGGAAGAAAAAAATTGGGGGGGGGGTTGATTTTTTCAAAAGCTCTGTTAACGATGGTAGTCTCTATTCTATTTGTTTTCTCTGGTGCCTTAGTGACAATAAAATAGAAGGCAGTCGTGCACCGTGAAATTGAGCTGAATTGGGAAGGGCAAGGCTGGTGAAAGTGTATTTTTCTCCTTGGTAATTTATTAAAGTTACCTTCACAGTGACTTGGGAAGGTAACTATGGTTCGGAACCATCCTGTCTATTTGGAGTCTCTGCTGAGCTGAAATAAGTGTCATTTTTTTCCTTTCAATCTTCCCTTTTTTCTCGTAAAAATGAGAATAGATCATTGACCTCATTTGCATACCCAAGACTTGGGGTCTGTAATAAGACAAAATACTCTTAATTACTGGAATGACATATAGCTTTTCTACAGGCTTCGTAGTTTGCATGGAACATTCTTCTTTTTTTCGCTCCCTGTAACTTGAAAAGTAATGCAAGGTCATTGTCAGAAAATTGAAAAACAGAAAGGCTAAAGAATCACTGTTAACATTTCTTTCTAGTTCCACTTAATGCTCTTATTCTCTGAATTCATTACATTCTGTATAAACAATTTTCTCTCTTGCTTTTCTTGGCTTAATATTTTATCACAGACATTTACAAATATAATTGCAAACTTTTAGTAAACCTAAATTGCTCCTCAGTATTTCTTCACATGAATGTTATATAATTTACTTCATTTCTTGAATGAGGCCAGTTAGTGTGTTTCTAAATATTTTTCTGTTCTAAATAATGCTTGAAGCTTTGTCTTTTAGCTTATTTTCTTAGGTACATTGGCAGCGGTGAAAATACTGGATATTGAATTTGAAAGGCTTATTCAATGCTTTGGAAAATTGCTTCTCCAAAAGTATCAGCTAATACTTACAATAGTCAGTTTTATGCATTAACTTGACTAGGTCCTGGTGGTTCAATCAAACACTAATTTAGGTATTCTCTGAGGTATATTGTAGGTGTACGGAATGTTCATAATCAATTGACTGTAAGTAAAGGAGATTATCCTGGATTGTCTGGTGGGCCTGATCTAATCAGTTGAAAGATTTTAAGGATAGCCCTGAAGTTTCCTGGAGGGAGAAGAAATTCTGGCTGTGGACAACATCTTATGGTCCTGCCTGAGAGTTTCCACCCTGCTTTTCCTGAAAGTCTTCTCTATAGATGTTGAACGTGCCTAGCCAGCCCCTGACAATTCCTTGCAATAAATCCCTTAAAATATTTCCTCCTGGTGCTATTTCTTGGGACCAATTCTGACTGATACAATCCTCCAACAAAAAGTACATGAAATGCTCATCTTAGCTCAGCCTCATAGCATTAAGTATTATTGCATTATCATTTTTACTTATTTGATGCATGTAAAATGTATTCAACCATTCTTCTAAATTGATTTTCTCTCAAATAGGATCAAAAAGCTCTCAGACATTTTGACCGTCTGTGTTTCCACTTTTGGCAATTGTATTTCACATCCTTGGTTGTGAAGAGTTTGAGGAGGCCAGCTCTGTGTCTCTGTACTCAGCCTCTATCATTTTTGGCTGCCCTTGGGCACAGAACCTCTTGCTGCCTCAGGTTCTTCATTTGCAAAACGGGGATCCTAATAGTGTTGCCTTTGCCACTTATACATCTATTGCTTCTTTTTCTGTCTTTCTTTTTTCTTTTTTTTTGGCTGTGCCTGAGCATGCCGAAGTTTTCTGGGCCAAAAATCAAACCAGACTTGAGTGAAGCCTTGGATTTGAATTCAGGAGACTTGGATTTGAATTCTAGCTCTGTCATTTGCTAACTTTGGGGAACTTCTTTAGCCTACTTTATCATGTTGGGAAGATTACATGAGGCAAAGAATAATAAAGCATTGAGTGTAGTTTTTCCTACTTCTTTTCCCTTCCCAAGTCACTCAGTTTTGTAGATAATGGAATACCTCACTTGGCATTCAGAGTAACCTTATGAAACCACTAAGGCAGGTATTATTTTATCCAGTTTTGCAGGCACATAGTCACTGAACTGTTTAGCACCACACAGGTAGTTAGTGGTAATGAAAGGACCGGAGTTTTGCATTTGGGACTTGATTTTACCCTACTTACGGTTTGGTAAGTCGCCTGTAGTCTATGGATTCTCTTACCATTTTGAATTTACCTTCTTTATCTCTATGTGTGCTTTTTGTCTTAAAATCTACTTTGGCATTGCTGTTATTATACCAGTTTTCTTCTTGTTAGTGTTTGCATGGTATGTATTTCTCAAATTTTTAATTTTTAACCCATGTTTCAGATATTTTGGATGTGTTTCTCATGTTTTTATTGTGATTGTTTGTGCCAGTCTGTCAATCCTTGTCTATTAATTGTCATTTTTTAATGTACATTTAGTGCAGTTACTAATATTATGCGTGTTTTAATCTATGACCACACTATATGTCTTTTCTTCTACTGCATGTCTCATATTGTTCCTGTTCTTCATTCCTTTGTTGTGTTTTTTGGAATTTATTAAGGGAAAGGATGGAATAATAAACAAATATCCAATTAGCTGTGAAGTTGCATACTCAGTGTATTAGTGGATACTCTGATGAACTCAACATATCACTTTTATTTATGAAAAAATAAACAAATATTTATTCATTATTTGGTATCTTTGCCATATTTCCAGACAATTCCTTATAATACGTTAATTCCATGTATCAAGTTCCCTAGTTATATGCCATTACCATTGTGTATTTTTTGGTGTTACTTTATATAGTCAATATTCAGTTATATGACTCTGCTATTTTCATTGCTCTCATTTTCCCTTCCTGTAATTCTATTCTTCTCTCTGGGGTAACTTTTATTCTGCCTTTGTTAGCATTTTATTTAGTAATGTTTGCTATGGTAAATGTTATACTTTTTTGTCAGTATGAAAATGTCTTTATTTCATTTTTGTTCTGGAAGAATATTTTTCCCAGTAATAGAAATCTAAGTTGGCAGTTATTTTCTTTCAGTACTTTGAATATATCATTATGTTGTGTTCTGGCTTACATTGTGTTGAGAAGTTACTGTCAGTGTAGCTTTTTTTTTTTTTTTTTTTGGTATTTTTGTCTTTTCTAGGGCTGCGTCCTACAGCATGTGGAGGTTCCCAGGCTAGGGGTCTAATCACAGCTGTAGCGCCGGCCTACACCAGAGCCACAGCAACGCAGGATCCGAGCTGCATCTGCAACCTCCACCACAGCTCATGGCAACACTGGATCCTTAACCCACTGAGCAAGGCCAGGGATCGAACCAGCAACCTCATGGTTCCTAGTCGGATTCGTTAACCACTGAGCCACAACAGGCACTCCAGTCCAACTATTTTTACTTTCAAGGTAATCTTTCTTTTTTCTGTGGCTGATTTTTAAAAAATCAAAAATTCTTGAGGTGCAGTTGGATACAATAAAGCATATCCACTTTAAATGTACATTTTGATGTGTTTTGACACATTTATTCACCTAACTAATCTGTACCACTAGCAAGATTATATTATTTCCATGACAATGGAAGGTTTCCCTGTGTGTTTTCCCAATCAGCCTTCCCTACCACTGTTCCCAGGCGATCACTGATCTGCTTTCTATCTCTGTAGCTTAGATTGACTTTTTCTACAATTTTGTACAGATGGAAAGATATGTCTGGTTTGCTCAGTATAATGTTTTGAGACTTATCCATGGTATTGTGTGTAACAGGACTTCACTCCTTCTCCCCTCCTTGATATAGATACAATTTGTTATCTATTCGCCCATTCACAGACACTTAGGTTGTTTCCAGTTTTGTGCTATTATGAATAGAATTGCCATAAATATTCATATACAAATCTTTGTGTGGAAAAAGGTTCACATTTCACATGGTTAAATACTCAGGGGCGGGATCACTGGCTCAATGGTAAGTGTATGTTTAATTTCACAAGAAACTGCCAAATTGTTTCTCAAAGTGATTGTATCATTTTATACTTCCTCCTGCAGTATAGGAGAGTTTGAGTTGCTCCTTCTTGTCAACATTTGACATTGCCAGTCTTTAATTTCAGCCATCCTAGTTAGTGTGTAACAATAGCCTTTTGTGATTTTATTTACATTTCTCTAATAACAAAACATTTTGAGCATCTTTTCCTGTGTTGAGTTGACATTCCTGTATCTTTGTTGAAATGTCTGTTTAAATCCTTTGTTCATTAAAAAAAAAAAGTCAGGTTGACTGTTGGCTAATTCTGAAGTTACACGAATTGTTTTTATATTCTTGATACTACTAGATACACATTGGCAAACATTTTCTCCTGGTCTGTGGCTTCTCTTTTTATTTTCTTACCAATGCCTTTTAAATTGTGATGAAGTACAGTTTATCAGTTTTTAATTTTATGGTTCACCGTCCTTGTGTCCTATCAATTTTACCCTGAAGTCATAAGGATTTTGTACTATATTTCCTTGTAGTAGTTTTATAGTTTTAGGTCTATAATTCATCAGAGTTTATTTTTTTATATCACATGAGATAAAGACCCAGGTTCTTTTCCTTTCTTTTTCTGTTTGTTCTCTCTTCCTCTGTCTTCCCCTCCTTCTGCCTCTCCTTCCCCTTTCCTCTCCATTTTTTCTTTTCTCCTTTTTTTGCTATCTTTATTTATTTGTTTGTTTTTTGGTTTTTGTTTTTCTTTTAGGGCTGCACCTGCTGCGTATGGAAGTTCCCAGACTAAGGGTCGAATCAGAGCTGCAGCTGCCAGCCTACACCACAGCCACAGCAACACTGGATCCAAGCTACAATGCCAGATTCATAACCCACTGAGTAAGGCCAGGGATCAAACCCACATCCTCATGGATATTAGACGAGTTCTTAACCTGCTGAGCCACAACAGGAACTCCCCTTTATTTTTCTTTTTTGCCAATTTTTCCCCCAGCACATTTATTGGGAAAAAAAAATTCTCTTCCCATTGAAGTACCCTCCTTCTTTTGTTGAAAATCAATTGACTCCATATTTGCAAGTCTATTTCTGGACTCTCTATTTTGTTCTTATGTCTATATGTCTATTTGCCCACATTATCTTGATTATTTTGAAACCAAGTAGTGTGAGCTTTTCAACTTTCATCTTCTGTTTCAAAATTGTTCTGCTCTTCTGAGTCTTTTGAATTTCAATAAGTCTTTTTTGAGATTGTGGTTTAATGCATAGATTCCCTGGCCTCTGCCCCCTTTGTGGGGTCTGGACTCTAGTATTTGCCTGCCACACCGTGTGAGGCTGTCAGACTCTCAGCCCCTCAGCCATCTCCTCTGCTGCTGACAAATGCCCACAGAGGGAATGGGGCCACTAGTCCCAGGATCATCTTCCTGGCCTTCTGTTGGCTCCTGGATTCTGGTGCAGCAATTCTTCCCTTGTTGTTTTATTTCTCTGATGCCTTCAGTAAATCACCCTTATATTTTGAGCAGCTTTTACTGTGTCCTCAGAAGAACTGGTTGGGATAATTACTGAAAGCAAGGGTCTTCAGCATGATTTTTTTAAAAAATTAAGATACAATAGACATATAACATTATGTCAGTTTCAAGTGTGCACATAAAGATTTGATATTTGTATCTGTTGCTAAGTGATCACCACAAATAAGTCTAGTTAACATCCTTTACCACACATAGTTATAGGATTTTTCTACCTGTGATGAGAACCTGAAGTTCTCAGGCTAGGGGTTGAATCAGAGCTGCAGCTGCTGACCTGCACCACAGCCACAGCAACTCCAGATCTGAGCCATATCTGTGACCTACGCTGTAGCCTGTGGCCATGCCAGATCTTCAACCCACTGAGTGAATTACTGGTTGGGATACTAGTCGGGATACTCATGGATACTCATCAGGTTCTTAACCCGCTGAGCCACAACAGGAACTCCTCAGCTTGATTCTTTCAACTGATATCAATATACATGGCTTATTTAATCATTCCTGCCTTGGTGGACATTCTGTTTGTTTACAAATTTTCGCTGTTTCCCATGGTGATGGGTTAATTGTATTTGCACACATCTTGTCAGGAACATGTGTTAAGTACTTTTCTAGAAAAAGTTCCAGGAAATGGAAGTGCTAAGTCAGAGGGTTTGCATTTTTTAAATATTTTGAAGCAGCCAATTCTTTTCCACAATCGCTGTGCTAGTCAGTACTCTCCCACCATAAGTGCGAGTTCTCATTTCCCTCCACTTTCCTTGGTGCTTGGTATCAGACAGTCTTTTAAGTAATGTCAGCTTGGTAAGTGGCAGTATCTTCTTATTGTTCAGATTTTCATTTCAATGACTCTTAGCAAAGTCGAACATCTTTTCATATGTTTATTGGCCATTTATGTTTCCTCTTCTGAGAAATCTCTTTTCAGATCATTTATTTATTTGTCTTTTTAGGGCTGCAGCCTCTACATATGGAGATTCCCAGGCTAGAGATCAAATCAGAGCTGTAGCTGCAGGCCTACGCCACAGCCCTAGCAATACCAGATCTGAGCTGCATCTGCAACCTACACCACAATTCATGGCAATGCCAGATCCTTAACCCACTGAGGAAGGCCATGGATCAAACCTTTATCCTCATGGATGCTAGTCAGATTCATTTCCCACTGAGCCACAATGGGAACTCCTCAGATCATTTAGCTAGGAGATGATTTTTCCTTACTGACTTACAGTTCATTATGTCATTTGGATATTAATTCCTTATGTATGCATCAAATATTGTCTTTAGTTTGTCCCATTCCTTTACTTTTCATGGAGTCTTCTGTCTTACCTATGTTAAAATTCTATTGTAATCAGATTACTGGTTTAATTTTCTATGACTCAACATTTTATCTCTTACACCAAAATCTTAAAGCTTATCTGCCATAATTTTCCTAATAATCTTGCTTATTTTTTTGCCTCTCAGTGACTTGCAGATACACGATCCAACATTAACTTTTGTTGTTGTTCACACACATATTGTGAGCTTTTGTGATGGCTTGTATTTCACTTTTAGATTTTGTGGTATGAATTCTAAATGAGAGCATTTGATGATTTTTTTGTAGACTGCAAAAGGATTTACTTTTCTCAAATTACCCATGACATTTTTCACAGAACTAGAATGAACAATCCAAAAATTTATGTGGAACCAGAAAAGACCCGGAATTGCCAAAGTAATTCTGAGGAACAAAAACCAAGCAGGAGGCATAACTCTCCCAGACTTCAGGCAATATTACAAAGCCACAGTCATCAAGACAGTGTGGTACTGGTACCAAAACAGACAGACAGACCAATGGAATAGAATAGAGAACCCAGAAATAAACCCAGACACCTATGGTCAATTAATCTTTGACAAAGGAGGCAAGAACAGAAAATGGGAAAAAGTCAGTCTTTTCAGCAAGCATTGCTGGAAAACCTGGACAGCTGCATGCAAATCAATGAAACTGGAACACACCCTCACACCATGCATGAAAATAAACTCAAAATCGCTTAAAGACTTAAATATAAGACAAGACACCATCAAACTCCTGGAAGAGAACATAGGCAAAACATTCTCTGACATCAACCTTATAAATATTTTCTCAGGTCAGTCTCCCAAAGCAATAGAAATAAGAGCAAAAATAAACCAATGACAAGCTTTTTCACAGCAAAGGAAACCAAAAAGAAACCAAAAAGACAACTTACAGAATGGGAGAAAATCATTTCAAATGATGCAATGGACAAGGGCTTAATCTCTAGGATATGCAAGCAACTTATACAACGCAACAGCAAAAAAGCCAACCACCCAATGGAAATACGGATAAAAGACCTGAATAGACCATTCTCCAAGGAAGATATATAGATGGCCAACAAACACATGAAAAAATGCTCAACATCCCTGATTATTAGAGAAATGCAAATTAAAACTGCCAAGAGATACCACCTCACACCTGTCAGAATGGCCACCATTAATAAGTCCACAAATAACAAGTGCTGGAGGGGGTGTGGAGAAAGGGAACACTCCTGCACTGTTGGTGGGAATGTAAGCTGGTACAGCCACTATGGAGAACAGTGTGGAGATACCTTAGAATCTATACATAGAACTACCATAGGGCCCAGCAATCCTGCTCTTTGGCATATATCTGGACAAAACTTTCCTTAAAAAAGACACATGCACCCGCGTGTTCATTGCAGCTGTGTTCACAGTAGCCAAGACATGGAATCAACCCAAATGTCCACTGACAGATGATTGGATTAGGAAGATGTGGTATATATACACAGTGGAATACTAGTCAGCCATAAAAAAGAACAAAATAATGCCATTTGCAGCAACATGGATGGAGCTAGAGACTCTCGTACTGAGTGAAGTAAGTCAGAAAGAGAAAGACAAATACCATATGATATCACTTATATCTGGCATCTAATATAAGGCACAAATGCACAAATGAACCTTTCCACAGAAAAGAAAATAATAGACTTGGAGAATAGACTTGTGGCTGCCAAGGGGAAGGGAGTGGGGTAGTTGGGGAGTTTGGGGTTGATAGACACAAACTATTGCCTTTGGAATGGATTTACAGTGAGATCTTGCTGTGTAGCATTGAGAACTATGTCTAGATACCTACATCACAACACAACGATGGGAGGAGAAAGTATGTATACATGTATGTGTAACTTGGTCCCCATGTTGTACAGCAAAAATAAACAAATAAATAAATAAGAAAGAGAGAGAAGAAATCAGGATGGGATTAGCATTCCTGAGACTGAGCTGTGAAAAAGAAAAGGAACCTGCACCCTGGGAAGCCACGTAACGACAGGAGATCAGCCGAGATGGAGAGACCTCAAAGTCACCAAGAAAAGCTCAGCAGCTGGACTGAGGAGGGCAAAGTAGAGTGAGAGCCACACAGATCATCTGCACCACTGCCCAGCACACCACAGCCTGAGACACTCAGGTAGGGGCTGGGAGCTGAGACTCAGGCTCCGGAGGTCAGTTCCAAGAAGAGGACTAGGGATGGAGGTTCCCAGGCTAGGGGTCAAGCTGGAGCTACAGCTGCCAGCCTACGCCGCAGCCACAGCAACGCCAGATCTGAGCTGTGTCTTCGACCTACACTACAACCACAGCTCATGACAATGCCAGATGCCTGACCCACTGAGCGAGGCCAGGAATTAAACCTGCAACCAGATTTGTTGGATTTGTTGGATTTGTTTTTGCTGGACCACAAAGGGAACACCAAAGCTCATTCTTTTAAAAGATTAGTATCAGTGTTGCTAAGACCTTTGGGCTGAAAGCAAATTATACTTTGAAAAGTAAGAGAAATAAAATAAAAGATAAGATAAAATAAAATAAAAAATAAGATGATAAAAAAGGAAATAAAATTTAAAATGATAAAATTAAGATAAAATAAAATTTAAAATAAGATAAAATAATGATTAAATTAAATTAAAAATTGAAAACCTTCTCTAGCATGGTTATTTCCCCAAGGTCATATACAGTATATTAGTCCATTTAGAGACCTGCCTTGAAACAATGTTCAGAGTATGTTGGGAAAATCCATTTGGGAGGTACTTCATTCTGTATTCTCTATTCATATCTTGCTCTTGGAGATTCCAAATGCACATTAGCTTCTTAAACCCTGCCAGTGAGTGGGGACAGGTGATCGTCACCAAACCCCGGACAAAGCAGGAATTCTCAGCCTGGTGTGTGCAGACCCCACTTGCCTGGGCCAATTGCACTGCCCTTTGCGGTTGTCCCTGTCTTGTTAATTACTGTTTGGGCAGCTTGTCCTAATCCCCTACGCTCGGAACAGAGCCAGGCCCGGCAGAAGCCATCTCTTGTCCTTGCTGAATTTACCATTGTTGGACTTTTGCACATGGCTCTGGAACGCTGAATGGAGCTTTCAAGTAGGGCTCGTTTGAACAAAGATTTCTGGGTTCTGGCTTAGACCCACCTAGGCTGATGGTGCCCTGTTGGGAATGCTAAATTTGCCTGTTCAGAAACAGGCAGCAAAAGATATGATCATGACAACTTGACAGTGAAGCAGCACTGCAGCCTAAGGTTGACCTGGCATCGCAAATAAAATATGAAGTGTCAAATAGGATGGTGGCATTGAATGCATTGCCTCTCTTCTTCCTGGTTCAGTTTCTTGCTGTGAGCCTGTTCAAGGCAGCAGTTGTTCAGAAAAACCAGCAAAAGGAGGTGTCTGCATAAAACAGAAGTGTGTGAGTGTGTGTGTGTGAGAGAGAGAGAGAGAGAGATGTTTCTGGTCATTCCCAGTGCCTCAGGAGATGGGAGATGGGAAGGTGGTCCGGTGAGGTTCGCTCTTCTTCGAAGCCAAGTACCAGCCCAGAGCTCAGTCTCTTCAGGAATTTAATGTCTTTCATATAAGGATTTGTAAAGACAGAGCCGAGATGGCAAACATCTTGCCTAAAGCTGAAAAGAAAAAACATTTCTGTCACCCAGAAATCTGCTTATTTATCTCTTAGGAAAACATTTATAAATATAGTTGTAAGGAGACAGAAACCATTCCATTCTGGGTGATCTTGTTAAACATCTCCGTTTTGTTTACTCGGCATTTGAATACGCTCCTTTTTTCCTTCGATGTTTTTTCTCTGTAACAAGTGGATCTGGGGTCTTCTTTGAGGCTTACTTTCAATCCTCATAGAAACTGTGAAATAATCTTTAGGTTAAGAAGTGAAATCTTAAATGCCAGGCGCTGATATATTTTTTTTCTCCCCTCCGTGAAGCTAATAAGACGACTTTCAATGTCTCACTTAAAATGAGCCTACTTGGAATGGGACTCATTAAAAAAGGAAAATACACACCTGCCCATCCAAGGGCCTCCAGCAATCTGAACAGAAGGTGCTCTATGTATTGAAGAGAAGAAATAAGCAGTTTGAGAGGAGGCAACAAATAGCCATTGATGATTCAAGGCAGTTCTGGAGTGATTCCTAATTGGGGGGTCGGGGAGGGAGGGCCTGGAGTGGTGGAGGGGCGGGGGCGCACATTTCGGGAATGGGGACAATGGGGGAGGAGGAAACTGGAGGTGATGGGAGGAGAGGGAGTAAAGACCCCGCTGAGGGAGAGAAAGGGAGGGGAGGAGAGGAAGGCTGAGAGCTCTGAAGCAGTACCAGTGGTAAACACTGTCTGGGGAACGGTGGGCTCAGTTCAGGCACAAGAACAGAGTACAGACAAGGAGAAAGCCTGTCACTTAGAGACATTTGTGGGAATCACAGCTTGGGCTTCGTGACGAAAGTAAGTCAGATTTGAAATTGTGCCCAGCCCAGGAAGGCACAAAAGACTCTCCAAGAGGGCTTGAGAGAAATTTGCAAGGATATGTGGGTGCCAGGAGGCTCAAGTAAGAAAAAATACCAATGAAAGAAAGATGTGTGTTTGTGTGAATTTTTTGGAGGGGGGGGATGGATGTTCTTATTCTTTCTTGACTGTTTTTTCTGAGTTTCCTGAAAAGGCCTTGGGACCAGATTGGCTTCCACACAGGTTGGTCTGGGATAGTTTTCCAGGGGTAGTGGAATTATTATTTTATTTTTTTTCTTACATCCACACCTGTGCCATACAGAAGTTCCCAGGCCAGGGGTGGAATCAGAGCTGCAGCCACAGGCCTACAACACAGCCACGGCAACACTAGATCTGAGCCACGTTGGTGACCTACACCGCAGTCTGTGGCAATGCAGGATACTTAACCCACTAAGTGAAGCCAGAGATCAAACCCAAATCCTCATGGGTCAGGTTCTTAACCTACTGAGCCACAATGGGAACTCTAAAGTTCTTAATTTTTTAAAAAAGGAATCTGGGAGTTCCCCTCATGGCAGAGCAGTATCCATGAGGATGCCGGTTCGATCCCTGGCCTTGCTCAGTGGGTTAAGGATCCAGAGTTGCTGTGGTGTGGGTCAAAAAATGTGGCTCGGACCCTGCGTTGCTGTGGCTGTGGTGTAGGCCGGCAGCTGTAGCTCTGATTCTACCCCTAGCCTGGGAACCTCCATATGCCATGAGTGCAGCCCTAAAAAAAGCAAGCAAGCAAGCAAGCAAGCAAGCAAGAAAAAGGAATCTGAAGGTTTGTAGGGGTCATTCTTATAGTTTGTTAGTAACGTAACTGTACTGCCAGCCCCTGGGATCAGGTATAGGCACGTAGTGACAATTTCTGGCCAAGGACTTGTGAATGGAAGTTGAGTGTAATTCACATGTGTAATTTCATGCCAGGGCATTTACTTAACTGCTGCAGAACGTTCCAGAGCTCTTCTCCAAGTGATTGATCTTGGAGTGAAATGACAGGCAGTAGACCAGGATTGACACACTTTTTCTGTCAAGGGCCAGAGAGAAAATAGTTCTGGCTTTGCATGGTTTACAGAAAAGCGGTCAATGGAGCAGCACTCATTTTGTTACTCAGAAGGGACTTTTTATTCTCTCTCTTGATAATAAAGCTACATGTAGGCAGTGACAAGAAGGTGAGAGACAGGGTTGGGGGAGCTGCCAGGAAATGTGTCCTCCGCTCCCGTCCTCTATCATATTCTTTCCAGGGATTTAACCCTCTCTCCTTCATGACTGTCTTTTTCCCCCTGCTTTTGCTGGGCTTGAACATTTTCTTTGTTTCTCTGTCTCTGTCTCTGTCTCTGTCTCTGTCTCTCTCTTTTTTTTTTTTTGTCTTTTTGCCATTTCTTGGGCCGCTCCCTTGGCATATGGAGGTTCCCAGGCTAGGGGTCAAATCGGAGCTGTAACCACCAGCCTATGCCAGAGCCACAGCAACGCGGGATCTGAGCCACGTCTGCAACCTACACCACAGCTCATGGCAACGCTGCATCCTTAACCCACTGAGCAAGGGCAGGGATCGAACCTGCAACCTCATCGTTCCTAGTTGGATTCGTCAACCACTGTGCCATGACGGAATTCCTCTCTCTCTCTCTTTTTTTTTTTTTAATTGAACTACGGTTGATTTACAGTTTTTGTGTCAATTGCTGCTGTACAGCATAGTGACCCAGTCATACATAAATATATATTCTTTTTCTCATATCATCCCCCATCGTGTTCTATCACAAGTGATTGGATATGGTGCCCTGTGCTGTACATCAGACCTCATTGCTCGTCTATTCTAAATGGAATAGTTCGCATCTACTAACCCCAAACTCCCATCCATCCCACCCCTGCCCCTCCCCCTTGGCAACCACAAGTCTTTTCTCTGTGTCTGTGAGGCTGTTTCTGTCCTGTAGATAGGTTCATTTGCGCCATATTTTAGATTCCACATATAAGCAATATCATATGGTATTTGTCTTTCTCTTTCTTGAACATTTTCTTTCAAACTCTGGTTTGCTGATTTAATCGTACCACTTTGGGTCCTGCGTGGAGTGGAGGATGAATTGTCCCCTGGTGCTCAGAGCTGGGATTGGGGTCTGCGTTCTGGGGCGCCCTGATGTCTCTGTAATCACAGGTGGCTTCTGCTCACTGCGGTGTGAGTCCCTTCAGCCAGAATGTGAGCACTTAGTCTGGGCCACGCCCTTGCCGGTAGCAAAGGAAACAAAGAATGACATGCAGTTCCTGTTCTCCAAGTATGTGCAACCCTGGGAGGAGAGGCAGGTGCACACAACCCATGAGGGCTCCCGGGGGCTGAGTGATGTATGCAGGGGGAGGGTTAGAGAGAGAAGGGGCAGTCGGTTTGGCTGGAAAGAGTATCTTATAGGTGATGGTGAAGCTGCCCGTGGCTCTCCCAGGGCAGGGCTAGAAGAAGAGCATCCTGGGGCAGAGGGAAAGGCCCACAGGTGTGCAAAGGCCCACAGGTGTGCATGTCCAGATAAGCATGAATCAGAGGCCCACAGGTGTGCACAGGCAGGTGAGCATGGTTTGGAGGCCGCAGGTCTACACAGGCAGGCAAGTATAGTAGAAGGAGTAGAAACTGGTCCTAGACGGGCAAGCGGGGGAGAGGTGAGTAAGGATGGAGAGATAGGTTGGCTGAAGCAGGGGTGGGGGTGGGGTTTGAACACAGCTGTGGAATGACAGGTGTGTCCTCAGGACGGTCCCTGTGGTGAGTGGGAACCTTGGGAGGCAGAGGCCTGCCAGGAGGCAGTTTCAGTGAGATTGGCTGCGTGGGAGTGATGAGGGCAGAGATTTTAAGAGAGGATCCTGGCTGGAACCAGTGGGACATGGAACAGAGTCTATATGGGAGACCAGAACAGAGTGGGAGGCAGAGGTGTTAAAATGCAGGCTGCGAAATGGAGCCTGAGATGAAAGCCCTGGTTCACGTGTTTTATTTTATTTTATTTATTCTATTTTACTTATTTTATTTCATTTTATTTTTAGGGCCTCACCTATGGCATATGTAAGTTCCCAGGCTAGGAGTCAAATCAGAGCTGTAGCTGCCAGCTTATGCCAGAGCCACAGCAATGCCTTATCGGAGCCGCATCTGCAACCTATGCTGCAGCTCAAGGCCTTGCTAGATTCTTCACCCACTGAGCAAGGCCCAGGGATTCAACCCTTATCCTCATGCATACTAGCTGAGTTCTTAACTCACTGAGCCACAACAGGAACTCCATATTTTAAAGGGTAGCTCATGACTTACGACCATGGTGGTGTCACTGGCTGGACTTAACGCTCCCTCTGCAAACAATCGAAACCTGGGCAAAAGACATGAAATGACTGTTTTCAGACTTTAAACATGTGGCACAGACATGTGATCCACAGGGGAAGGAAGCAAAGGTGGTTGGGCCCCAGGAGGCCAGCCAGGGTCACTTGGTTTGGGTGGGACCCCACAGGGTCTGGGGAGCTCTGATTGGCGTAATTCCCACAGATTCTTCAGGATTGAGGTACAGTCAAGTTCAGAGCAGCTGGGGTGGAGATCGGGGCATGCACTGTGCCAGGAGCATGACCCCTGGAAGTGAGACCCATGTTCAAAGGGTCCCCTATCTGGGTGCTTACCTGTAAGGATGGCTGGGCTGGGAATCCTGATGGAGACAGGTCCTCCCTTGAGTTGCTGTAACTGGGGTGACCCATGTGGACTCTGAGAATCGGAAGACCAGCAGGAATAGAGGAAGGTAGAGTCTGGTTCACAAAGCTCCCAGCCAGAGAATCAGAGCTCACCTGGTGGTCTTTATTTTCTTTCTATGCCATAATGCCCCCACTGTACAGATGGGCCCAGGTGTGGAGTCATGTATACTTTTGTTATCTGTGAGAGATGTAAGGAGTATGTATGTTGCCTCAGGGTTCAGTCTGGGCATAGTCTTGGCAGCTCCTCAGGACCCCAGCATCTGTCCACTGCATGGCCCCTTCCAGAACACCCGTCAATCTTGTGCCCACGTGGAGCTAGCTAGGTCTCATGTTCCAGCTCGTCCCTGCTTTCCACGAAAGTTAACACAGGGAGGGGTATTTCTTGTTGTAGCTCAGTGGGTTAATAACCTGACACAGCATCCAGGAGAAAGTGGATTCGATCCTTGGCCTTGCTCAGTGAGTTAAGGATTCGGCGTTGCCACAAGCTGCAATGTAGGTCACAGATGCTGCTTGGATCCTGAGTTGCTATGGCTATGATGTAGGCTCCGATTTCACCCCTAGCCTGGGAACCTCTTTATGCTGAAGGTTCAGCCCTAAAAAGAAAAAAATAAAACACAAGGATGGGGCTAAAACTGAGGCTGCTGGAAAGACTGCCTCCTGGTTCCAATGGAGGGAAGGACCCTCTTTTGCACTGGGGGATATACCAGCTGTGTTCTTGGCTCAAGTCACCTTGGAGGTCGTGGGCACGCCAATTCCCAGCAGCGTCCTACTGTTAACCCTTCTGCTGGTCCCAGGGTCTTGCTGACCAAGGCACATCTTTCAAAGTCTACCAAGAATGCATCTTACTTTTTCTCATTGAACCAAACACATCATCTCTACTCCAGTTTAGTGCATTTCCTTCCTGAACAGTATCACTCAGCCATGGGAGTATCACATTAAGTGTCTCTCTGTTTTTGAGTGTGGGGCCATTCCACTGTTCTCAACCCATAGCTGGGACAGAATCTATCTCCCAAATATTAAGTACAGTAAAAGCATCCAACATCTTCTGAGCTAAAGAAAACTTCGGCTTGATAACATTCCCAGTCCTCTCTTGACCCAGACTACTTAATTCGAAGTCAAATTCTACTAGTGAGTAAATGGGTTTTCATTAGTGGTAGGATATTTTTTAAGTGCAATATTCCTAATCCTCTGTTAGCTGAACCTCCCTTGAGACTGGAGATGGGGGTGGCCCTGTGGTCTGAGTCACTCCATCCCATTATCACCACGATAGATTGGCTGTTAATGGATGAGCTCAGAGTGTGATGTGTATTTCAGAATCAAATTTCTTCTCCCTTTTCTCCGGTAAACACTCTGTTAGTTGTTTATAGATTTCCCCCCTTTTGCTCTGATAATGTCTCAAACGTTGTTGATGTATAAAGTCAATTTTATGTCTGTTGTGTTTTCTGCATCTACCATCGTGATTGCCTGCACTGATTGTCCTTGGAAACCCACGAGCGTGCACTTGAAGAAAATGAACAAGAGAGACATCCAGTCACTTTACAGCAGAGTCTTTGCAATCTCAACCCTCCCTGCTTTGTGAGGAAGCTCTGAAGCCAAAGCTCACCTTGTGAGCTTCTTTCTACAGGGAGGAAAGAGTTAGAAGGATGGTGGATGGAGGAGGATTGCTTCTTTTCCTCTGTGATCCAGGAAATCACCATTAATATCTATCCATTTAAAAGGTGTATCGGATGGAGTTCCTGCTGTGGTGCAGTGGGATCGGTGGCATCTCTGGAGTACTGGGAAGGAGGTTTGATCGCCGGCCCTGGCACAGTGGATTGAGGACCCAGTGCTGCCATGGGTCGAGATTGAAGCTCGAATCTGATCCCTGGCCTGGGAACTCCATATGCTGGGGGGCAGCCAAAAAAGAAAAAATAAAATAAAATAAAAGGAGAAGTTCCGTTGTGGCACAGAGGAAATGAATCCAACCAGTGTCTATGAGGATGCGGATTTTTTCCCTGGCCTTGCTCTGTGGGTTGTGGATCTGGCATTGCCGTGAGCTGAGGTGTAGGTCAAAGACACAGCTCAGATCTGGCATTGCTGTGGCTGTGGTGTAAGCCGGGGGCTGCAGCTCTGATTTGACCCCCAGCCTGGAAACTTCCATGTGCTGCAGGTGCAGCCCTAAAAAAGCCAAAAAAAAAAAAAAGAAAGAAAGAAAGAAAGAAAGCTTTACCTGGTGCTAATGGCAAAAAACAAAACACGAACCTGACAAGGATGAATTCCTCCTCCGCCAGGGGTCACCTCTGCGGGGAGAGGACATCTGTGAGCCGTGGGCAGCCGTGAGGTCAGAGGTGACCTTTTGGACTCTGTGGGCTGTCCTCTGATTCAGCCCGGAAGGTCAGATGTCTTCTTGGGGCTGCGTCCCCTTCCTCCTTAGCTTTTGCATCGGGGGATAAGCAGAAAGTCACCAAGACTCCCCTTTCTGCTCATCAGAATTAAAAGCCAATCTGAACAGACACCAGCCATCATCACTGCATTGGGTGGATGAAGGGACATGGGGCACCTTTGGTCTGCAAAGTAATTGGTGTGTGAAAGTGGCTCACTCACCCCCGAGCCTGAGTTTTGGAACTGATTTCCAGACCAGACTGTGAGAGTATTAGCCCAAGGCTGAGATTAGCAATCAGCCTCAGGGGCACAGGGTAATTATTTATTTTGCTAAATAACACAGACATGCTCTGGCTTAATTACAGTAGTTTTGCTGGGAGAAAGAATTGTGGTGTTTTCCATGTCACTGTGTCTCTTTAATGAGACTTTGCTCACTTTCATTGGCAATACTCTGCCGTGCCCTTTGGTTTGAAGTGATTTCTAATTTGCCAATGTCATTTAGGAAAGAGGAACATTTCCAAAACTATATTTTGGAGGTGCACGGATTGTGTTTTGGAAAAGCCTGAATGTTCATCTCTTCCTGAGTTTCCAGACTTGATCGTGTAAAAATATATCATCTCTACCCTCTTTGTGTGTCTCCAGATTGTTAGCATTTGGTTTAATCCCAACATCGAGAAACCCAAGTGTCAGTGAAATGGAGCAGGACCCCGTGGTCCTTCCCTGCCATGTCCTCCACCTGCCTTTCATCTGTAGAAAAACTTCAGTCAAAGAATAAAATTAGTCAGAATACAGAAAATAGGTTTTCCCTTGTGGCCCAGTAGATTGAGGATCTGGTGTTGTCACTATAGAGGCTTAGGTTGCTGCTGTGGCTTGGGTTTGATCCTTGACCTGGGAACTTCCACAAGCTGTGGGCATGACCAAAAGAAAAAGAAACTTTTATTTTGGGAGTTTCCACTGTGATGTAGTGGATTAAGGAGTGTATTTGCAGATCACTGCGGAAGCGCAGGTTTGATCCCCAGCCCAGCACAGTGAGTTAAAGGATCTGGCGTTGTAGCAGCTGTGGCTCGGATTCGATCCCTGGCCTGGGAACTTCCATAT
This sequence comes from Phacochoerus africanus, assembly GCF_016906955.1. Classification (NCBI taxonomy): domain Eukaryota; kingdom Metazoa; phylum Chordata; class Mammalia; order Artiodactyla; family Suidae; genus Phacochoerus; species Phacochoerus africanus. The sequence continues at coordinate 27,919,768 of NC_062558.1, read as the reverse complement.
GGGTGTGGCAAAAAAAAAAAAAAAAAAAAAAAAGAAGGAATAGAGAAAATGCAGAAGCAAAGGGAAATAGTCAAGCAAAATAAAATAGTTATAGTTTAGTCCTTAAACAAAGTCAAGGACCTTTAGTTCCTCCTCAAGGTCTGTAGATACTATTCTGAGCCATGTCCTGTGAGCTGCCTCGTAGATACTGAAACCCCCACCATGTGGAAGATGTTAACTATATGATGAGCAGACTGCAGTCAGGGCATAAACTGCCACAATTCTGAGCACTGGCCTCAAAAAATTGAGAACGAATCAACCTCGGGACCAAAGATTAACTGTACTGAAAACAATCTAGATGACACTGGTCAGACCACTGCATGACCGACCAACTTCAAGGTGACTGTTGGAGCTGACTAGGTTGTTTCTGCACGTGGCCTCCCCCTTCTGCCTCTACGCCCCCTGAAACTCCCTTTCAAAGCTCTTGCCAGAGTTGTCTCTGGGAGGATGTGAGTTTGATCCCCGGCCTTGCTCAGTGGGTTAAGGATCTGGTGTTGCCTTGAGTTGTAGTGTGAGTCACAGACAAGGCTCAGATCTGGTGGTGTTGTGGCTGTGGCTTAGGCTGTGGCTGTTGACTCCTAGCCTGGGAATATCCATGCGTCGTAGATAGGGCCAACAGAAGTTTAAAAAAAAGCTGTTGGCCACTTGACTTCTGGGCATGAGTCTCCTTCTCCCCCAGGGCCAACCTCTGAAATCAAGCAAACTTTCCTTTCCACCATCCTCGCCTCTCAAGTATTGGCTTTCTGGCAGTGAGAGGTGGACCCCACTTTCAGTGACTCAGGGCTCTTTTTAGGAGTCCTAAAGATCGACTCCACCAACAGTCAAGGGTCCTGTGTCTGAGTCTCAGCTCTGCCACTGCGTAGTGGGATGGCTTCAGGCAAATCATGTAATATTTATGAGCCTCAGCTTCCTACCAGATAAAAATAAGTGGGTTCGCTCTTCCATTCAAATATTACCTAAGTGGCTACTGTGAGCGGGGGACTGGTGTAGGTATGAGGACTACTGCGAGAGAGGTTGAGGGAATTCCTAGTTACCAGGAGTTCGGACTCTAATGGAAACGACAGACAATAAACATGTAAGGGAGTGAATGAGATCATTCTATGACACACAAAAATGTAATTGATGAGTTCTCATTGTGGCTCTGAGCTAATGAACCCGACTAGTAACCATGAGGATGCGGGTTTGATCCTTGGCCTCGCTCAGTGGGTTAAGGATTTGGTCTGTGCCCTGAGCTGTGGTGTAGGTCGCAGCTGTAGCACTGATTCCACCCCTAGCCCGGGAACCTCCATATGCTGCAGGCATGACCCTAAAAAGATAAATAAATAAATAAATAGATGTAATTGAGATGGTTAGGAGTGGAGGAGGCTGCTTGACAGAGGGGCACAAGGAAATCCTGGCTGAGAATGGGGACATTGGGAAATAGCCATATTGGAAAGCAGAATAAAGCAAAGGAGACAGACCTGCCAAATTTGGAAGAAGAGCTGCTCAGGCAAAGGAGAAGAGTACATTCTCGGCCATGCAGACGGGTCCCTTAAAGTGCCATCCAGCTTGAAAATTCAGAGACTTGGAGTTCCCTCATGGCCTAGTGGTTAAGGACGTGGTTTTGTCACTGCTGTGGCCCTGGTCATCGCTGTGGCATGGGTTCGAGCCCTAGCCTGGGAACTCTAGCATGCCACAGGCACAGCCAAAAAATAAAAAAATAAAAAATCAGAGACTTCTGTGCCAGGCATTTCAAGCTGAGTTCTGCAGTTCCTCCAGGCTCACTTGAAGCATTGCTATTTATTTATTGTCCTAGGTCTGATTTTTTTTTTTCATTTTAACTCTTTTATTTTGAAAGTCAAGAAACTGGGGAGTTCCTGTTGTGGTGCCTTGGAAACGAATCCGACTAGGAACCATGAGGTTGGGGGTTCGATCCCTGGCCTTGCAGTGGGTTAAAGATCCGACGTTGCCCTGAGCTGTGGTGTAGGTTGCAGACTTGGCTCAGATCCTGTGTTACTGTGGCTGTGGCATAGGCCAGCAGCAGTAGCTCCGACTGTACCCCTAGCCTGGGAACCTCCATATGCCACGGGTGCAGCCCGAAAAAGCAAAAAGCAGAAAAAAAAAGAAAGAAACTGAAGCTCAGAGAGGTATCTTGTCCAAGTTCACACAACTAGTTAAGACCATGCAGCCCAAGAATTCCTTTCTTAACAAGTCTTCATTCTGTGTTTCCATGCTATTTAAAAAAAAAAAATTAAATTTCTTTATTTTTTTCTATTATAGTTGATTTACAATGTTCTGTCGTTCATATATATGTTCTGTCATTCATATATATGTGAATATATATATATATTCACATGTATATTCATATATATATATTCACATATATATTCACACATATATACATTCACACATATATATTCACACATATACATTCACACATATACATGCACATATACATTCACACATATACATTCACATATACATTCACACATACATTCACATATATATTCACACATATACATTCATACACATATATTCTCACATATACATTCACACACATATATTCTCACATATACATTCACACATATACATTCTCACATATACATTCACATATATATATTCTCACATATACATTCACATACATATATTCTCACATATATATTCACATATATATTCATTCCTTTTTTTTTTTTTTTTTTGGTCTTTTTAGGGTCATACCCACGGCATATCGAGGTTCCCAGGCAGGGGTCTGATTGGAGCTGTAGCTGCCGGCCTATACCACAGCCACAGCCACGCCAGATCAGAAACGCATCTGTGACCTACACCACAGCTCACGGCAACACCAGATCCTTAACCCACTGATCAGAGCCAGGGATTGACCCTGCATCCTCATGGATGCTAGTCAGATATGTTTCTGCTGAGCCACAACAGGAATTCCTGTCTACACATTCTTTTTCTCACATTATCCTCCATCATGTTCCATCACAAGTGACTGGATAAAGTTTCCTGTACTGTACAGCAGGACTAGGTTTGATGTTTATGTCCTTGTAGAGGCTTAGCTGACGTCCTAGCCTCCTTCCTATTTACCGTGTGTTAATCCTCCCTTCCTTCTGGGCCCCCTTTCTTCACTGATTGCTTCCACCTAGTGGCATTCGATCTGGGACTCTTCCTGCATCATTTCTGCCAGTTTGATGCTCTACAGACAGAACTCATTTTATTTGTGCTTTGCATATACAAATTGAAGATTTGTGGCAACCTCGTGTCAAGCAAATCTATAGGCACTGTTTTTCCAACAGCATTTGTTTACTTCGTGTCACCTTTTGGTCACACTTGCAATACATCAAACGTTTTCATTGTTATTATACTTGTCATGGTGATCTGTGATCAGTGGTCTGTGAGGCTGTGACTCTAATTGTTCTGGGGCACCAGGAACTGTACCCAGGTAAGATCTCAAATTTAACCGATAAATATCTGTATTGTGACTGCTCCATAGACTCATGGTTTTCCCATCTCTCTCCCTCTCCTTGGGCCTCCTTAATCCCCGAGACACAGCAATATTGAAATTAAGCCAGTTAAGGGAGATGTGAGAGATTCTGTTCTGATAATGTTGTTTGAGCCCAAGATCAAGCCTTCTTACCTTGGAATATTCTGTCATAAGTGCCAGTGCATTTTCTTTAGTTCTTTTTTTTACTGCGATAAAAATCTCATACCCTAAAATTGACCATTTTAGCCATTATTATTACTATTATTATTATCATTATTATAATGTTTTGTCTTTTTAGGGCCACACCGGCAGCATATGGATATTCCCAGGCTAGGGGTCAAATTGGAGCTGCAGCTGCCAGCCTACACCACAGCCACAGCAACTCAGGATCTGAGCCACATCTGTGACCTACACCACAGCTCACACAACACCGGATCCTTAAGTCACTGAACGAGGCCAGGGATCGAACCCACATCCTCATGGATGCTAGTCAGATTTGTTTCTGCTGTGCCACAATGGAAACTCCTATCTTGTTTATTTTTTAAATTTTATTTGGGTCTAGTTGACTTTCATTGTTGTGCTAGTTTCAGGTGTACAGCAAAGCGAATCAGGTATACATTCACATATATCCATTCTTCTTTTTAAGTTTGACATGAGGCAGCGTGGTCTCCACTGGAACCCTGGTTTTCCATCTTCCTGCCTGATATCTTTTACCCTTGAAATGCCGAGCTTCTGGGTTTTATTTGTGCCATTTCAGGAGAAATCCTCTAACTTCAACTGCTTGTTGAAACAGCTGCCTGCTAGCTGGGACATGTGTTCAGCTATAAAGCAAAAGTAGACTTTCTCACATTTCCATGAGAGAATGGTGTACAGTGTGCTGAAATCAGGATGAAATAATCATTTCCCACGTCAGAGCATAAGCCTCTAACCTCGTCCCTCAGAGGTTCTCTTGTGTGTTGTCCAGACAGATTTGCTCTCGGAAATGTCCAAGAACACGCTGTATTCAAGGCAGGAAGGCTGTGGAAACTCCTCTACAAGTATGGAGGTACCTCAGAAAACTAAATATAGAACTACCATATGATCAATCCCACTCCTAGGCATCTATCCAGACAAAACTTTCTTTGAAAAAGATACATGCACCCCTGTGTTCATCGCAGTGCTATTCACAATAGCCCACATATGGAAACGACCTAAATGTCCATCAACAGATGAATGGATTAAGAAGATGTGATACACATACACAATGGAATACCACTCGGCCATAAAAAAGATAAGCTAATACCATTTTGCAGCAGCATGGCTGGAACTAGAGATTCTCATACTAAGTGAAGTAAGCCAGAAAGAAAAAGACAAACACCATATGAAATCACTTATTTGTGGAATCTAAAATATGGCACAGATGACCCCATCATCAAAATGGAAACAGATCACAGCCAGGGAGAGCAGACTTGTGGTTCCCAGGAGGGAGGGGGATAGATGGGGCAGTTCGGGGTTTTGGGAACCAAACTGTTATATCTGGAGTAGATGGGCAATAGGGTCCTACTGTACAGAACAGGGAACTGTGTGTGATTGGGTCACTTCGCTGTACAACAGAAATTGAAGAAACATTGAAAATCAACTATACTCTAATGAAAAAAAATGATTTATTTTGCCTTCCAGTGACTGTTTTTAAAAGGCATGTGAAGGTTGAAAATCCCATTTGCTGGTTATAGCTGGTATCACCCATTGCAGTGTTGGACTCCTGTGTTATGGGTGGTACACATGGTTCTGTGACAGTGTGGGGAGGCCACTCCATGTCCCTTCAGGAAGACTTGCTCTTCTATGCAAGGACCTTCTATGACAGCCTCCAATGACTACCACCCACCCTTGGGCTCCCTCTGGGCTGCAGAACTTAGCTCAGGCCACTTTTTCCCCAGGCATCCCCCAGCCATCAACTGTGGGCTTCAGGGATTCTGGGGCCTGGCCATCCTTGCCCAAGGCTGGACCTGTCCCCCGGGTGCCTTTGCTCCAGAGTCCCACATCAGGCTGGGTGAGGCTTTTTCAGATCTGCATTGCCATCCAAACCTCTCCCTGCCTCATCCTGCCCCTTTTTCCTTCTCTCTCTCATGGGCATCACTCTCAAATTCCTCACTCCCAGGTCTATTTTATTTTATTTTTTGTTTAATTTAATTTTATGTTTTATTTTATTTATTATTATTATTTTCTTTTTTGGCCACCCTATGTCATATAGAGTTCCCAGGCCAGGGATCAGATCCCAGCTGCAGTCGCAACCTATGCCACGGCTGCTGTCTCATATAAATGGAACTATCCAATGTGTGCCCTTTTGTGTCTGGTTTCTTTCACTTAGCATCATGTCTTCAAGTTCAGTCACAGGGTAGCCTGGAAGAGGACTTTGTTCCTTTTTTTTTTTTTTTAAATGGCTGCACCCATGGCATATGGAAGTTCCCGGGCCAGGGATTGAATCCAAGCCACAGCTTCGACCTGTGCCACAACTGTGGCAGTGCTGTATCCCCTAACCCAGGGTGCCAGGCTGGGAGTCAAACCTACACCTCTGCAGTGATCTGAGCTGCTGCAGTCAGATTCTTAACCCAGAGTGCCTCAGTGGGAACTCCTACTCCTTTTCGTGGCTGAATAGTAGTATGTTGAGTGGATACACCACCCTTTATTTATCTGTTCATCCATTGGTGGACATTTGGTTTGTCTCCACTTTTTGGCTATTGTGAACAGGGCTGCCATGGACATCTGTGTGCTAGTGTCTGCCTGAATCCTCGTTTTCTTTTTCTGGAGGGTGGGGTGGGGTGGAGGATATATACATAGAAGAATTGCTAGTTCATATGCTAATAGTGTTTAATTTTTTGAGGGAATGCCAACCTGTTTCCAGGATTGGCTTTTGAAAATAATAATAATAACAGTAATAATAATAATAATAATAATATCTACCTTAATTCTCACACTGGAATGACAACTGGAATAGGTCTTCCAGGAAGCAGACTGTGTAAAGCTGGTCTTCCTCATAGATAGGCAGCTCTCTAGGAGACTGGTACAGAGTCTGAGACTCATTTGCATTTTTTGAGGCTCAAATGGTGACTGATGATTTGCCCCCCCCCCAAAAAAATCAGAAAGCAGAAGTTTCCTCTCCACCCACATCTGTAGTAGTTAGTGGACAAGCAACCTGTTATAGATGGAGTGCTGAGTATATTTCAGGAAAAGATGCCTGGATACTTATAATCAGCGCAGGATGGCATTACTGCAATCCTGATTTAATACCAGCGCTATTAGAACCGGCTCTCTCATCCGCTCCACGCAAATGATAATTTATGTCTTCATCGACTGCACATTCTACTTATCACTGGGTTTTGAATCAAATTTGGATATATATCCCCTCCTTTTTTAGAGAACGATATATTTCACTTTCACTTAAAGGTGTCTGAATGGATTATGAAAAGATTCAAACTCAAAACTGATCTTATCATAATTTTAAAAATTTATCGGGAGAAAACTGAGCCACATGGACAGCCAAATAATGCAATTACTCTGATTTACAGTGCATATTTTCTCTCTCTTGCTCAATCCACCCCTTTCCTTATGAGAAAGAATTCCGAAGAGCCTTTGAGCTAAGATACTTAACTCTTCCTTCACCTGATTTTTCTTTCTTAAGAAAATCTATTTTTTCCCAGGCTAAATGTTTTGTCTTTCCACTCTGACACCAAACTGTTATATGTTTTTGGTACAGGGCTCTTCTGTTTCAATTTTTGTTAATATTGACCAGCTATGGAGCTCCTGAGAGTTAGAGTTCAAACTTTCCTATCTGGGCATTTGGGATGTTTAATTTGCTTCTTTTTAAAGTGCAGATAAAAGCATTTTGGTTTGTTAATTGGTTGAGTTTTTGCTTTTTGTTTTCGCAAAGAGAAACATCCAGTCTTTCCATCTCTGTCTTGCTAGCTGAAGTCTGGGTGGAATTTTTAAACCTTGGACAAGCCAGAGATCATTGCTTTGGAAAGAAAAGAAAGCCAGGCATGAGCACATAGAAAAATAGTAATAAATGTTTATCTTATATGTGGAATCTAAAATGTGGCACAGGTGGACCTATTTACAGAACAGAAACAGACTCACAAACATGGAGAGCAGACTTGTGGTTGCCAAGGGGAAGGGGGAGGTGGTGGGGGTGGACTGGGAGTTTGGGGTTAGTAGATAGAAGCTATTACATTGAGAATGGATGGCCAATGAGGTCCTGCTGTCCAGCACAGGGAACTCTAATCTCTTGGGATAGAGCATGATGGAAGATACTATGAGAGAAAGAATGTATATATGGATCACCTTGTTGTATAGCAGAAACTGACACAACATTGTAAATCAACTATACTTTAATAAATTTTTTAAAAATGTTTAAAGAAAACAGAAAAAAGGAAACCTGGCATGAGTAAGAAAGGCAATTTACTGGGAGGATTTTTGGTTAGCCCATGAAATTCAGAGGTCCCCCAAGTGACTGAGCCGCAAGAAGGCCACACTAAAGGCATTTCCAAAGACCTCAGAGGAGGGAATTCCAAGAAATCCATGTTAGGGTTCTGCCTTCAGTACTGTCTCATCTTTCAGTCTTATTCTCTGAGTTTATCAAAAGAAAACTGGATTGACTCTGCTATGTCATGGACTGGCTTCCCATGGGTCATATGTTGCCCTGGTCCCATCCATTTGGCCAGGTGGAAGTGGGAATAGAGGGCTACCCAACACAGACTTAGCAATTGGAGTCCAAACTCATGAAGATCTTGCTTAGGAAAGTGGGCTGGGAGCTGAGCAGATACCAACCAAACAGGTCCCCTTACATCCTAGCCCTCTCACTGGATAACACCTTTATAACCCAATCTTCTCTGCCTTCTGTGTACATGGATTGCAGAGTGAGAACATCATTGGGTTTGGGCCACTCCATGTCCACATCCACTTTCTTTTATGCTTCCTTTCACCCCCTTCTGGGGTCTTCCTTTCTCTTACCAAAAGCATCATAGGTGGGGTGATGAACTAATGTGTCCTATGTGCACTGACTGTGGCGGGGACATGACCGATGGTCAGTCAACCAGATGCTCTCCTTCGACATTGAATTAGGACTAGATTTCTGCAAGCTTGGACCAGACACTATGAATGTATCCATTTTATCTGTGCAACTGATGAGGCTGTTACTTTGTGGGTTTTCTTAAATTTTATTTTATTGAAGTACGTTGATTTACAATGTTGTATTAATTTCAAATGTACAGCAAAATAAATTAGTCATGCATAGACATATAACCATTCTTTTTTTCACATAGAGGTTATTACAAACTATTGAGATTTTCCTGTGCTATATAGTAGGTTCTCGTTAATCATCTATTTTATACAGCAGTGTGTATATCTTATTCCCACCCTCCCAATTCTTCCCTCCCCCCAATGATAACCGTAAGATTGGTTTTGAAATCTGGGAGTTTATTCTTTAAAAACTTTCTTTTGTGTCATTTTTTTTATTAGATGCCACAGATAAGTGATATCATATGATATTTGCCTTTGTTTGACTTACTTCACTCAGTATGATCATCTGTGGGTCATCCATGTCCATCAACAGAGGAATGGATAAAGAAGATGTGGAAGAGATATACAGTGGAATATTATTCAGCCATAAAAATGAAACAGTGCCATTTGCAGCAATGAGAATGTTACTTTATCTTGCTACCCAGACTCCCAGAGGTGCCCCTGACTTCTCTTGTTTCAGAGAACTATTTTTTAGGATTTTCTTTTAAACCAGTGAGCTAACTACCTAACTACAAAAATTCAGCAAATTCTGCTTAAGATATTCAGAGTCTGCGTCTGCCGTGTACACCCCCAGGTCTCTAAATGATTCACTGTTCAAAGTCCAGGATAATGGCTCTGAAACTTTAGGGGTGGGGAGCCCTTTGCCAGAAAGGAAAGTGTCAGTGAAGAGCACTGGGCTGTTTTTACTGAGACCAGAAGATCATCTCCTGAAATTATTTATGAAAGAAGGAAACAAAGACTATAAAAAATTCTCACTTAAATCAATCTGGTTAGCTCTTGCTTGAACATTGAGTCACTAAGATTCTATAAAATCCCAGAAAACTAAATATAGAGCTACCATATGATAGCAGTCCCACTCCTGGGCATATATCTGGATAAAACTTTCATTCAAAAAGATACATGCACCCCTATGTTCATTGCAGCACTATTCATAATAGCCAACACATGGAAACAACCTAAATGTCCATTAGCGGAGGTGTATATTAGGAAGATGTGGTATATATATATACAATGGTATACTACTCAGCCATCAAAAGACAAAATCATGCCATTTGTAGCAACATGGATACAACTAGGGATTCTCATACTAAGTGAAGTCAGAAAGAGAAAGAAGAATAGCATATGATGTCATTTATATGTGGAATCTAAAATACGGCACAAATGATCCTATCTACAAAACAGAAGCAGATCACGGACATGAACAGACTTGTGGTTGCTGGGGGGTGGGTAGGGAGTGGGGAGGAAATGAGATAAACTGGGAGTTGGGGGTTGGTAGATGCAAACTATTACATTGAGAATAGATTAGCAATGGTGTCCTACTGTACAGCACAGGGAACTATGTCCAACCTCTTGGGGTAGAACATGATGGGAGATAGTATGAAAAAAAGAGTGTGTGTGTGTGTGTATAACTGGGTCACTATGCTGTACAGCAGAAACGGACACAATACCATAAATCAACTATACTCTGATTTTAAAAATTGCCTTCTCTTTTAACGGACTGTTCAGATTTTTAACTCTTGCAGTGTGGGAAGGTAAAATGAGCTGGCTTTGCCTGTTTTTCCCTCCCTATCCTCTTGACAAAGAATCTCCCATTTTTGCTGCTGCAACCCTCTGCCAGGGCTCTCATTGCTAACTTTTCTGTGCTACCTGCCTGTCACTACCATGATTAGAAGGAGCAGCACACTGTATATATGTAGCTGGAAAAGGGTTTCCTGACTCCTTTGGGACCTCCGTGAGTGCCAGAACCAAGTTTAATTTCTCTTGTCACCTATTTTGCCATACCCAGTACTTGACAGTTACTGGTACTCAGTACATCTTTATCAAGTGGAAGTGTGTTGCTATTCTTTTACCAAATCCGGTACCTGAGTTCCCATTTTAGAATTTCGACTTTACTGTGGTTCCATTCATTGAGTGAGTTAAGAGCTCAGGGTCTTTCTTCTGAGAAAGATCTGGAATCTGAATTTTAACATTAAACATGGTGAGATTAGGAAAACTGGGCTGGAATTATATGCAATTTCTGGGGGTAGAACATCATGGAAAATTGGTATGAGAAAAAGAATGTGTGTGTGTGTGTGTGTGTGCGTGTGTGTGTATGTGTGTGTGTGTCCGGCTGGGTCACTATGCTGTAGGCTGAAATTAACAACCCTATAAATCAACCATACTGTAATTTAAAAAATAAAGTAAAAAAGAGGATCCCTCAAAGAGTATTGAATAATAAAGGAAAAATTAATAATTGAGTATTAAATGAAGCATAGTCACAGAATTGCCTCAAAGGTGATATCTGAGTACATTAGGTGTGGAGTGTTTATTATATATATTTTATAGTGTATAAACCCAGTGTATGTTGTTTATTTTAATAGATCAATAGATAAGAGCATTAAAAAAAAAAAGACCTTACGCAGCTACCTGATGGCTTCTTGACTTATCCCACTCACTGCAAATAAAACTACTCTAAGCTGCTGTTTCTCTCCATCTGTGATTCTGAGAACCAATTACAGTCCATACTTATCCATCATCTTTTTTTTTTTTTCCTGAAGAATCTATTTGTCATCCAATTTAAGTATTGGCAAGAGTATTAGAATTGCCTGGGACTAGGAAAATAGTGCGTGCGTGTGCGTGTGTGTGTGTGTGTTTGTGTGTATTAGCACAGTTATGGGCAGAGTAGTGCTGGCACCAGGAATATAAAATGCCCCTGGAAGAAATATCATTTATGCCTAGCTTATGCTATATTCTTCTCAGTCCTGAGACCTGTCCCGTTTAAAAACAAAAACAAAAACAAAAATCTGTATTTGAGCAGGAAAGAGCTGATGAAGAGAAAAACAGAATGATTCCTCAATGAAGAAGCCCTGGGCATAAAATCAGGTGTGATCCTTTCTTCACTGTCCTGTATTATTACATTGTGTTATATGATAAGTGACATAGTTTTAGAGCATTATATTGTGAGTTTATTACTACAGTGTGGTACAGTATACTTATTATGAGAAGAACGGTGATGTTCAACTGCCTGGGATCAGATCCTTTTGGATCTTTTTGTTTTGTTTTTTTTTATGGCTGTATCTGTAGCATACGAAAGTTCCTGGGCTGGGTCAAATCAGAGCTGCAGCTGCCAGCCTACCCCACAGAATGGTGTAGGAATTCTGTATCCTACAGGAATCCAGGATTGCAGGATCTGAGCTGCATCTGTGACCTATGCTGCAGCTTGCAGCAATGCTGGATCCTTAACCCACTGAGGAAGGCCAGGGATCGAATCTGTATCCTCACGGAGACTATGTCAGGTTCATAACCCACTGAGCCACAGTGGCAACTCCTGGGATCAAATCTTACCCTGCTGTGGGTGGCTATTTGACCCTGGGTGAGTTGGAATGGGTGAGTTAGGATGGTTTGAGGTTTTATTAGAACAGGATGGCTGGTCTCACAGCAGTCTGCTGCAGATATGAAAAATTCTGGGCCTGAAGGATCATGGGTTCTCAAAGTACCATGTTTGAAGACCTTGAGCATTGCCTTAGAGGCCTGATGGGCCGTGACAATTACTCTTGAACCTCTGCACCCCCAGAACGTTATTTTCCCATGGAGTAATATTGTCTTCTAAACACAAAGCTCTCAGGAATCCTTGGAGGGTGTGGCCACTGTTAAATTTCTATTTCCAGGTGTTGGGAGACAATTATGCATAATTGCTGACTGTGCACCCCCCCCCACTTTTTTTTCACTGACTTGATGTTTTCAGTGGAATGAATTACAATCTGCCTTTGTGATGGGGTCAGTTTTGAAGGGTCTTGCTTGTGTTATTCCCCAGCTCAATTTAGAGCAATCTGCAATTCCCCCCAAACAGTATGCATCTCTGAGGAGTCGTGTCTGTTTCTCCCTTACTGCATTCTTGTGGTCATTGTTTTGAGACTGAATTACCTTACCATGGCTTCTAACTCCCTAGTTTGCTTGAGAACAGAAAGCCTTGATCTATTCTCTACTTTTTCCTTGGAAATACTATCCAGCCTGTCATTCATGACCCCATTATTCAATAGCCTTGATGGAGGGAGGTTTATTACAACAGGTACCTTCCTCTTCCCAGGAAAATCAACAAGCTTCTTCCTTTCTTAACTCCTAAAATGAAGGTTGTCTTTGAAAGAGGAAGTTGAAGGCTAGATTTGCAGGCCAATGGGTCTAGCATAGAGTGGCTGGTCTCAATGGTATTCACTGGGGTACTCAAGTTATTAGATTCTTTGAATGCTACCCATTATAGCTCTTTGTTTTAGTTAGGATAATTAATGTTAGCTGCTGTAACAAATAACCCCATATCTCAGTGGCATAACACAGTCCAACAAGGCCTGGATGGGCTTTCTGAGCCACATCCAAGTAGCTCCATCCAAGTCCAAGCAGTGGTCAGGGACAGCTTCTGTCCTATGCCCGTGCCATCTGGAAACTATGCTTGTTGCCATGCCAGCCTTAGAAGTTTCCATGGAAACCCTGGAGCATCTCACTGGGTGTTTTCAAAGGACAGGTTTGGAAGTAGCTTCTGTTACCTCTCCCCACATTTCATTGGTCAGTAGGCAGAGATGTGTCTTCCAAGGAGGCTGGCAAGCATAGCCTTTCTAGGTGCCCAGGAAAAAGAAATGGCGAGGTGAACCTGTGATATTGCCTTGATGCACTTGTCAAGTATATTTCACCATTTTCCATCCTTATGCTATGTCTTCATCTCAGGGAATTGCTTGTTACCCTTCTTTCTTTGTAGATTCTCTCTTTCCCTTTCCTTCTCTCTTTCTTGCTTTCTCTCTTCTATTTCGCTTCATTCACCCCTACCATCGGTTTATCTTATCCCTCCATCTCCCTTGTATTTTTTTCTTTTCTCTCAGTACTTTCTCTCTTCTATCTCTGCTCTCATTTCTTTATTTCTTCTTTCTTTTCGTTCTTTCTTTCTTTCTTTCTTTCTTTCTTTCTTTCTTTCTTTCTTTATTCTTTCTCTCTCTCTCTCTCTTCCTTCCTTCCTTCCCTCCTTCCTTCCTTTCTCTCTCACTCTCTGTGTCCTCTCCTTCTCTCTCCAAACATCTTTTGAATTTGAGCGTTGTACCTTTTGCATTCACATTCATCATTTGACTGTGTGCTGTTCTGTCTTATTATTTAAACGTTGTCTATGTCTCAGTCTTGTCTCTCCCATCATCAGCTGTTCACTATGTTCCCAAAACCGGTTTTCCATTTGTCTGTAAGGGGCTGCTCGGTGCCTACAGAATGAGAGCAGCGTCTATTTTAGCTCTTAATTTATGCAAAAACTCTTAGCAAAGTAGAAACAGAACTTTCTTAACTTGATAGACAGTATCTTTCAGAACTCTGAAATAAACATTGTGTTTAATAGGAAATCAAAGTTAGGACAAAAGAGGAGGAAGTGCCTTAGTATTACAGCTGACATTGTACTAAGTGCCTGGCCAAGACAATAACACTTGGGAAAGAAACAAATTATAAAAATTATATATCAGTTTTTGCTGCAAAACAAATCACCCTGAAATGAAGTTGTCTAAGATAACAACCATTTACTTGGTATGTAATTATCTATGTCTGCAATGTTGGTGGGACTCAGCTGGGCACTTCTCTTTATGGACTTTGCTCTTGCACTGGTGGCCAGCTGCTGGATAGTCGGTGGTTGTTATAGCCACTAAGTTGGGAGGCTTCATTTCACAGAGGAATCTAACTGGTACAATTAGAATAAGGGGGAGGAGTTCCCGTCGTGGCGCAGTGGTTAACGAATCTGACTAGGAACCATGAGGTCTCGGGTTCGGTCCCTGGCCTTGCTCAGTGGGTTAAGGATCCGGCGTTGCCGTGAGCTGTGGTGTAGGTTGCAGACGCGACTCGGATCCCGAGTTGCTGTGGCTCTGGCGTAGGCTGGTGGCTACAGCTCCGATTGGACCCCTAGCCTGGGAACCTCCATATGCCGAGGGAGCGGCCCTAGAAAAGACAAAAAGACAAAAAATAAATAAATAAATAAAAATTAAAAAAAAAAGAATAAGGGGGAAAACACTCTCACTATTTGTGGATGATATTCTAGTCTAATAAGAAGATCTTAGTATTAAGAACAAGACTGCATTGAAGAAATTGGTTTTATCACATTTAAGCATGTGTATACCAATCAGCATTTTTTTTTTTTTTTTGCCAGATGTTGGTCCCGAGAGACTTTTTTTCCTCAAGTGAGACATTTGCAATCATCATTTGCAAATGCAACCATCCCTTTAATTGTCTCTAGGTTTGTCTGCAAAAGCTTTCTTGTTATCTAATCTCAGATATCATCCACAGACAAATTCAGAGAAGTCGGAATTGGTTAGCACTTGACAGACCATAGGTATTTGGTACCTTCATTTATGATTGAGAAAATCAAGGCTAAGAGAGGTTAAGTGACTTGTTCATGATCACACAGCTAGCATAGCGCAAAGTATGTGCTATCAGTATAAATATTACAGTTGCTTTCTTTTCAGATTTTTAAAAATTATAGTCAGTTTACAATGTTGTGTCAATTTCTGCTATACAATGAAGTACCCAGTTATCTTCCATCATGTTCTATCCCAAGATACTGGGTAGAGTTCCCTGTGCTGTATAGCAGGACCCCATTGCATATCCATTCTAAATGTAATAGTTTACAGGTAGTAACCCCAAACTCCCAGTCTATCCCACTCCCTCTCCCCTCCCCCTTGGCAACCCCAAATCTGTTCTCTATGTCTCTGAGTCTGTTTCTGTTTTGTAGATTGGTTCATCTGTGCCATATTTTAGATCCCACAGATAAATGATATCATATGGTGTTCTTCTTTCTCTTTCTGACTTATGTCACTTAGTATGATAATCTCTAGGTGCACCCATGTTGCTTGCAAATGGCATTATTTTGTTCTTTTTTATGGTTGAGTAGTATTTCATGATATGTATATACTACATCTTCTTAATCCATTCCTCTGTTGATGGACATGTAGGTTGCCTCCATGTTTTAGCTATTGTGATAGTGCTGCTGTGAACATGTGGGTGCATGTATCTTTGCTATGAGTATAAATATTAGTATCATATTAGAAGCTTGGCTTTTTTTTTTTTTGTCTTTTTGCCATTTCTTGGGCCGCTCCCGTGGCATATGGAAGTTCCCAGGCTAGAGGTCTAATCGGAGCTGAAGCCGCGGGCCTACACCAGGGCCACAGCAACACTGCATCCGAGCCACGTCTGTAACCTACACCACAGCTCACGGCAATGCCGGATCGTTAACCCACTGAGCAAGGCCAGGGATCGAACCCACAACCTCATGGTTCCTAGTCGGATTCGTTAACCCCTGCACCACGACGGGAACTCCCGAAGCTTGGCTTTTTGATGCCTGGGCCAATTCTCCTGTAATGTCACGGTCATGATTTTCTGACTTATTTTCTTTCGAAGAGGCAGTCAGTGGAAATGATCCTAGACAGAAGAGGGAGAAGTATAGCCTTCAACTGGTTCTGACATCTTTTTTTTTTTTTGTCTTTTTATGGCCACATCCATGGCATATGGAGGTTCCCAGGCTGGGGTCTAATTGGAGTTGTGGCTGCCAGCCTACATCAGAGCCACAGCAACGTGGGATCCGAGCCACCTCTGCAACCTACACCACAGCTCACAGCAATGCCGGATCCTTAACCCACTGAGCGAGGCCAAGGATCGAACCCACAACCTCATGGTTCCTAGTCGGACTCGTTAACTGCTAAGCCACGACAGCAACTCCAGGTTCTGACACTTTTTTTTTTTTTTGTCTTTTTGCTATTTCTTGGGCCGCTCCTCGGCATATGGAGGTTCCCAGGCTAGGGGTTGAATCAGAGCTGTAGCCACCGGCCTACGCCAGAGCCACAGCAACTCGGGATCCGAGTCGCGTCTGCAACCTACACCACAGCTCACGGCAACGCCGGATCGTTAACCCACTGAGCAAGGGCAGGGACCGAACCCGCAACCTCATGGTTCCTAGTCGGATTCGTCAACCACCGCGCTACGACGGGAACTCCTGACACCTTTTGAAGGCAGAGTCTACCTATTAAATTTTATGAAATTTGGACATTGGTTGTTCCTAGTATAACTGAAAATGTTGTGAAGACATCAGTGGCCTTATACCATATTATTTGTAGGATATGGTTTAAAACTTACCAGTTATACATTTAAAAAAATTATTGGGAGCTCCCATTGTAGCTCAGCAGTAACGAACCCAACTAGTATCCATGAGGACTCATGGTTCAACCCCTGGCCTCGCTTAGTGAATTAAGGATCTGGCATTGCCACGAGCTGTGGTGTTGGTTGCAGACATGGCTTTTATCTAGTGTTTCTGTGGCTGTGGCATAGGCCTGCAGTTGCAGCTCTGATTCAACCCCTAGCCTGGGAATCTCCATATGCTGTAGGTGCAGCCCTAAAAAGAAAAGCAAAATAAAATAGAATGAAATATTAAAAAAACTTACTCGTTAACCATATAAATCCATCAATGATTTAATTTTGTTGGTCTCTCTTTGGGGCCCACCCTAACTGGATGCGGACATGAGAGCACTCGAAAGGTATCCAGCCTACAGGTGTTGGGGAGACATCTGGAGAGTGATGGGGTCCCACGAGAGCAAACCTGGAATAACAATTACACTATGTATTCCCTCCTGGCCCTCAAGCCACCCGCTTTCCACTCCTCTCTGCTCTGTGCTTTGGGGGTTCATACACATAGATGGCTTCACCTGGGCTCCATTGCTGCTGGCTTCTGGACAGTCTCAGCCACTAGGAGGCATTAGGAGGAGACAAGAGGGCAGGAAGAGAAAGGTCCTTCTTGCATGTGTTTTTCCAGGGCTACAGCTGCTGCCAAATGGCCCCTCATCCACGGCTCCTCCCCTCACGGGGCTTCAGCAATATTACTCTTTCCATATCCCCATACAGCCCTTCCAACTCAGGGGTGATGAGAACTTTATGCTATCACTCACATCTGGCTTTTTCAACATCCTTTGTTATTTCTTGTAACCCCGCTTTGCCCTCTGCAAATATTCCCTTCATCCAATACTAGTGCATTCAACAAATACCGGTGGAATCCTGCTTCTGGCTGGGACCACAGCAGGTGCATCAAGCAGCAGGGTGAGACCTGATCATGTGATCAGTGGGCAGAGTGCCTGGGCTTGCTGTTGTTTTCCTGCCCGGGGCACTGGGCAGAATGGATGGACCCTCCTCTGCGATATTGCCCATGCCCTGGGGTTACTACGTCCTCAATAATATTGCAGCTGGAAGGATGTCTAACTTTCCTTTGAGAGCACTTCTTGACTGTATCTTGGCCTTTTAATACAAAGTCTTTTAAAAAAATGTAATGCCTTATGCAATTGCTTAAGACTTGCTTGAACATTGAAAGTGCAAAGTGGTTGAGAGGCTGAGAGAGCTGCTTTATTCATTTGGATCCATTTGAACTGGAAGAACACAGTACCCTGTTCTCCTGAAATCACATTATCTTCAACTCTGTGGTTCTCTGCTTGTTGACCTGTGATGGGATGCTAGCCACTTAGCTCTAGATTTTGAATTAGAAAACAAAACAAAACAAAACAAAAAAAAACCCCACAACTGGAAAAAATTCTGCCTGGATTTCAAGATGAGCTTAGACAAGGGTTGGGAGACATGTCACTGGAAGTGTTAGTAATTTACACATTTTAAGGAGGTTGCCTACTGGCATTTGAGTCCATTTTCTGGAAAGACAAGGCTGCCTTTGGAAGATGGCACTAGGCATTAAGAAAGGAGGTTTGCCCAGCGCTTGATTAATGATTTATTGCTCTGTTCAACTCTCCCTGCCTATCAGTTGAAATATGGCTCAACGCCAGTGGGAAGTCACACAGTTGAAATTATGAGACGAGTAAAATGCCACTTGTACATCATGAAATACTGCATCTCTATCTCATGATAGACTTTTTTTTTTTTTTGGCTTTCCATGGCCTCCTGGTTCCCAGGCCAGGGGTCGAACCAGAGCTGCAGTTGCCAGCCACAGCCACAGCCACAGCCATGGCAATACAAGGATCTGAGCCGCGTCTGTGACCTACACCAGAGTTCATGGCAACCCCAGATCCTTAACTCACTGAGCGGGGCCAGGGATTGAACCCGCATCCTCATGGATACCAGTTGGGTTCATTAACACTAAGTCACAATGGGAACTCCATGATAGACTTTAATGCAGTCGTATTTATATCAGTTTTTTTTTTTTTTTTAAGTTGCAAGCAGAAGGGGCTTAAATCAGCATAACCAAATATCAGAGACAATGCTTTGGCTCTAGTCCTGCGGAAGTCCAGGGCGAGGATCCAATCCATCTGCTGACTCTAGAACTTCCTGCAATATAATTCTCTCCCCTGCTCCCTGCCTCTGCCACCCCCTCTGTATCCTCTTTTGCCTTCCTTCTCAGGCAGGTGCTCTTTATCTGCTGGGAGCTTAATTCCACCAGCTCAGAATCCCCTCTCTGAAGAGACCAAGTTTTCAGTTTCCTTCACCCCGATTTTTTGCTATGCTTTGCAAAAACCACGCTCTGTTTGTTAGCCCAGGCTTTCTTTAGGCTGTGGACTATATCATTGATTCAGTCTCAACTTTCTTCATGAGTGTATTCCAGTCTTGACCTTGGAGCCAGGTCTTGGTTTGGATTCTGGTCCTCCCACTTCCTAATTGTGACACTGTGGGCAAGCCACTCAACATCTCTGAGGCTGTCCCATCATGTACCTTGGCAATAATAGAGCCCATCTCAGAGCGACATGGGGAGATTTAGGTGATTAAGGCCCTGGCACAGTGGTTAGAGTATACCAGGTACCCAGCAGGGTACTGCTATAAAACACCCAGGCTCAGGGCCTCGGCTCAGAGAGAAAGTCAACCCCATGCAGTGCCCCTTCTCTTGTTGTCTTAGTGGTTGGAGTTTTTTCTTTTTTTTCTTTTTAGAGCTGCACCCATGGTGTATGAAAGTTCTCAGGCTAGGTGTCAAATTGGAGCTACTGCTGCAGCCTATGCCACAGCTTGTGGCAATGCTGGATCCTTAACTCATTGAGTGAGGCCAGGGATCGAACCTGCATCCTCATGGATACTAGTTGGATTCTTAACCCACTGTGCCACAACGGGAACTCCTGGAATTTTTTCTTTTACTTTATGCTGATAGAAAACTGGACGGGATTAGATCTCTCTAGCTGTGAAGAGGGGGGTCTACCCTTGCAACTGGTCTCTGAAAAGCCCCACCCCTTCAGATTTTATGAAAAGAGCCTTCATCATTGATAACTGGCTCTCAAGACTGGAGGTTGGTCCATGGAAGTACCTGGAAATGGACTACAGGGCTGCTACCAGTTTACCCTCTGCCTCCTATTCGTCACCCTCACCATGAGTTTGTGCCAGTGCGCGTGAGTGTTTGCGTGAGTGCATGGTTGCATCCATGTGCATGTATGAGTGTATGTGTGTGTGGGACATGTGTGCTTGTGCTGGGCAAACTTATTACTGCCTCAGGGCCTTGGCCCGCTCTATTCCCCTTGTCAGGAACACTGATCCTTGTCCTCCAACATTAAAATCTCAGTTCTCAAATATCTCTTGTCAGACGCCCCCCCTTCTCATGACTTGCTCCAGATGATCCTTCTTCCCATCACTTTACTGCATTTTATCTTCATCTCTGCATATGTCTGCATCAGTCAGGGTGGGCTAGTTGATGCTGCAAAACCCCCTCCCCCCCAAATCTCCAAGGTTTAAAACAACAAAGGTTTGTTTCTCACTCACACTATGAGCCTCTGCAGACTCTGACCATCACAGTCTCGCAGGTGGCCAAAACCGTGCCTCATCTGGAAAGTCACTGCCAGCTGTGGCAGTGGAAATAGAGACTTGTGCTAGTGATTAAATACTAGGGAGACGCACAATGTGTAGCTCAGGTTCCATCTATCCTCCAGTGGGCCAGAAGTGAAATCCTCTCCTGTGTCCAGAAAATGGGGAATAGCAAGTTTTTAGGGCAGGTCAATAATGACAGTCAAATTCACTGTTTGGAGTTCCTATTGTGGCTCAGTGGTTAATGAACTGGAGCAGCATCTATGAGGATGCGAGTTTGATCCCTGGCCTCACCCAGTGGGTTAAGGATCTGGCACTGCTGTGAGCTGTGGTGTAGGTCGAAGACGGCTCAGATCCCACGTTGCTGTGGCTCTGGCACAGGCCAGAGGCTACGGCTCCAATTGGACCCCAGCCTGGGAACCTCTGTATGCCGCGGGCGTGGCCCTAAAAAAAAAAAAAAGGCGAAGAAATAAAATTAAATAAAACAGATTCACTATTTAAGAGGGGTCTTATTTATTTTTTAAATTTGCTTTGCAATTTTACTCCTCCCAGAATATAAAGTCCAAGAGAGCAGAGACCTCCCACCTGCCTTCCCCGCCACTGATCCCAGGACTGAGCTTGGTGCCCAGGAGATGCTCAAATACGTTTTATTGAACCCTTGAATGAGTGAGTTATAGTCCAGAACATAGAGACCCAGCTGAAGAGCACCAGTTTCTGAAATCCTAGCAGAATTAGAGGCTGGGTGTAGACCACAGCTCTTTTTTCTGTCTTCCTGGGAGGGTGGGCTGACCTTGATGTCATGGGCCAGCCCTTCTGTCAGATGTTCGGTTCCTGTTTGAGGCTCACAAACCTCCAACCACGCGTTCTCATTCCCTGTTTAGAAAGTGGGGTCCCCAGACTCCGAGCATCTCTCATGAGGGTGAATCAGCCAATGTGCACCAGAGAGCAGACTGTGGCCTTAAAATTGAATGGAGTTTTCAAAGAAACTGGCTTTGTAGACACTGACCTTGAAGGATCAGCACCGAGGTAAGAATTCCTCTTTGCTCCGGCGTCAGGTCTGAGTCCCAAACCTGCTCTTTCCACTGAGCTGTGCCTTGTCTCCCAGTGTGCTTGTGGTGGAGGCTGCATGGGGGCAGACTCAGGCTACCAAAGGTCAGCTGGCCGAATGGCCATTGAGCGGCCACAGAGCCGCTCATTAGTGTAGCCGAGCTCAGCCACCAGAACAGATGTCACCTTTCATTCCATTGTTTCAGGCCAATTAGTGGTCCAGCTTCTTCCGAGGGTCTGACCTGGTGCTGACTTATATCGTGTCTCATCATTATCTGGAATTATTTCCCTTCCTTGAAACATACAGAGGTCGGAAGTGAGATTGATGTAGGGCGGGCACTGGGCAAGTTCAAAGTGCTGGTGCTGGAACCCATGGGTGGAGGACTTTCCCTGTCCCGGACCCTCTTAGTTTTGCATCCTGTGATGGGGTATATGAGGAGCCTTGTAAAACAAACAAACAAACAAACAAACATCCACTGTTTGTTTTTAACCATTGTTCCTATTGTTTTCATGTATGACTCTGCTTCATACTCACTCCTCTGGACCAAATGAGTCTCTTAAAATATGGCAGGATAGGTTTAGGCTCAATTCCATGTGAAGACTTTCAGGAGTGCTTGAATAGATGGAATCAGCAAAGGGGGAGTCAGAGAAGTTACATGCACATAATCCTTTCTAATTGTGGTTGACTTAAAACCTAATTACTATAGAGTAATTAGCCTATAAGAAAGATTTTTGAGGCTGTCGTCATTAATACAATGGGCCAAGCAGGAGATGTGATGGGATCATTGGGTTTTAATTAATTGGCCACAGGAGAATTCCTGTTTCCTGAAGGAGAGCTCCTTGCTTAGGGAGATTTACACACTGTAGGATTACAGGAGCCTGCAAATCACTTCCATTGAATTTCTGCCCAGCTGACATTTATTGAAAAGCTGCCAGGTCAGTTGAAGGTTACAAGAATTCTAATCTGATTTTTAACCCCAATGGCATTCAGAATGTCAGTCTACAGGTGGGATTCTCTTAACTCTACTTAATTTCAAGGTTAATAAGTTAGCGATTCTGTTTGGGTTTGTACTGGAAGCCCCCCTGCCCACCACCCCCAATGTCTCTCTGTCTGTCTTGTCTTTAATTTTTTGGTTTGTGTGTTTGCATTTGTGATGTTGAAATGATTCTGGGTGATTTGGAGGTGCCGTGAGTTCTGTGAGTGTTAGAACCAAAGGTAGATATTCTACCTTCTTTTTTTTTAATTAACTTTATTGAAGTATAGTTGATTTACAATGTTGTGTTAGTTTCAGGAGGACAGCACAGTCAGTCATACATATAAATATATTCATTCTTTTTTCCTATAGAGGTTATTACAAACTCCTGAGATTTCCCTGTGCTGTACAGTAGGTTCTTGCTAATCATCTGTCTTATACAGTGGTGTGTATGTATTATTCCCACCTTCTCAATTCTTCCCTCTCCCAATAGTTTTGCCTATGGTAACCACAAGATGGGTTTTGAAACCTGTGAGTTTCTTTTTTTAAATAAGTTCTTTTATATCATTTTTTATTAATTCCACATGTGATTATCACCTGATATTTATCTTTCTCTGTCTGACTTATTTCACCTAATATGATAATCTCTAGGTCCCCCCAGTTTGCTGCAAATGGCATGATTTCTTTCTTTTTATGGCTGAGTAATATTCCATTGTATATATGTACCTTATCTTTTTTATCCATTTCTCTGTTGGACTTTTTACCTTCTTGGAGAAAACTGGTAATCATTACCATTTGTGATACTCCTTGGAAAAATGGTCATTATTATCTTTCCTTATTACTGAGTCCGTTGTAACAGTGTGTCTTCAAAACATTAGCATTGGAGACAAAGTGAGAAGTGCTAGGGTTCTGCTCTTCAATATAGTTAGCAACACTGTATTGCACACTTAAAATTTGTTAAGAGAATGGATTTTGTGCCAGATGCTCTTACCACAGTTTTTAAAAAGATAGCATTGTGTGGTACATATATGCAATGGAACATTCCTTAGCTATAAAAAGGAATGAAATAATGCCATTTGCAGCAACATGGATGGACCTAGAGATGATCAGACTAAGGGAAGGAAGCCAGACAGAGAAAGATAGATACCATATGGTATCGCTTATATGTGGAATCTAAAAAAATGATACAAATGAACTTATATACAAAACAGAAACAGGGAGTTCCTGTCATGGCTCAGTGGTGATAAACCTGACCGGTGTCCATGGGAACGAGGATTCGATCCCTGGCTTTGCTCAGTGGGTTGGGGATCCGTCATTGCCATGAGCTGTGGTGTAGGTCACAGACGTGGCTCAGATCTGGCGTTGCTGTGGCTGTGGTGTAGGCCAGCAGCTACAGCTCTGATTGGACCCCTCGCCCAGGAACTTCCATATGCTGCGGGTGCTTCCATAAAAAAAAAAGAGAGGGAGAGAAACAGACTCACGGACAGAGAGAACAAACTTGTGGTTACCAAAGGGGAAAGGTGGTGGGGAGGGATGGATTGGGAGTTTGGGACTGCCATATGCACTCTATTGTATAAGAAATGGGTGGTCAATGAGGACCTGCTGTGTAGCACAGGGAACTCTGCTCCATATTCTGTAACAACCTATATGGAAAAAGAATCTGAAAAAGAATGGATATATGTATATATATATGATTGAAGCACTTTGTTGTGCAGCAGAAACTATCTCAGGATGCAAATCAGCTATACTTCAATAAACGTTTTAAAAATGAAAATAAATACTGAATTTTAACCATAACAACCCCCAAATAGACAATTACCATTGATCCCACAATTGAATAAAAAAAGATAGCAT
Source organism: Phacochoerus africanus (assembly GCF_016906955.1). NCBI lineage: Eukaryota > Metazoa > Chordata > Mammalia > Artiodactyla > Suidae > Phacochoerus > Phacochoerus africanus. Next base: position 27,895,366 of record NC_062558.1, on the reverse strand, counting down.
TAGTGATGCCAAATCTAGTAATGGCTGAGGAGTTGGTATATACTAATATTCTCACAGTTGATACCTATAAACCCTGGAGGAAATACAGAAACCCAGCTACCTGAAGGGTGTAGAGAGAGACCAGAAGAAGCAGATCCTTGGCAACAAAGAGCAGCACCATGTAAATCCCCCATTTTATGACTTAAAATGATTGAGGGAGGGCCCCATGCAGGGAAGCTGAAACTCAGAAAATCCAGTGTTGCAGTTCCCTGGTGGTTCAGTGGGTTAAGGATCTGGCATTGTCACTGCTGTGACCCAGGGCGCTCCTCTGGCATGGATTTGATCCCTGAACCTGGAACGTCCCCAAGACATGGGCACAGATTAAAAAAAAAAAAAAAAGATATCCAGCCTTTCCTGGTGCTGATGTGAAGATGCCCACAGGTGAATATGTGCAATGGAAGAGAGTAAGAATGAGTGAGGCATGGATGGAGCCAAGCAGGGATGGACTGGGGGAACCTCAGACACACACAAGGATCCAACTCTTACACTGTTCTGGGGAAGCCGAGGAGGTGTGGAGTTGAAGCATGAGCTCAGCTTCACTGCTCATTGATTCACGACATGTTTATAGAGTTCTTCCCAAGGCCACTTTTCTAGGTGTTGGAGGTATTGCAGGGAACAGGAGAAAAAGTCCTCCCCCCACTGACTTTACAATGTAGGAGACAGAAACAGCCTATAGAAAAGGCAAGTTAAAAATAGATGGGAGTTCTCGCTGTGGCTCAGCGGGTTACAAACCCAACTAATTTCCATGAAGTTGCCGGTTTGATCCCTGGCCTTGCTCAGTGGGTTAAGGATCCGGCATTGCCTTGAGCTGTGGTGTAGGTCACAGACACAGCTTGGATCTGGGGTTGCTGTGGCTGTGGCTGTGGTGTAGGCCAGCAGCTGCAGCTCCAATTCGATCCCTAGCCTGGAAACTTTCATATGTGGCAGGTGCAGCCCTAAAAAGACAAAAAAGACTTCACTTTGAAGGCTTTTGAGGCAAGCCCTGGAGGTGAAGCATGAGCTGTACAGAGGCCATTGGGAAGAGGGTCCAGGTAGAAAGGAAGGGCAGCAGGAAGACCTCAAGGCAGCAGCATACCTGGTGCTGGAGGAACAGTGAGGGACCAGTGTGGCTTGGACTGGGTGACCGAGGAGACAGTGATAGCAAAGGTGTTCAGGAGGTAATGAGTATTGGTGTTTGGGGGCGGGCTGTGTAGGGCCTTACAGATCCTTGTAAGGAAATGGGCTTTCATGTGAATGAGGTGAGAATTCCTCAAGGGTTTGGAAAAGGACAGTGAAGATACCTGACTTCTGATTTAACAGGAGTACTCCAGCTGCTGTGTAGAGAAGATGGAGTGGAGGGCTGGGGCTTGGGGTGGGCATCAAGGATCGTTTAGGAGGTGTTTATGGTAACCAGGTAAGAAGGGATCATACCTTGGACCAGTGGAGGAGTTACAGTCATGGGAAAAGTGAAGGTATTTGAAAAATGTACTTCTCAGGTAGAAGTGTCAGGCTTTCTGGACAGCACAGATGCGGGCTGTTAAAGAAAGGGAAGGCGTTCCCGTTGTGGCGCAGTGGTTAACGAATCCGACTAGGAACCATGAGGTTGCGGGTTGGATCCCAGGCCTCGCTGAGTGGGTTGAGGACCTGGTGTTGCCGTGAGCTGTGGTGTAAGTCACAGACGTGGCTCGGATGCCAAGTTGCTGTGGCTGCGGTGTAGGCCAGGGGCTACGGCTCCAATTAGACCCCTAGCCTGGGAACCTCCATATGCCGCAGGTGCAGCCCTAGAAAAGACAAAAAAAAAAAAGAGAGAGAAAAAAAAAAAAAAGAAAAGGAAGAGCTCAGGATGTCAAAAGCTTTGACCTGAATGCCACAGGCCTTGTCCTGCTGGGGAAGGGCATGTGGTGGGGGTGGTCTTGGCCTTGGGGAAGAGCAGAAGTTTAGTAATCAAGTCTGAGATGCCTTTCGGACTCCTAGCTGAAGGGGAAGTTGGATAAAAGAGTCTGGAATTTGGGAGACAAGTCCAGGCTGTAGATATAAACTTCCATATGCTGCAGGTGTGGCCATAAAAAGAAAAAAAAATCTTTTATTGCAGTAGAGTTGATGTATAGTGTGTGTTAGTGTCTGGTGCACAGCAAAGTGATTCGGTTATACATATATACCTATATTCTTTTTCATATCTTTTCCATTATGGTTTATCACAGGATATTGACTTGAGTTCCCTGTGCTGTACAGCAGGACCTTGTTAATCCATCCTATATGTAATAGTTTGCATCTGCTAACCCCAAACTCCCCATCCATCTCTCCCCCACCTCCCTTCCCCTTGACAACCACAAGTCTGTTCACTAGGTCTGTAAACCTCACACTTCCTGCCCTGACTTCACCCCTTTGGGAGCCGTGAATCCCGCTAGCACTTACACTCAGATGTCTGTAGGCTTCAGATGATGCTCTGGGTGAATGTGAGCTTTCTTCTCATCAGCTCATCTTGGGCTGACTTGGCCAGGTCACCTATTTGCAGCAGTCCCCTTCCCAGTCCCCTTCCTGAGGAGCCTGGTCTAACCCTCTGTGCAGGGTGTTGCTCCCACATCTCAGCAGGAAAAACACCAGGACGGGATAAATGGGCACTGACTGCAGCTGCAAGCTGGCTGCTGGTGACCAGGGTAGCCTGCAGCATGCTGCACTCATGGGTGCCCTCCACGGCCACCCAGGGGAGCCCAGCTAACCTGCATACGCAGGACAGGACCCCCGGACCCTGGCCTCATTAGCGGCTGCTCTCCTTGGAGGAGCTAACCTGCCGCATAGGCAGCAGATGCGGTCCCATTAATGAGGGCCTTTCCAGTCTGGGTGCAGCAGGACAGGAGAAAGGCTTTCACTGAGAAGCAGAGTCTTGGGAAAATAATCAGAGATTTCTGAGTGTGACTCTGCTATGTCCCTGGGCCTGGCCCAGAGCCGGGGATACAGTTCATAAATGTGTGGGTATGAATGAGTGTGTCATGTTTAGTCTCCTTCCAGCACTGGCTCTGCCGTCAGACCAGTAGTGAATTCTGGAAGCACCCCTGTACCTGCCTTCCTGCCTCAGCCAGGGATGCCTGGTCCTCTCATCCTGAACGAGGCTCACCCCACCCCTCTGGCCTCGCAGGATGGTGGTCCTTACTGCTGCCTGTGGTCACTGCCTGCCGTGTGACTGGTTTTGTTCTCACTTCCCAACCAAAGTATTTCATTGTCAGGGAGAGAAGGACCAGAGAGCTCTCCTTGCCCTTTGGGTCAGAGATCAGATATTCTAGAGGCAGAGCAGAGTGTGTTTGTGTAAAAACGAGGCAAAGAACCACTCCTATTGGAGTTCTTCCTGTGGCTCCATGAAACAAACCTGACTAGAAACCATTAGGATGCGGGTTCTATCCCTGGCCTTGCTCAGTGGGTTAAGGATCCAGTGTTGCTGTGGCTGTGGTGTAGGCCAGCAACTGCAGCTCCGATTTGACCCCTAGCCTGGGAATTTCCATATGCTGCAGATGTGGCCTTAAAAAGCAAAAAAAAGAGCAAAGGCAAAACCAAAACCAAAACAACAACAAAAACAAACAAAAAATTAGCATTGCATTATGAGTCAAAATTGCAGATTCCCAGCCCCACCCTTAGATGTTGCCGTGACTGTTCACCCTGGGTACCCCGAGGAGCCTCAACAAGATCCCATCCTCTGTGCACATGTCCAGAGCCCGTGGCATTATTTCTCATGTCAGCCAGTGTGGGTTTGTCTTTTCTCTTTAAGGAGACCCAAACAGCAATGGATTCCATGAGTCATTGTACATAACAAGAGTGTCGCTCAAAATTGGAAACAGGAAGACACAGAGAGGGGTGACTCTAAGATGCTGTAGGAAGTTGGTGGAAAATGATTTCTGGGCCAGTCATTTCCTGGAAAGGTTTCAGGATATTGTCAGAAAGACAGAGGCGGAGGGTGGGGTGGGGAGAATTAATGGTGGCAACTGTCTTCACTGTCTCCTGGCTTCGCTGTCATGGTGATGCTGATAAAAATCGAATACGCTGGAAGTGAGGCTGAGCTGTTAGTCTGAGAAACAGTCCTGGATTTGGCAGCTGAGTGAGTGGAGGTGCCTACAGCATTCGCTCATTATCAAGATGTATTGTTTTCAGCTTGAGGAAAATGTTGGTGAGCAAAAATAAGGTTACTCACACCAGTCTGCCAGGTGCTTTAAAACATTTCAAAATGGAAAAGAGAAGAAGAATTCAGTATCATGTTTTTTCCTGTTGTTGGAAAGTAGGACGATGAGTTGGCAGACTTAACGTGAGCTGGGTTGAGTTACATGGAGATTTTCTGGGAGTATTCACCGAAGGAAAATGTATTGGAGATTTCAGCAAAAGGAGAATGAACCAAGCAAGGGAGAGTTGACAATGGTAACTTTCTTTTTTTTAAATTGAAGTGTAGTTGATTCACCATATTGGCTTAATTTCAGGTGTAATAGCCAAGTGATTCAGACACACACACACACACACACACACACACACACACACACATTTCAGGTTATTTTCCACTATGGGTTATTACAAGACATTGACTATTGTAATATTGTGTCTTGTGCTATAGTAATATATACAGTAAATCCTTGTTGCTTATCTATTTTATATGTAGTAGTTTGTATCTGCTAGTCCCAAACTCCTAATTTAGCCACTCTTTCCCGCCTTTCCCCTTTGGCAACCATAGCTTTGTTTTCTCTGTGGGTCTGTTTCCGTTTCTGTGGTTTTGGGGGTTTTGTTGTTGTTTTTAGAGTGGCACCCATGGCACATGGAGGTTCCCAGGCTATGGGTCATATCGGAGCTGTTACTTCTGGCCTACGCCACAGCCGCAGCAACGCCAGATACGAGCCTCATCTGCGACCTACACCACAGCTCTCAGCAACACCGGATCCTTAACCCACTGAGTGAGGCCTGGGATCAAAACTGCATCCTCATGGACACTAGTCGGATTCATTACCAGGATTCATTACCACTGAGCCATGACGGGAACTCCTGTTTCTGTTTTGTATATAGATTCATTCATATTATTTTTTATCTTCCACATATAAGTGATACTATATGTTTGTCTTTCTTTCTGACTAACTTAGTATGATCATCTTTAGATCCATCTATGTTGCTGCAGAGGTAATATTTCATTCTTTTTAATGGCTGGTAATATTCCATTGTGTGTGCGCGCGCGCACGTGTGTGTGTGTGTGTGTGTGTGTGTGTGTGTGTACACCACATCTTCTTTATCCATTCATCTGTTGATGGATACTTAGGTTGTTTCTTTATCTTGGATATTATAAGTAGTGTAAATTGCTATGAACTTTGGGGTGTCTGTATCTTTTCAAATTAGAGTTTTCATCTTTTCCTGAGATATGTACCAGCAGTGGGATTGCTGGATCACATGGTAGCTTCCTTTTTAGGTTTTTAAGGAACCGCCATACTGTTTTCCACAGTGGCTGCACTAATTTGCATTCTCACCATTGGTCGCTTTCTACTTTTAAATAAAGTATTTCTTGATTAGAAAAAGGTATGGTCAATCATATAACACACACTCATTTCCCCACACCCAACTTTGCAAACCTCTACCATTTAGCTTTCTTTTCTTCAGTTTTGAAAAGAAATCAGTTGGAGCCTGTAGGTACCTCTTGCTGATTTCACTCCCTAACTGAAGGTAGGGACTGTCGTGACTGTGTGTGTCTTTATAGTTTTTAACAAAAACTGTATAAAGAAGAGTTTCATGTGTATTTATCATTTTTGTAAAAAGTATTATCCTGTGCATATCCTTTTTTGCAACTTGATTTTTCTTCCTCTTTTTGAAATTTTTGTCAGTGCAGACAATGTTGTGTCAATTTCTGCTGTACAGCATGGTGACCAGTTTTATATATATATATATATATTATATATACACACACACACATATATACATACATATATGTATATATATACACACACATTCTTTTTCTTATACTGTCTTCCATCATGTTCGATCCCAAGAGATTGGATATAGTTCCCTGTGCTGTACAGTAGGACCTCATTGCTTATGGATTAAGAAGATTGTGGTACATATACACAGTGGAATCCTACTCAGCCATAAAAAAGAATGAAATAATGCCTTTTGTAGCAACATAGATGCAACCAGAGATTTTTTAAAAAGATTTTTATTTTTTATGATACTTTATTTACAATGTTCTGTCAATTTCTGCTGCACAGCAGAGTGACCCAGTCATACATATATATACATTCTTTTTCTCACACTACCCTCTATTATAGTGACTAGATATAGTTCTCTGTGCTATACAGCAGGACCTCATTGCTTTTCCACTCCAAGTGCAATAGTTCGCATCTACTAACCCCAAACTCCCAGTCCATCCCACTCCCTCCACCTCCCCCTTGGCAACCACAAATTTGTTCTCCATGTCCACGAGTTTCTTTTCTGTAGAGAGGTTCATGTGTGCCATATGTCAGATCCCAGATATAAATGATATCATACGGTATTTGTCTTTCTCTTTCTGACTTCACTTAGTATGAGAGTCTCTAGTTCCATCCACATTGCTACAAATTGCATTATTTTGTTTTTTTTAAATGATTTTTATTTTTTCCATTATGGTGGATTTACAGTGTTTTGTCAATTTCTGCTATACAGCAAAGCGACCCAGTCATACATATATACACACATTCTTTTTCTCACGATATCCTCCATCATGTTCCATCACAAGTAATTGGATATAGTTCCCTGTGCTAGATCTCATTGCTTATCCATATTTTGTTCTTTTTTATGGCTGAGTAGTATTCCATTATATATATATACACCACATCTTCTAATCCATTCATCTGTCTATGAACATATAGGTTGTTTCCATGTCTTGGCTATTGTGAATAATACTGCAGTGAACATAGGAGTGCGTCGGAAATCTTATATTAAGTGAAGTAGGTAAGAAAGAGAAAGACAAATATAAAATTGAGATATAATGATCTCACCATAAAATTCATCTATTTAAAGTGTACAATTCAGTGGTTTTAGTGTATTCATAAAGTTGTAGAATCATTCCCATTGTCTAATTTCAGAACATTTTCATCACCCCCAAATAAACTCCATGTCATTGGTGGTCAATTCTCATTCCCCAGGTTTTGGCAACCACTAATCTACTTATTCTCTTTATGAATTTGCCTATTCTGGACACGTCACACAAACTGAATCAGATATTATATGGTTTTTGTGCCTGGCTTTCACTTAATGATAATGTTTTCTTTTCTTTTTTTTTCTTGCTTTTTTTAGGGCTGCACCTGCAGCATATGGAGGTTCCCAGGCTAGGGGTCTAATCAGAGCTATAGCTGCCAGCCTACACCACAGCCACAGCAACGCCAGATCTGAGCCGTGTCTGTGACCTACACCACAGCTCACAGCAACACAAGATCCTTAACCCACTGAGTGAGGCCAGGGATTGAACCCACAGCCTCATGGTTCCTAGTCTGATTTGTTTTTGGGGGAACTCCAACAATTTTTTCAAGGTTTATCCATGCAACATGGATCAGTACTTCATTTTTTAATGGCCGAATAATATTCTGTTGTATAGACATACCAGATTTTGTTTCTCAGTTCATCAGTTGATGAACAGTTGGGTTGTTTTCATTTTTTTGGCTGTTATGAAGGATGCTACTACCAACATTCGTGCACAACTTTTTAAAAAATTTTTAACTTTAAAAAATTGTATGGCTGTACCCATGGCATATGGAAGTTTCTGGGCCAGGGGTTGAATCTGAGCTACAGCTGCCCCATTCATCACAGCTGTGGCAACACTGGAGCTTTTAACCCACTGAGGCTGGGCTGGGGATGAAACCCTCACCTCTGCAGAGATCTGATCCACTGTAGTCAGATTATTAACCCACCACGTCACAGTGGGAACTCCCGCGTAAAACTTTTTATGTGGACCTATGTTTTCATTTCTCTTGCATATATATCCAGGAGTAAAAGTTCTGGGTCACTTACTAATCTATGTTTAAGTTTTTAAGGAATTGCCATGCTGTTTTTCAAATCAGATGTACCATTTTATGTTTTCACCAGCAATGCATGAGGATTAATTTCTTCATGTTCTTGCCCACATAGTTTTTTCTTTTTGATTACAATCATCCTAATAGTTTGGTGCCTCACTGTGGTTTTGATCAGTGTTTCTTAATGGATAATGATGTTGAACATTTTTTCATGTGCTTCCTGACCATTTTTATATCTTCCTTAGAGAACCATCTATTTAAATATTTTACCCTGGTTTAATTGTTATTGTTGTTTTTAATTGTTAAGTTGTAACATATTTATATATTCTGGGTACTGATTTTTTTTAATCAGCTATATGATTTGCAAATATTTTATCCTATTCTATAAGGTGTCTTTCCATTTTATTGATAGTAATTGAAACACTAAAGTTTCAAATTCTATTTCCCTTCCTTCCTCCATCTTTCTTTCTTTCTTTTTTTTTTTTTGTCTTTCTGCCTTTTCCAGGGCTGCTCTCATGGTATATGGAGTTTCCCAGGCTAGGGGTCCAATCGGAGCTGTAGCCACCGGCCCACGCCAGAGCCACAGCAACGCGGGATCCGAGCTGCGTCTGCAACCTACACCACAGCTCACGGCAACGCCGGATCCTTAACCCACTGAGCAAGGGCAGGGATCGAACCCGCCACCTTATGGTTCCTAGTCAGATTCGTTAACCACTGCACCACCTAGGGAACTCTTTTTCTTTTTCTTTCTTTCTTTCTTTTTTTTCTTTTTTCTTTCTTTCTTTCTTTCTTTCTTTCTTTCTTTCTTTTTTCTTTCTTTCTCTTTCATTCTTCCTTCCTTCCTTCCTTCCTTCCTTCCTTTCTTCTTCCTTCCTTCCCTTATCGTAAGTCCTTCTTTTCTTTCTTTCTTTCTTTCTTTCTTTCTTTCTTTCTTTCTTTCTTTCTTTCTTTCTTTCTTTCTTTCTTTCTGTGCTTGTGCTTTTGGTATTATAGCTGAAAAAGCATTGCCTAAACCAAAGTCATGGAGATTATTGCCTATGCTTTTCCCTAAGAGTTTTACAATTTAAGCTCTTACACTTAGATCTCTGATCCACTTTGTGTGAACATTGCTCTGCTGTTCCAGCTGATTGTTGCCACATGAGAAGGTGGGTAAATAGTGTTGCCTGCTCTTCCATTTTTTTCCAAGAAGCCAAAAATCTCAAGTGTTTTTTGGTGTGGATATTCCACATTTAAAAACATTGGTAGCCAATTGAAATTTTGTGAAAATATAGTAGTGGCATTGGTTAATAAAGTATGACCCTGTCTCGTGCAGCCCAAATATGACCTTGTAACCTCTCGGTTATCTATTTAACTTTCCTAATCAGTTAGAAATGCAATAAAAGAATTCCTGTTCTTAGATTGTTCCCATTTGACAGAGTCTTAGGATTTTTTACAAAGGCCTAGATAGCAATTTAATAATGATAAATTAAACCAGTGAAGAGAGGGGGTTTTGAGTGCAAAAGTCTCTGCTTTAAACTAGGGGCTCTTAACTATTTTTAGACACCCCTTAGAACATCCTTTTCCATGGCCAGCTCAGGAGAGCACAGGGTTGCCCTTGGCAAAGCAGAAATGAGGAGGTAGCTCCCGAATTTGGGGAAATTGCAGAAGGAAGATTGTTTATTCATGCCTGGTGCCAAGAGCTGGCCATGAGGTCAAGATGGAAAGGGCTGCGTGACTTGCAGGGACTGAGGACTAAAGACCCTCTGCCCCATCCCCCATTGGTGGGATGGTGGGCAGAATTTGCTCCATTTTTCCCTGGGAGGACTGGTGTTGGGAGAGGGGTATCACCAAATGGGAAGGTGTCTGGGAGGAAAAAGAAGGTGTGAGGGGGGACTCCCAGGTAGTGGGCTGTAGCTGTTGCCTGTTGTTAGAACCCATTCTTCACAGATGAGCCAGCCTCCTCCTCCGGGAAGCCTTCCCTGATCTGCCAGTTTCTCTCTCCTCCCAACACCTTAGCACAACCTCTCTGGTTTCACTTAGCACATGTTCCTCTGAGGTCTTCCTCAAGCTGTTGCTTGGTATTCTGTGATCCCATCAAAGGATATTTAAGGGAGTTCCCGTTGTAGTTCAACAGGGTAAGAATCAGACTAGTATACATGAGGATGCATTGTTAGAGTTAGAGCTAGGGTTAGGCTTAGGGCTAAATTTAGGCTTAGTGTTAGGCTTGGGGCTAGGGTTAAGGTCAGGGTTAGCCTTAGGGCTAGGGTTAGGCCTAGGTTTAGGGCTAGGGTTAGGGTCAGGGTTAGTCTTCTGGCTAGTGTTAGGCTTAGGTTTAGGTTTAGGGCTAGGGTTAGGCTTAGGCTTAGGTCTAGGGTTAGGGTCAGGGTTAGGCTTAGGCCTAGGTTTAGGCTTAGGCTTATGTGTAGGTTTATGTTTATGCTTACTGCTTAGGGCCACATTTAGGCTCAGGGTTAGTGTTATGGCTAGGGTTAGGGCTAGTGTTAGCGTTAGCCCTAGGGCTAGGGTTAGGCTTAGGTTTAGTGCTAGGGTTAGGGTCAGTGTTATTCTCATGGCTAGTGTTAGGGTTAG